>NW_017806234.1:677834-700855 GCF_001891065.2 Hippocampus comes
AATGCCCCGGCGGCCGGTCCCCGGCCCGCGGGCCGGCGGTTGGGGACCCCTGCCTTAGTAGAGTAATTGTTCAGTTCCATTTGTCAACGTTAGATGGCACTAAATTCATGTGACTTTTTCCCCCTTTTGTAAACCCACAATAAAATCACGACAATTTTCTGTTCAAATATATTTACTCTCAAGAAAAAATAGATATCTCCAAGTACAAAACAAACAAAACAATGTTTGCAACTGTATTATTTTGATTGTACCGTAAAACAAAGACAATCACTTGGAATGAGATGCAACATTTTGTAAGTGCCATCTTTTCAAGCCAGACACACACACACACACACACACACACACACACACACACACACACACACACACACACACAAAAAAAAAAAAAAGGGGGGGGGAATGGAGGAGCATTAAGAACATATTGACCTGCACAGGACTTCAAAAATCAAAGTGTGCGTTAGCTGCTGAATCCACCGTGAGGTTGGGAGGGTCAGCATCTGTGTTGGAGCATGAACACAGGCCACGCGTGTCAGGAATGGAAAAGTATGTCTCACCCAAGAGGAATGTATTCCAGCAGGATGGAGTTGGCGCTGCTGATCACCACACAGCTCAATGAGGTTTAGCCAAGAAGCCAAAAAAAAAAAAAAAAAAATTACTGTTTTCCAAACCCTCTGCAGTGACGAAGGTGAATCATACCATTTTGGGAAGGAAAACTCAGTGAAGCAGGGCGGAGAAGGGGGGTAGGTTGGGGGGGTTAGTTTTATACAAAAGTATGAATGAAATGTATTGCAAATGTTTTTTTTTGGAAGTCCTTAGGAATGTTTTTGGAGCATGAAGAATTCAAGCATTTTCCAGTTCAACAATTTGGCCCAAAGAAAGAAATATATAAGCCTAAGAAAAACAACAACAATGAGCACTGCTCCAGAAATATCTACACAAGCTTACAAAAAAAGCCCTATCACTTTTGTGAGAAGGAGAAAAAGAACCGGGGCAGCCAAGGTGGCAAGAATGGACAGGGATTTCAGGGAAAAATAAGTGAGCTCGCGAGTGGCAGGGCCGCCTTGGGCTTTTGGTTAAAAATGAACCAACCACATAACAGCCATTAAAGGTGAATCAGCTCTTTCCCGCCTCCACTCGGCTCTCTCAACAGACATGTAGTACTGAAAGGAGTATTCTTTTTCTTTCACACATACGCACGCACATAAACATCCACATCCTCTTAGTGGTTCAACTGCTTCTCCAGATGCACCTTACCCAATGCGATAAGGCTTGGGGAATGACAAGACAGAAGACATCCAGAAGGCAGGTTCAGGCACGTATTCCTGGAAAGGGGATAAAAAGCAAGACACATTAAAAATACAGATTTTTTTTTTTTTTTTTTTAATCTTCATAAATTCACATCATATTCTCGAAATGGTCCCCACATAGCAAGCAGTATCTGCGAAGTCAGGAATGTGCTTTTTTAATTTTTTTAAAAAAAGGCAGTATTTATGTATTAAGTTGTCTCTGCTCTCAAACACTGTGGGCAGGTCTGCTGAAACCATAGCCCAGAGAAAAATGGATGCCACTTGGTCCTGTCTACACAGCCCTATGTGTTTCCGAAACAAAAATATGTTTTAAGCCTCCAGTGGCTCCAGGATGTCCCACCAATTCCTCGTGGGGCTTTCTACAGCACAGCGAAAGACGCTAGCAACCAGCTAGCTCAAGAGTTAACAGGCTTCACGGTGCCTTTCGGTCTCCGGGCACATCCACGGCGTCATTGCCAAGCTTGGGAATTCAAACACCACCATTGGAGATGGAGATGTGTGTGCATTATAACGGCGACGAAAACAAAATTACGAAGTAGACTGGACATAAACCACACACTTGCGGCGTCATTGTCTCTCCTATTACCCCGAGATGGGACCGTCTGGTTGCCGAAAATCAAGCTCGGTGCTGTGGTGAGTCGTCATTTTCATGCACTTTGAATTTGCGTTGTATCGTATTTTGAAGGCATTAAACATTGCCATAGCGATTGGAGTGTTGCGGCCAGATTAGACGCTCCTTGTGTTTATTATTATATTTCGAAAACACCACAGTTTTCATGCAGCTCATACCATGTTATTTTGTTGTATTATTTCCGCCACACCTTAAATGCCGGTCCCTGAAAATATTGTCTGACATAAACCGGTCCGTGGGGCAAAAAAGGTTGGGGACCCCTGCATTATAGAATATATATCTATTTTCTTTTTCACAATTCAATGTATTCTGCATCTATTACCAAAATATAACAACATCAATCACAGAAATAGATTACCTTGTCGACAAAGTTTCACGCAAATAAATGGAGATTGAGATAACACCCTTGGTCAATGTAATGACGATACATCTTGGAAATTTGGTTTGCAAATACCTTTTTGGCTCACATCTCCCTGCTTCTCTTGAGCAAAATTGAGACGGTTCTGCTCGGCTGGCGTTTGCGCCACAGTGTGGACCTCGGGGCTGCTGCTGCGTGAGGGACTTCCCTCCTCCGTGTGGTAGGCCAGGTCCAAGTGCTGCTGTGCCAGCTTCAAGTGCCTGCGCAACCGCTCCAGGTCACGGGACGAGTTGCCAAAACTGTCCAAGCCAGAGTCACCTGTCGGCGAGATCCTAAGCTCCCCTTTGGCTCCTTTTTTCACAGCAGCGTGATACCCCGGTGGTGCTGAGGCTAAGGCATGAAGGGGAGAGGGCGTTTGTGACCTCTGGGTGGCCCGCCTGCGGAAGGTGTCGCGGATACTGCCGATGCCCAAGTGCATGATTTCAAAGACCGTGAGGATCAGGCAGAGGAAAGACACCACGTACATGATCAAGAGGAAGATGGTCTTTTCAGTGGGCCGAGATACAAAGCAGTCTACTGTGTGCGGGCAGGGTGAGCGAGTGCAGGTGTAGAAGGGGATAACCTCAAAGCCATACAGAATGAACTGGCCACAAAGGAAGCCCACTTCGAAAGCTGAGCGCCACAGGAGCTGGCATATATAGACTTTCATCAGGCCATCTCGCAAGATCCTCCGCCGTCCGTCATGCTTCTTCTCCTGTACGCCTTGAAAAGTGACCAAACACACACACACACACACACACACACACACACACACACACACACACACACACACCTTCATTAGACCTGAAAGCGGCTGGTTTACTAAATGCACACCCAGATTGCGTCTGCCAAACAGGCACAGTTGATTTTGCACACTCTGAGAGGAGACGATTCAAATCGTTTAATTTAGCATGTGCAATGTGGTCAATGAAATCGAAGGCAAATTTTCCATCTTTAAATGCCGTATCTAAGAGGCAGCAAACCGTTGGGGCGGGGGCAAAATGAGAGGCAGGGGGGAGGATCTTTTATGCTCATTCAACTTTTTTTTTTTTTAAATGCCAGGTTAAAAAAATAATGAATTAGCGTGTAGTGTATTTAGCAAGGCAATTTTGGACCCGAATGATCGATTTGGAGCCAGTCACAAGAAAGACTCGGGCCATATAACCAATGAGAAAAATCCCTTTAACTCTGTAATTTCGGCGTATTGTAGCATGTGGTACTGGCCTTCCCAAGACACATTTTTCAGCCATGCATTGTTTTAAATTCATAGTTATGCAGGATGGGCAGATACAGCCAACTCCCAAGCATGTAGCTTTTATTGGGTTGCTGGCTCTCATAAAACTATCAAAAAGAGTGATTTCTTTTCAGTAACTCAGTAATATTTCCACGAACACTTCCAATTCCATCCCTTCAACTTCAATTTGAGCTTGTGTCGCTCACCCACATTTTCAATGGTGAAAACCATCAACTCCACAAAAATCTTAAAAGGGCTCTCCACCACTTTTGCATCTGTTGCCAACAGCCGCCACAATCGAGTGAGTGAACACACAAGGCCTACATTTTTTTGTTATTACTTTTGTTCTGAAGTATACCTGTATTCTGTCTGTACTTACAGTTGGTAAAGAAGTGTAAGAAGTACTGCTTTTACACAAGTATCCGGACTGTCTAAGTCAAGTGTGTGAACTTTTGCCACCTATGTGAACAAGCGACAGTCAGAGTGCCTGCCCTGCACCTTATCCAAAGCTCAGGAATGTTTTTTCCAAACCTTGAAAAGCTAGCAATCAAATTCAAGCATTTAAGAATTCCAAGCAGCTCTTTAACCCTCAAGACGTGAGCCCTGAAATGTGCATAAGTTATACACAGTGGTTTGTGGCTAAATGAGACATGCTGCAAATATACAGTACTGGGCTCCACTCCACACAATATGCAACTGCTGGCTCATTTCTTCTATTCATTTTTCACAGTCTAATGAGTTACAAGAGAAGCTACATTTGGATCCTTCTCTATGTCCTGAATATACTGAGCAGTGATTAGTCCATACCTTAAAACTGAGCGACAACGACCGCTTACTTTTTTCCTCCTTGTCTGGCTTCTCGTGCTCGATCTCCTCTGCGACCATGGGGTCTTCTTCTCCATTGTCCTCAGCCTCTTCGTAGTCCCGAACTGCGCCACGGCTGATGATGGGCATCCTCTTCTTACGTCGCGGACGGTAGTCCGAGTCTTCCATGCGGGCGATTTTGTGCATGGCGAATCCCAGGTACATAATGGTAGGAGTGGTGATCATAATTACCTGAGGAGGACACGGCTTCACTTTAGTCACAAACTAGATGCCAAGTCTTACACGTAATGCAAAACCTACCTGAAAGATCCAGAAGCGGACGTGTGAGAGCGGCGCAAAGGCGTCGTAGCACACGTTCTCACAACCCGGCTGCTGCGTGTTGCAGACAAATTTGCTCTGCTCATCGTAGTAGATCGTCTCCCCGCCGACAGCCGTCAGGACGATGCGGAAGATGATGAGCACCGTCAGCCAGATCTTCCCCACAAAGGTGGAGTGGTTTGAAATCTCATCCAGCAGACGCGTCAGGAAACTCCAACTCATGGTGTCGAGAAGCTAAGAGCTTGGGGTGGGGAAAAAACAAAAATCCAATGAGCAAAGTTCTTCACATATATCAAGATATTCCCATGATTTAAAACATCTTAAAACTTACCTTTGCAGACCGTCTTGTGTGCGGTATTGCCTTCCCTTTTTTCGTGCATTTATTTTTCTATTATTTACTTAGTCATTTTACCATCCTTGCTCTTCGTCTCGGCCCTGTTGAAGGTTAACTATTTTGTTTTTTGTTTTTTCCCACCCCCCAGGGACAGTTGCTGTTCATGTTTGTGTCTCAATTTGATTTCTGCTTGCTTTCTTTTGTCATTAACACAGATCTGAGCAGCATTTTGCTACTTCCTGCCAATAATTTAATACCTTGAGCGGTTGTAGTTTTGAGTGGCTTCGTTTGTGGGCACTGATCTTCCCTATAACCTGTCTTTCAAAGTCATCTGACGAATCCCCCAGAATTAGTTTGTCAGTGCTGAGTGTTTTGTCGTCACCTCTAAATCCATTTTGTGTACAGCTTAATCCTTAAGAGTCACAATTGAGCTGAGGTACTTTGGTCAAGCGATAGGACTGGACTTGTCCACAATCAATCAGCACTTAAGGAAAATCCAGAATGCTCAATGAACTTAACATGAATGTTTGTGTTTGGAATATGGGTGAAAGCTAAAGTACCAGAAGAAAATCCTCATAAGCACAGGGAGAACATGCAAATCCCACGTACAAAGTATTCCAACAAACTTCAGGACTGCGAGGCAGATGTGTTAACCACTCACCACTACGTCTTTCTTGTCGGCACTATCAGCAAAAAATGTGACAAAATAGGGGAAATAGCCTATGAATGTCCCCCAAACACAGCGGGTTAGTTTTATGGTGAACCATTAGAAATTTGGGCACATGAGTGGAAAGTCTCTCTGTCTTCACAGTCACCGCAGTAATAGCAGATGATGGTGCTGTAGTTGCACTTCTCCATTTATTCCTTCACTGTTGAGCGTCAGCGCATTGGCGGCCAGTCAACATCACATATCCGCACACACAAAGGAAGCATATTTAAATGGTACACTTGTGCATCGACAACTTCTGGCCTAAAATACAAAATGCTTGGAATAATTTTTGCACTTATTAACAGATTGTTGACTTTCGAAGATTCTGATGGACCCCAAAAGCAGTTTTTGCCCATTGAGTAAATTGAGTATTGCCATAAAAACATTTCAAAAATGGACCAATTCAATGTGACCAGTGCCAACATACTAGTTTAAAACAAACAGAACAGAAAACGACTCTTGCAGTGTCAGTAAAAATTGAACTTTTTTTTTTCTTTAGGCATAATTGAGGATATGACATGCATCGTCTTTGTCAGAGAAATTCCATTCATCCTCTGAGAGCTTACCGCATGCAAGCCTGCCAACCATGAACATTTTTTTCAATAACCACAATGTGCTCACACTCAAATGTACACGTCCTGTGCGCTTCGACTACAAATACAAAAACATTTTCACTCAGTGTTTAGCAAAATGTCTTGTCCTGCACCTATGCACACTGGGATTATTAAAAGACTAAAGATTGCAGTATTAGAACAAATGTTAACAATCCTGCCCAAAATGCTATATACAGATGGAGGATTTTTTTTAGGCAATGGATTATGTTTTTTTGCTTTTTTTTTTTTTTTACAGTTTATGAGGCCTTTCACATTATATATCAGCCATAGGCAGGTGGACTTTAGTCAGATCAAATTATATGGCTCTGTTTGATAGTTTGACATTGAAATACAGTAGCGTGTACAATGTTGCATGCTACACCTCTTATTTGTTATTTGGAGAACTGTGACTTTTTGATGCATCGAGAACAAGAGCAAAGAAGAAGTTGTAAAAAGTTAAAATGTGTATGAAGTTTGTGGAAGTTGGAAATCGAAAAACATGTTTCTATTGCAGATTTTCACCACCTGCGGATGGGTCTGGAACAAATTCCCCCTCACGCGAAAAACGGGGATTCACTGCATTATAGAGCTTGTACAGCTTTTCCAAAAGGATCAGCATGAGACAAGAAGCAACAGAAGCAAGTAGCAGCAAATACAGCCGCAGAGTGACATCTGTTTTCACCCTACAATTACGAAAACACCACCTTTAAAATCAGAGCGCAGCGGAGATAAAGACAAGCTGAGAGAGCAGTGTGAGGAGGTTAAGTGCTCACAGAGGCGACTGTCCCTTCAAACGCCATTTAGCTACTCTGATGGGATTCGCAGCCGTGGCAGAAACGCCGCAAATTAAAAGGCTGCTGAATCCAGCCTCGCTTTGACCACTAATGCTCTAAAAAAAAAAAAAAAGACATTGATTTCACATCACGCCACTACATTGTCAGTGCAACGGAAAACAAATTATATACTAGTCCTAAGACGTGGCACTTAGAATCGAATACAGTACGTCACAGCATACTTCAGTGCCTCGTGTGCAAACGTCAGCTCAGGGAAGCGGACCTACAAGAAATAGATGTTTATTCGTTCACTTTACATTTCAAAACTACCTCCAAGTGCTAAAAAGAGTTTAAAAACGTTTCAAACTAAAAGTTTAGGAAACTAAGTGGTTGCAACAGACAAGTTAAAAACAGCAACACGAAGGGGGGGGGGGGGTGAAAAACTAATAAGCATTTTCTGAGAGTAAACCTGTTACTGTCTTTTTAAAGGTCTCCGTATTTTGAAGTGCCCTCAGGGACAATGTTTTTGAATGACTGGGGGATTTTTTTTATGGGGGGGGCATGTTGAACCCAAGGAATAGTTTGCTATACATTTATCTGAAACTTAAACAGAAATTTTAGATTGACGGAACTGAGGAGTCTCGTCTAAATGTTGATTGGCTATTGAAATAATTAAATTGCGTGTATCTTGTACTTTTGCAGTGTCAAGTCAACTAGGCAGTGCCATAGAACTTTCTGGTTATCGTGGAGATTTGGTTCAATCCTCGTTAACGCACCGTTAAATAGTTGGAGCTCCTCGACAGGACACAAAAGACAAATTGCATCTTAAATGTGTTTGACAAAGTCAAATTGGCGCAAACCTGCCGTCAGTTGACCAATAAATGGCACATTTTAATATACACTGTTGTATACGGTTACGATTTGGGGTGGGAGGGGGTTGTCTGGTCTGGAAAGTGTGTGCAAAGGATCCGGACAAAGCGGAGGCGTTTTAACATTCCTGGCTAACCCAAAACAGAAAGCTGGATTTTAGGGTTCAGGGAGCTGATCCCAACCGAGGCCGCGCGCGCGCACCGAGCGCCGCAAGAGTCGGCCAAGTCACAGTCAAGCTTTGTGGCCTTCATGGCAAAGGAGAACAACTGTGGAGAAGCACACAGGCAACAGTTTGGTTCCCTGCGCTCTGCCGGGTTTCAGTGGTAAACTAAACACGGCTAGGACACGTTCCAGGGTAACGTGCGAAAGGCACACATTTGTACTCTGTATAGCTCCGAGTGCGCGTTACAATCGATATTGAAAAAGTACATTTCATGAAATGGAGTGTTGACTTACCGTCTCCACCATCAAAGGTCTCTACGAATCGGCCGGATTCAACTCAACAGACAAGCGCACTTTTAAAACTTAACTCTGCATGGCCAAGATAAACTCCAGTTGCCCACTGAAAGGAAAGCAGCCGAGCGTTCCACCAAAGTTTCAGTACCTCCAAACACAAACACCCACCTTGTACGCGCCAGGAGCTTAATTGCGCCACCAGGTTTTCCTAATTAGCGTGCTTGGCTCAGGCTCAGTCCGAGTCCATTCAGCCCACCGTGACCCCGCGCGCCGGGGTGCTCCAAACAAAAGAAGTGTTGGCTTCTGTGGGCTCCCGACTCGTCTTCCTCCTTCTCTCGTCGCGCTGCGTAAGTGGCCCCCTCAATAAACACCCGCCCTCCCCGCCTGAAACCTGAGAACGGTACCGCCGACTATTTTTATGTTATTTTTTTTTTTTTGAGGGGGCTCAACACAAAAGTTGTTTTTATGAAGCGATTCGGTTGCTATGCAGGTGTCCCCCACACAATGCTTCGCATTTCCTACGTGTCATTTTGGATGACTTGTACAGGAGCTAAATCCATAAAACATGATGCAGAACCATGCTCATTTTTACTGGAATATATAAATAGATGTGTAAGCATTAAATTTGTTGCTGTTAAGACGAACATAAAGAAATCGGAACTGAGTAGGAAATGATCAAAAGTAGATTCAGTGGTGTTCTTTAAAAGTGAAAATAAAATTGAAGTTAGTCAATTATCATGCAGCTTCAAATGCCAAACTGTACACCATTATTGCAATCCAGTATCTCATCCAGATGTGGTGTGCTTTTTTTTTCCACAAAATGTTTGCTCAGCCACAACTTCCTCTTGTGTAATTATCAGAGGGAACAAGGGGTCAAATTATTGCGACGTGGATGAGCGAGACTGGGGAGGAGGTTTCGGCCTCAAAATTCTGCCGACAGAGGTACCAACTTGGCAGTGGCAGAGCCTGGCTGGGGCCAGGGGTTTTGATAAAGGGGCACATTCAACCCAGGGCAAAAAAGACAAAGATTCAAAATCTTATTTGACTTTTTATTTTCATCAAACCTTTGAACCATTGTGGACATAACATTACAGTGACAATGAAAAACAGTATAATAATCACAATAGTACTGAATTAAGTGCTGATAAAAGATTCTTATGGGTGACGATCTTGTGGAACAGTCTTAAACTGCCCCTACTATTACAGCAACTGTATTCTGCGATTTTGGTGATTTCTGGCAAACCTTCCCAAGTGATTCAAGATTCAGTGCTTTTGACCTCCTAGACTCAATGCAAAGTGCACTAAAATTGCTGAATGTATCATAATTCATAGTGGACATGAGGTATGTTTTCCCAAGATTTAATGTGGAAAAACTCCGTTCTGCATTGGCGGGTCTTCTTTACATTTGCTGATGTCTGTGGAGAAAGACAAACCGAATAGATGTAAGCATAATTTTTGCATGGACACGGCATATACATTAACCTGCTACACTTCCACTGTTTAGGCTCTCAGGCACACATAATTGTCTAAAATGTATTCATGAATGCTGTTTAATGAATTGCATTAATTTATTCATTTATTGTATTCAGTAAATATAAATTAATACATTCTAAAGCCTGACCAGGTACAAAAATTGCAAGCACACTGAAGCTAGATGTTTTAGATGCATATAATTGTCCCAATTTTAAAAGGCAGTGTCTTATATATTGTTCATGTTAAATAAACATTAAAAAATAAAAAGGAATATTAAAAAAAGTTACACCCACACACACGCACGTGCGCGTACACATGCACTCACATGCACGCAAACAGTCTCAGTTTCCTCATTCTCAGGATCTTCATCTGTCTCTTCATTTTTAACTTTAATTTTTAACAGTGAAGAGAAATTACACTTCAGCAACCCTACTGTTGCAGGCTTGCTAGGTTTTGTGTTGTGGTCTTGACAATATCATATCACTCGTCGTCGTGGTAATCTTGGGACTGCTTCGCTGGGGGGTGCTTCTCTTCGCGCTTGTCTTTTTCCAGTGGTGCAGAGCACTGAAAGGTCCAACTAGAATGTTAAGCCAGGCACTTTAGTTCCACCTTTGGTGTCGGCAACTGGGCACTACTGTATAGTCTATGTTCGGAGAGGGGCCAGAGGGCGGTCCTGAATCAGTGGTACAGGGGCACTGGCCCCTGTTGGCCCCTTCCCAGAACCGCCACTGCAACTTGGAACAGTCTTGAAATTCCATCTTAATTTGCACATCCTTTAATTGTGCTTGCTGTGGTGCACCTGACTCTGACCCTTTCACCCCTAGCTTTCCCACAGTCAGCCAACTGTTCCTGAGACAAGCAAGTCCAAAAATGCAAACCATGTTTGATTTTCAAAGCCCCATTTATTGGTTTGGACCACATGGGTTCAGCTGAAGGTGATCCATGTCTTCAACAATCATGTGCACAACACATGTGGCGCACTGGTGGCAAGAAGAAATATTTACACACTGGAGTTGGTTAGCGCAGCATCCATACGACTCAGAGAGGATACAGAACTTCATTGGAATGGGGTGAGCTGAGCTTGCGGTGAAACACCCTGCAACAATACAATACATCCTGATTTATATAGTGCATTCACAACAGCTGCAGCTATAATCAAGCGCTTAACAAAACAGTTAACAAAAAGTAAAATATTAAACACAACACAGAACATGGAAGACAGTCGTGCAATCCTAACCATGTTTCCCTCATACGCTTCGTTGTTTAAAGCAGTTTGAGATGAAATAGGAGAGAATCAAAGTGTCCTTTCACCAGCGGATCAGACGCAATGATCGAAATGTGCACACATCAGCTACAAGCTACCGGTAAGTTTCAAAGTCAACAAGAAGCTGTAGCATCCATTGATGAAAAAGAAAAAAATAGATTGGTTCACTTCTCCTGTCCCATGTAAATCCATTTCAATTCCAAGCGGCGACTCTCAGTTACGCGCCGACGCTGCTCTCTCCTCATCCTCAACTTCAGCAGCCATCCATCCAGCAACAATCAAAAACTATAATATATGGGTGTCCAAGCTACAATTTGGAGGGCATTTTGTGGCCCACTGTCTTTTTCTGTAGTGCGCATCAGAGATTAAAATTAAAAATCGATAGCTAGTGTTCCATGCCTGCATTGTATGACTTACATTCTACATTGAGTGGCAAGACAGAAGAAAAAAAAAATCAATCTCATCTCTCACTCCCTTGTTTTCCACCAAACATACAGCCGATGTCAGAGATAGTGTGTCCAGTGTATCCTGGGTTGTCCCCAGGTCCTCCTTCCGGTGGGACATGTCTGGAGCACCTCACCAGGGAGGTGTCCAGGATGCATCCTGATCAGATGCCCAAGCAGCCACTTGCAAAACGCCAGAAAATCCCAAAAGTTTTGCTTCATCACCAGTATATCGAGCATATGTATACCTTGAACTACTGTGATGGATTGTTTCCAGTGTGTTAAATGAATTAATGATCAACGTGGCCAATGCATAATTCATTTATTTGTATGTGATCCTTGGAAGACAAATTTTGGACACCCCAGGACTCCAAGCAACAAAGGCGGGCGCTAATATCTCTCTCTGACATTCTGAGTTAATGCTGCTATTGATCCAGTTTTTATGCTGCTTATCATCATGAAGGTTGCTGACGAGCTGCAGCGTATCACAGCTGACTTTGGGCATAAAGCGGGGTGGGAGGACAACCTGTTCACTAATGACTAATAAACAGATTATTTTATTTTCCCCCTAAAATGCCACAAGATGCTGCCTAAGTCCTGGATAATATGAAAGTCGTAATGTGTGTCAAGGAAGAATGTTGAAGTGATGCGCGCCTTGAGTGAGAGACTAAAATCTTTGTAGTGGTGAAGCTCAGGCTGTGTGTGTTTCAGCTCTGCTACACATTTCCAGTACATTTGTTCAAGATCAAGTAATCTGAAAGGCATTTATTTTTAAGGCTAATGTTGTAATATGAGTTTGAAATGATACTTAAGCATTTGGGCAATATTGTTTGTGGTACATTTACAGTTTAAACTATGGCAATTATAAACATTTTTTTTTTTGTGAGGCATCAGTTATTGGCAATTTTCACAGGGCTCAGCTCCCAATCTCCCGCCACTAGCAGGGGTTTACTGTCGTCATAAAAAAACCCAATAAAGTGCATTTGTTTGAATTCATTTATATAGACAGTTTGCAAACAATGTTGCTCTAATAGAAAAAAAATAAAAGACAATCGTAAAGAAATAAATTACTACATGAACGCTCACAGCTGCAGGACGTTGGGACTCAAATCACCTGCTAGTGTGATGCTTCCTGCATACACGTGTTGACTGCTTTACAAAAAACAAAACAAAACAAAACAAAACAAAACTTGGTACTTGGGCCTACCTGCCGCTTTGAAGGGGCAGGTACAGAGAGAGAGAGATCAAGAGAGAGAGAGAGAGAGAGAGAGAACGTGGGTCTCTTTGTCACGTTTCTTTGCCGTGGACAGTTGTGTGTAGCTTAACGCCAAACATGGACTCCCAATGTGTTCGGATCCAAGCCAGCAGAGCCTGTAGGAGCTCAGAACTCTCTGAGCGAACGTGCCATGTCTTCTCCTCTTTCTGTGTCTTGAAGATTAAATTAAGAGTCGTCAATAATCGAAAACAACTGCAACCAAACAATGTAACAATCTAAAGTGGGGCTCACCTCGTCATAGAGCTTGACATCCATCTGCCGCTGCTCATTGGGCCACAGGTCGATGGAGCTCACAAAGCTGATGGGCAGCGTCTCCAGAAGAGAGAAGCTCCCGCTGCTCGGCTCCGCGGTGCCGTTAACTGTTGTCAGGTGGTTTGTGTTCTTCCTCCACTGGTGATCCTCGCTCAACAAGTACAGAGTCTCTCGGGTCGCCAGCACAGTCATCGGTGCCCATGTGTTTTCTGGAATGGCACACAGGCAAGAGACAACCCTTGCTTTAATATGACCATGTTTCATGCACTCATTGTTTAATTCATTGGTCACCTGGAAGGTGAAGGTCAAAGCCCACCAATGCGTTTGAGTGTGACCACAGTACAGACATGTTTAACATGCACACAAAATGCTAATGTGTGGCCACGAAGTAGGTATACACTGTGGCAAACAAAGATGCATGTTGGCATTGAGTGTCTGAAATGTTAAGTATAAGTCGAACGGGGCAGATCTGGACACGCTCGAATGGCAGAGCTACAAATTCCACTGATATGTGTGGAAAATTGCCTGAGGAAGACTGTAGACAGGGCGGTGTCCCACATCTCTCGCGGAAATTAATGTAACTTGCTTCACCTGTGGCCCCAAATCCCAGCCGTCCAACAGAGACATCAAGTCATCATATTGTGACATCATATCATGCACACACACACACACACACACACACATATACATACATACATACATATATATATGGGTGGTTAACCTTGTAGCAAAAAGGCCAGAATGTAGAAGAACTGCAGCTGGCCATCCTCCACATCTGTCTGGATGTCTTCGCACACAAGAGGCCTGGTGCAGGAAAAGAACAAACCATGAACAGAACATGCGGTACTGTGTACTGTTTGGGTAAAAGAACCGGCAATGTTGTAATTCACCGTATCTTGCTACCACATTTCTGCTTATTTTCTGACATGTTCAAGACCAAACTTGAAACAGAATCCTAATAATTTAGGATATCGGGCTACTCTATACTACATGCCTTTGTACTACAGTCCTATCATTTTCAGGAACTCGCCTAAGCGCATCCAACTCTTCGATGCTAAATGGTTCTACATACCTTGACAGCCTGGTAATGTTATTTATTGAGATTTTCAACCATAATATAACAACTTCAATGTTCACTGAGAGGGTTTGTGTTTTTGCGCGCAGTGTCGTGACATACTACATGTGCAGGGAGAATCAAAAACAAGAAACGAAAATCATCATGTGATGTCAAGAATGAAAAATATAAAACTCTAGCTTGAACACATGTGTTGTACATCCCTATAAGTTCTTATTTCATGTTTTATAACTGCTCACTGTGTCCACCACTGGCAGCACGGACAGCCGATATGAGAATGCCTCCCAAATGCGCCTCAGGATGTCAGTGATATTTGCTGCAAGCAGTGGAACATAAACTTTGTACTTTGTACATACCACCAGAAGAAAAAAGCTAAGGTCCGGGGGCTCAGGCAGGCAAAGCGCCGAGCGCAGAGCACGGTTTGTAACACCTCTCCCACCAATGCACAGCTGAGGCATATTTTCATTCGTATAAGATACGATTTTCAAGAAGATAAATTTCTTTTCTTTTCTAGTTGCAATCAACACGGTGCACCGCGACATCCGTGTGTTGGGGAGGAATTCTCATATCGGCTTGATGTTTTCCGTGCAGCCGGTGGTGGCCACATAGAACATGTGTAAATAATGAAATAAAAATTTGAAGGTATGTACAACACATGTCCAAGCTCGAGTTTCTGATTGCTTTTTGTTTTTGAAATATCATGTGATGCCTTTGCCTTATTCTTTTTCAATCACCCTGTATTTCTGAATCAAGCTTTCATGTTAGCTAACTTGTTCTGCTTCAGAGGAGGGAAAAGACTGCCAATGAGTGGAGCAAAACATACAAATAAAAGGTGGCTAACAACAACCTGTACAAAAACATACGCCCGTCTGGGTGCATAACACATGCTCCCAATTAAGGTGCGGTTTACCAGCTAATTTAATGGAGCCGTGTTACAAGATGAAGTCTTCAAAAAAAAATCTGATTGTAATGGAAAGAAGATGTGTGTCTGGATAAAAATGAGCTCCTGCGCGCAAGTGTTGTCTCATTGCACGTGTGGAAATACCAGAGATGGTGCTGAGGATTGAGTCTGGTGGTTGAGATTGACCTCAGTTTGCTGTCGGACCGATGCGCCATCTCACGCACAATTCCTACAGAGAGCAATGACATGAGGAAAGAACTCAACACATTTGGAGCAAACAAAAGCAGCTGCTGGATTTAAGGCGAAGGCCACCTGAAGAACTTCATTTGAGTAAGACATTAGTCCTTCACCTCAAACAATAAATCTCTGCTCGTCACACAGATTTAACGTATAGGACTTCTTTACCACCCCCGCCGTTTCTGTGGCAAGAAGGCCATGCTATTCTGACAGCTGCAGCGGCAATGTTCAGATTGTGTTTAGCGGTAAGCAGCGCAACCAACAAGTGGAGCAGGAAAGGGTCAGTGAGTTTCTTTCTCACACAATGCTAGTTGTCCTTAAATGTGTTTTCCACATGTTGAACAGGAAGTGTTTTCCACTCGTGCTCGTGTTTGGCTTGAGCTTCTTACCTGTCAACAGGCCAAAAAAGTGTTTGCAGCGTATACTGTCCCGCACCAGGAGAGTGTAGGCCACGCCCATGACTTCCCCATCTTCAAATGCAATGTGGATGCTCTGGGAGCCAAGCCCCACCTCCAGGTAGCTGAGCTCTAAGATTGGGTGGCAGTCACGCTTCTGGAGCCAATCAGACAGCTGCCGTTTGCTGGGAGGTAATGAATGCAGACCGAGGTTAACTTTAGCAGTGGCAGGAACTCCCAAAAAACAGAGGGACTTAACAAGTCTTTTAGTCAAGAACCTAAAAAAACCCCAAACACTTTTGACACAAGGTTTCCAATGGCACATTAAAAGTATAAGTATTCACTGTTGCTCAGCTACTCACCTCGCTCCTGATGTTACTTCAAGGACATAGATTCTCTTGTCTGACACCACCACCAGAGATGGAAACTCTTCTGGCTCCCCAAATCTCACAAGTGATGTCTGGCGGTAAAATGGACGTTCAGCCTGCAGACGTGTAACTTGCATGTGAGCGCAACAGTTACTCACCTTTAGGAAACAACTGAGCTCCTCTTCCTCTTCGAAGACATCCACATCCAAGAAAAGCTTCAGCCGATGGTCGACCACCTCAAAGGCCTCAGTCAGCTGGTCTAAGTTTCCTGGGGAAATCCACTCAAGTAAACGACACCTTAAGAACATTTGCTTGTTGAAGCTACCGTTTCATCATAAAATACAAAATCCATGTGCTATTTTTGTTTTAGAGACATTTTTTCACAGTAGTAAGTAAGTAGGAATACATGTAAGACGCAAGCCCAATTTTCACATAAATTTGAAATGGGGTGGCACGAAACAAGGGAAACTACATTGAATTTTTGTGAGGCTCTAGATAAAATGAGGTAGATAAATAATTGATTCCAAAGTGTTTACCTCAGCTCACCCAAATAAATAACACACATTTTGGAACAGTTTTCTTCACAAGCCTTGTGGATTTCATTGCTTGGCTTATGTTCACCTGAAATTTTTGTTACATATTTGTACGTTCATTATACTAAGACATCAATTTTAACAGTGGCCGAAGCCTCTTGCAGGGTGTCGTAAATTACGATACAGTTGGATTCATAGTTGAATAAAGCCATAACACACCAACGGAGTTGGCTCTTCCTGAAGGCTGGAATACAGGCGGTGTAGCAGAGATGGTAGTGTAGCTGTAGCTGCCAGCCAAATCCTCTTTGCTTCGGCAGTCAGCATTGAAGGACAGGGAGAAAGAGTCAGACCCGTTCTCCCCATCGTAAAACGCGGGGTCCGCTGTGACGGCAGTAGTGGCAGCTTCCACCGGATTATCGCTGATACAAGGGATCACCTGTTGGAGGGTGTGACATTTCAGGTCACTACTTTTGAGAGTATATTCAGAGGAAGGAAAATCTTCCATTCATGAACGACACCTTGATGTCTTTATTGCCTGCCCTTGATGGACGTTGGATTGGCGTACTGCTGCAAGGGAATGACTGGCCAACTAGCTGGATCAAGTGGTCACTTCCACATTCTGGACAGTTATCACAGTTTCCTGGAAAAAGCAAAAATGACAAAATGGTGGAAAAATCCATTAAAATCTACTGCTTATCCTGTATCGCATTATAAGGTCCCAGGAGAGGCGGGAAACACGATATTTCACAGGCCTGACAAAAAGACAGGAAAACATTCCCACACACATATTCATACCTTTGGACAAATTCGGCATATCTGATTAACCTAACAGACATGATTCTGACATTGGCAGGAAACTACAGGAACTGAAGAAAAGCCACACAAAACATTGGGAGAACAGGTGCCGGCAGAAAGGCCTCAAAATTCTTTTTTTTTTTTTTTTTTATGTTGTTGGCAGAATTAATAATCAGTTGTCCACTCTTCTATGTACAGTATTGACATGTATACAAAAATAAGATTACCTATAAAAAACAAGCTATTATATCCATCCATCATTTTCCCATACCACTTGACTTCCTTAGGTGAGAGAAGAGCTTGATCTTCTCCCAAATGACTTTGGGTGAGAGGGCACATCCAGTAGAGGCAAACAACCATTCACAATGCTTCAGGCAATGTACTGAATTTTCAACCAAACTGCAGTGAAACTCCTCTACAACGAAACCCACATGGACGAAAATACCCCCTCGTGTGAAAAAATCTTCATGCACCATTCCCACTTTCCTGCCACCCATACAATGAAAAAAAAAAACCCTGATGCGTTTTACGAAATCTTTTTCTCTGCTCTTGCCTCGCGACGAGATTCACTACAATGAAGCCTAATCCAAAAGCAACCTCTACTGCTTCATTTGGAAATGGCAATAGCAACCACCACACTGGTTTACACATGCGCAGTAGTCCAGGAAGTATTTGTTATTGTTAGTTTCAGACGCAGCAAGAACGTTGCATTGCTAAAATGGCTACAAAACGGACCTTTAGATGTCAAGCAGCTAAGACAAGAAGAGCTCTGACGCTGGAAGAGAGGGTAAAAGTGATCAAAATGAAAGACAGAGGAAGCAAAATAAAAGACATTATCCAAGAAATTGATGTAAGTGAACGTGAATGCTGATCGTAAATTTCGCAATTTCTTTCCCTTTTTTTCTTTCTACACTGACTATATGAAGTGTCAAATAAGTGTATGCTCATACTTATGCACTATTGGAATAAAAATAAAGAGTACATACACGTTTGTGTGTGCAGGTACACATGCGTTTCTGTGTGCGTGTGTGTGTGTGTGTGTGTTTACATCTGATATCAAATTTGCTACAGTGAAAAACCCCCCGTTGTGTAATATTTCTTGCTGCAAACATGATTTCGTTGTAGAGGAGTTTCACTGTAGTCGCACCTGGTGTTGAGAAATCTTCAAAACATCTAAAGAACAAAGTAGAGTGTGCATGCCAGTGCAGGTCTTTCACGTGAACCGTGGTCAAAGCACACATAGGTGGCTGCTGGCTGAATCTAATCTGTCGGCAGTTGATTATGAAGGTTAAAAAAAAAAAGACTGAGGAGAAGATAATCGCTTGGATGATACTCTTAGCTGTATGTGGGAAAACAGAGCCATGAAGACATCACGGCTTTGCCTTTCACAAACATGCCCAGTATTTCCATCTTGCACTCCAAACACACGAGATGAACCATGCATTTGTTTTGACAGAAATGGAGGGTGTTTTTAAGAACTGACTCACTGCCTCTGCATGACTTAGCTTGCTCACCTTTGTCACCCTCATCACATTCCATCAACTCTTTGCCATCATGTGCATCGCCACCCTCTGGCAGCATCATAGGCCTTGTAGTCGTCGCTTGACCTCCAGCCTCCATGAACTCTGACCCGCAACGAAGGCACTGCAAATGAACACAGCCTGGAAGAAGCTCTGCTTCACGGCGGCGGTTGGCCTCTGCCACAAGTGACAGAACATCAACGAGATCCTGGTCAAAAAAAAAAAAAAAAAAATTACTGCAACACAAATCAAACATGCTTCTCTGGTCATGGCACAGGTCTGAACCCGAATTTTGTTCTTTGTTTGCAACACAATCATTGGACTGCATGCACATGTTAACAACCTTAAGGGCCTGCTTTGGGTCATCATCCAGAAGGACGTAACATCGCTGCCTCTTTTCCTTCATGATATAATGAAACTTGATCTCCACAGCTGGAAACATTCCTTTGGTCTCCTGAAATAAATAAATTTAAAAATCTCTCTCTCTCTCTCTCTCTGTCTCTCTCTAGAGAGAGAGAGACAGAGAGAGAGAGAGAGAGAGAGAGAGAGAGAGAGAGAGAGAGAGAGAGAGAGAGAGAGAGAGAGAGAGAGAGAGAGAGAGAGAGAGAGAGAGATAGATAGATAGATATATCTATATATCCCCCCCCACCCCCAGGTAAGCACTGTAGAATCACACCAAAGGGCAGAAACGTGACTTCACCCTGTGGGTCCAAACTGCCTGCATGGCATCGACGCTGGCCAGGCAGTCGAGCTCGAGGCGACATCGCTCCTGGCCTGACTGCACGTCTACCTCAAGCAAATGCCTCAGTTTGACACGCAGAAACACCTCCTTCCTCTTCTCATCCTGACTTTTTTCATCTTCATCCTCTTTGTCAGGTAAGACACCCACCAGTAGTGGCAGACACTGGTCCACTGCACGCGAAAATACTTCATAAAGTGGTGTTTGATAGCAACATATGTCAAGCATGTATTTCGTTTTTGTCATAACTACCTCCCAGGTCTTCCTCTTGGTCTCCCTCCTTAGAAATGCCACACTCGCCCCTGACTGACTTGTGGGAATCCAAACTGTGTCCAGATGCACAGAGCTGGACTGCCACCGGACCATCCACCGCAGTGTCTTCCAAAGTGGACTCAGTGTGCGGAGGGCTCTGACTGGGCCACTGCAATGTGGACTCTGTCTCTTGCTCGGCTTCCAACTCGGGCATTGGCACCCTTGGCTCAGATGAGATAAGTGGTGGAGGAAGAACCTCAGAGGATAGACAAAAGGGTATGTCAAGGCTGCTGGACAGTGTTTCCAAGCCATGAACAGTCTTGGCGGGAGGCGGCGCGACATCTACTTCCAGGTGGTGCTGGTACCGCAGCCAGTCCTCACCAAGCTGCTCTCTGAAACTGGACATGCGCTCGATCTCTTCTTGGTGTGGAAGAGCAATGTCTGGGAAGGAAGCACACTGGCACTCATTACAGTGCAGACCGACGCCACAGCTTAACAAGTCTAAAAATATACATCTGACTCAGTGCGGCCAGAGCCTCTCTGTCTCCTCCCTTGCATATGGAAAAAAAAAACAAACTAATAATGATTACAGTGAATTCTTTTCCATTTCCAAGTCTGAGTCAGTCTAACATCAGAATACAGTTGTAAATAATGTTGACTTATTTTTCTCCATTACAACCCAGGCTTTGCATTATTTTAATTTTGTAGATGTGGTCTTGCTTCCCTTCCCATAGACGCTATTACATTTATCTGGATTTGGAGTAACGCAAGAGTTTTTTTCTTCCATCCTGGTCCATGGCACAGCCTTCCAAAAGTTTTGTGGCAATGATTTGTCAGTTAATGCCAAATCCTGCTCGGTAACGAGCGATTGCACAAACATTACGGAAAACATGACCTCCTTAGAGGCAAGCGATATTGAAAGAAGCAGAACCAAAATACCTGTCATACCGGTATCAATAACCCACCCTGTGAGGAGGACACTGCCTGGTAGTCCGTATCACTTGGTTCAGAGATACTTGCTTGGCGCACTTTAACCTTGGGGTGCACCACAAAATTATTTCAAGTAAATGTAGAGAATATATCACAACTGCCAACTCTACCACACTTGGATCAGCATTCTCCATCGTACCCGGGACTTCTTTTTGTGACCACGTGAGACTCGCACATCCCCCACTGAAAGACTATCGCTGAGTTCCCCAGCTCCGCTTGACACATCTGCATGACTTTGTTCCAACTCCGCCGGAGGGGACAACTGGAGCTGGACAATCAGCTGTCCGGCTTTTGGCAGAACCTGGGGAAAGAAGTGCTCTCCTTTTAGACTTTCTGCTGTACACACATTTTACACTGATGGAAACTTACAGATAACTCTGAGGAAGAGAGCGCAACACCATCAAGTTTAAGCTGTGAAAAAACAATACACGAGAATGGGATTTAAATGCACTCCTTTATGTCACCAATATTTTACCCACTTTGAGGCCAACAGCCTTAGGGGAGAGGTGTCGGACAGTACATGTGCGATGAGTCTTCTTGAAGTACAGCGGATTGCCCTCCAGGTTCAACTATATGAAGGGACATTGGCATGTTTAAGTAGCTGTCTGCTGTAGGACATGTATGGACAGATGCATGTGTACGTACTCACCGTGTTGAGGCAGTGAAGTAAGGAGAGAGGAGCCAGTTGCGAATGCTCCAGAAGAAGATTATAGGCCAGGTCCAAGTGCTGGAGCGATGCCAACTGCTCCACACCTATTGAAGCACAAACATGATAAACAGAAACATATAAAGAGCATATTTAAGTCAGTTTGTGTTTTGGCCATTGTACTGTGTACCGTTTATAGTCTCTAGTTCATTGTTCCTGAGGATGAGCGTGAGCAGTTTGATCGTGGCGCTTATGCTAAGTGTTGGCGCCCTCTGAAGGCAGTTATAGCCTAGATTCAAATGTTCCAGTTCACTCAAAGGCTGAGAGGAAAGAAGAAGAAGACATTAAAAAGAAGCACAATGACTGCAGTTCCAAATCAGGAGGCAAACACTTAATGTCTGACCTTTAGAAATTCTGCACATTCCTGAATCTTGTTGTGGCTTAAATCCAAACATTTCAGGACATTCAGGAGACTCTAAGACAGGAAAAGTCACGTGAGCTTGTGTCAGTGGAATGAAAGTTAAGGCATTCCTTGGGTCATTTGTCTCACTAAAGACTGGTCAAGGCAGACAATGAAGTTATAGCTGAAGTTGAGGGTGTGCAGCTCCAGCCATGGCAGAGCAGAGCTGAGGTCACCGCCACATAGGGAGAGCAGCTCCTGCAGGAACAAGTCACACACATCATGTTTACAGGGGCTCAAACTGTCAGATGCAGTCACAGCCAAGTTGAAAGCACCTCCAGGGAGCTCAGGCTCTTTGAGCAGATGAAGACCTCCAACTGGGAATAAACTCCTCTGAGACCCTCTAGACAGTGAGGCGGGATATTCTTCAGCTGCCAAGAGAAATATAAAAGAAAGTGAGATGTTTCATTCAACTTTAAAAAAAAACAAAACAGAATTTGTCTCACAGGGGCAAAAAGTTCATATGTATTCAGCATAGCTTTCAACATAGATCAATGAGTGATACTAAATAAGTGAAAATCAAAAACTAAAATAGAGACAGATAATGGAAAGACAAATAATGTTCTTATTGCTTGTACAGTATTTACACAAACAGCTTCAAACTGGCTTGAGGCAAAGATGGATGAGATAGCAATATGGGACCAATTGCGGCACTGGCAATCAAAACGTGATAATAAAATACAACTCATAAGTAAAGAAACAGACAGTTGAAAAATAAGGGATACCAAAGAGTAAAGTACCTCCAAACACTTTAAAGACTTGAAAGGGAAAATCTTCACCCCAGACTGTAATCTTGTGCGTGACGGGTTGATGAGCTGCATAAAGCGCGCACACACACACACACACACACACACACACACACACACACACACAGGTTTCAAACACACATATATATGATATATATGTATATGCACACACACACACACACACACACACACACACACACACACACACC
>NW_017806234.1:701140-703796 GCF_001891065.2 Hippocampus comes
ACACACACACACGCACACACACACACACACACACACACACACACACACACACACACACACACACACACACACACACACACAGGTTTCAAATGACAAATATGCCATTAGTTATTCATTCATTGTTATTGTAAAATCACCTTCAGGGAGATTGTCTTCTGCAGGATGTCGAAGAGAAACTGCAGTTGCAGCAAGGATGTAGTGTCAGATGGATGGGACGGCAGGGCCAGGAAACCATGCTGCTGATTCCTGGACAGCAAGTGCTGCTCGAACAGTCGGTTGAGCTGCTGCAAGTTCGTTACTGGCAGGGTCAGTGTGCTGCTGCCTCCAAGCACTAACTCGCCTGCAGATGGAGGCAGGTGGACAACTGAGATGCCATTATACAGGCACATCTTAATCAACCAGTATATCGCTGAAAACATCACTTTGATTTCACAAGTTAATATAAAAATAATTACTTAAAATACACATCTTGAATTGTTCATTGTAATTGTTTTGGTTATTATGATTTTATTTTTATTTTAATTGTCATTGGTTTGGTTCTTAATTATTTTATCTTTGCTCTATTAAAAAAAAAAAAAAAAGTTTTAGCATTTCTTTTTGAGTTTTGTTCACTTAATCCGGGAAGGGCGGTACGGTGGTTGAGAGGTTAGCACTTACATGTGACAGTTATGAGTTTGAGTGGTTGAACCCAGGAGCAAGCAGGACCAGCTGAATAAAACATACGTGCAAGCACGAGGAGAACATGTGAACTCCACACAGGAAGTCCGAAGCCTGGATTGAAACCTCCAACCTCACAGTTGTGAGGTGGATGTGCCACCACTATTATTAGTACCAGTAGTAATCATATTTTTCATTATATCATTAATTTTACCAAAACGTGAAAAATTAATCCCTCTCTCTCTCTCTCTCCTTATATATATATATATATATATATATATATATATATATTCCCTACACACAAAGTGAAACATTTCATATTATGCATCTATTTATTTAACGTGGAGTATCGATGATTGGAGCTTACGGCTAAGAAAAACGCTTAATTGTCGATAGAAAATGAATAAGACAATCAAATGTATTTGGAGTGTACTTACTGAATCTCTACGAGTTTTTTATTGAACGACTGAAATAATCGAACTCATCTACGACATTCCGATTTAAGGGAGATGTACCTATGTATCTATATATTTTAGATTACGAGGGCGAATGAGAATCAAGCGGCACTATTTGAACCTAACTTGGGATCAAAACTCACCATTATTTCGGAGGAGTGTTGCCAGGCTAATGACAAGCGGGGACTGGCCACCGTCAGTACGAGACATCCTTGACCGGCGTTGTAGCACTGAGCTGCTGTCGGAAATGACAAGCTTCTCGTTTTGAATGCGCTAACATAACAATCTTGAAAAACAAACACCCAGGTCAACCGGCACCATTTGTCAGAGGAACAACTAACATTCCGAACTCAGCTGCACTGAGCCAGCCAGTCAGGTACGCTAGCTAAAACACTTCCTGGTCACAAGATAAAATGTGTCATGATGACATGACAAACACGCGCAATTGCAGCCTGTTAACGAGCAACATTAATGCGTTCTCACTTGTCCCTGATATTTTCCTGCACAGTAACATAAAGTGGTGTTTTTCATGGCGTTCATGCTGACATCTGTGTCACGTGACGAGAAAGCGACTACGGTGGCCGTGAAGCACTTAAGTAACAACCTTATTACTCTATTATTTTGTTACCGGTACATGGAAATGAAAGTGTTTTTACTCGACTGTATTTGTTTTTAGAACCACTGATTTATGATAGATAATTGTATATATGTAGAATACACATCTACAAATTTAACTTTTTAAATGTATATATTTTTTTCTGAGCAGGACCGAAAGCAAGGAAACTATGGATGCCTATGGACAAAATCCATCCTTTCTCAGAATTGCTTACGATATTATTGAAAACAATGCTTTCGACACTTCAAGATTGTACTCAACACAGATATTTTAAAATGACTCAAATGTCATGTGACTTTTTCAATAAAATCCGTGAGCACTGAGTGGCGCACTTGAGGCGGTAACCATAGAGGCCGAGGCCGTTTCTCCATTTCATTATCCATTTTCCGACCTCGAAAATGTGGATGAAGGACAGGAGGATGTTTAGGTTTTTGTTTCGCCAGTGAATATTCTTGTTTTACGTTGTAACTGACATCTTAAATAATGGGTTTAAATCAACTGACAGTGCTGTCGTTGTTGTTTTTGTTGTTGTTGTTGGGGAGCGGGTGGGGGGTGTCAGGTTGACCGGTCTGTCATGTCATACTGGAATATGATATATTTTCAAGAATCCCTGGATATTATGTAACTTTCAACTACCCGAAAGCAGTGGTTCCAAAACTGCAGTCCCGAAACCAATGTCTGCGAGCTGTAGCAATAAATTATGCTATTATGTTTAAAATGTGAATACAGTACCTTCATATTGGGATCTGATTGGAAATAAAATAAACCAATTACTCCTCCTACCATAGCTTTGGTACAATTAAAAGCCCCGGTGTAGTTACAGTATCATATATTGCCCCATAAATCTGACATTTTTGCATAAATTAATGTGTTATTATTATTATTATTATTATTATTATTAGTAGTAGTAGTAGTAGTAGTAGTAGTA
>NW_017806234.1:705387-761819 GCF_001891065.2 Hippocampus comes
ATATATATATATATATATATTCCCTACACACAAAGTGAAACATTTCATATTATGCATCTATTTATTTAACGTGGAGTATCGATGATTGGAGCTTACGGCTAAGAAAAACGCTTAATTGTCGATAGAAAATGAATAAGACAATCAAATGTATTTGGAGTGTACTTACTGAATCTCTACGAGTTTTTTATTGAACGACTGAAATAATCGAACTCATCTACGACATTCCGATTTAAGGGAGATGTACCTATGTATCTATATATTTTAGATTACGAGGGCGAATGAGAATCAAGCGGCACTATTTGAACCTAACTTGGGATCAAAACTCACCATTATTTCGGAGGAGTGTTGCCAGGCTAATGACAAGCGGGGACTGGCCACCGTCAGTACGAGACATCCTTGACCGGCGTTGTAGCACTGAGCTGCTGTCGGAAATGACAAGCTTCTCGTTTTGAATGCGCTAACATAACAATCTTGAAAAACAAACACCCAGGTCAACCGGCACCATTTGTCAGAGGAACAACTAACATTCCGAACTCAGCTGCACTGAGCCAGCCAGTCAGGTACGCTAGCTAAAACACTTCCTGGTCACAAGATAAAATGTGTCATGATGACATGACAAACACGCGCAATTGCAGCCTGTTAACGAGCAACATTAATGCGTTCTCACTTGTCCCTGATATTTTCCTGCACAGTAACATAAAGTGGTGTTTTTCATGGCGTTCATGCTGACATCTGTGTCACGTGACGAGAAAGCGACTACGGTGGCCGTGAAGCACTTAAGTAACAACCTTATTACTCTATTATTTTGTTACCGGTACATGGAAATGAAAGTGTTTTTACTCGACTGTATTTGTTTTTAGAACCACTGATTTATGATAGATAATTGTATATATGTAGAATACACATCTACAAATTTAACTTTTTAAATGTATATATTTTTTTCTGAGCAGGACCGAAAGCAAGGAAACTATGGATGCCTATGGACAAAATCCATCCTTTCTCAGAATTGCTTACGATATTATTGAAAACAATGCTTTCGACACTTCAAGATTGTACTCAACACAGATATTTTAAAATGACTCAAATGTCATGTGACTTTTTCAATAAAATCCGTGAGCACTGAGTGGCGCACTTGAGGCGGTAACCATAGAGGCCGAGGCCGTTTCTCCATTTCATTATCCATTTTCCGACCTCGAAAATGTGGATGAAGGACAGGAGGATGTTTAGGTTTTTGTTTCGCCAGTGAATATTCTTGTTTTACGTTGTAACTGACATCTTAAATAATGGGTTTAAATCAACTGACAGTGCTGTCGTTGTTGTTTTTGTTGTTGTTGTTGGGGAGCGGGTGGGGGGTGTCAGGTTGACCGGTCTGTCATGTCATACTGGAATATGATATATTTTCAAGAATCCCTGGATATTATGTAACTTTCAACTACCCGAAAGCAGTGGTTCCAAAACTGCAGTCCCGAAACCAATGTCTGCGAGCTGTAGCAATAAATTATGCTATTATGTTTAAAATGTGAATACAGTACCTTCATATTGGGATCTGATTGGAAATAAAATAAACCAATTACTCCTCCTACCATAGCTTTGGTACAATTAAAAGCCCCGGTGTAGTTACAGTATCATATATTGCCCCATAAATCTGACATTTTTGCATAAATTAATGTGTTATTATTATTATTATTATTATTATTAGTAGTAGTAGTAGTAGTAGTAGTAGTATTAGTATGACAAATATCATGTATTTACTGGAATAGATATACTGTAATTTACAATATTTAAAACATGCCGTAATAACTTTTTTTCTCCAAAAATACTTCAACTAACTTTTTTATTCCAATAACATTTCGGGGTACACGTGGTCGGTATGTTTACCTATCTTTGCCATTATAAGGAGGTGACTGGAAAAATATCTCCCCTGCAAAAAGTTTGACAAGTCCTCAGTGATGAGAATTGTAGGACCCAGCAGACCACCGTACCCCTTGCTTCACCTGTTCGCGTACGCACGAGCAGCCCCCTTCCCCTCCCATCCTTTTTTTTTTTTTTTACTTGGTACTTCCTTCCACCAGACCACGATAATGTCACAAAAGCCAACGCAAATCACAATGCTCCAGCTCTACAGCCTGCTGGTCCTCACCGCGTCCGTCGCCGGCGCCTCGCTGGCCGAGATAGTCTTCCGCTGCCCGGCGTGCACCGCGGAGCGCCTGGCTCTCTGTCCGTGGCTCAGCGACCCTTGCGCGGAAATCGTGCGCGAGCCGGGCTGCGGGTGCTGCCCGGTGTGCGCCCGGCAGGAGGGTGAGACGTGCGGCGTGTACACCCCGAGGTGTGCCGCCGGCTTGCGATGCTACCCGACGCCCGATTCGGAGCTCCCGTTGGAGCAACTGATGCAGGGCCAAGGCCTGTGCCGGCAAACGGTCGACACCGACATCACGATCCAGGAGCACCGGGAGCAGACCAGCGGTCAGTCCGTCCTTTTGTCTGTCCTGTCAGTGTCGAATCAGCTTGTAACACTGATCTGCTTTCCATTGTTTATCAAAACTACAAGAGTTATGCTTTTATTTCAAATACATTGTGATGCTCGCATTAAGGCACGTATGCGGATTCGTGTTGCTAATTTACCTCATGCATTAGACTCCTCTGTTTAATTTCAAATGTCATTGTGTGAGTCCCTGCTGCACAGACCTGGGTGAAGTGCACATGGGGGTGAAGAAGGCAAAAGGAACAGTCCTCCACTCTTGCACCCCTATATAGAGCGCTGCCTTTAACACAGCAAACCAATGCAGTGGCCAGAATTCTCACAAACTACACTCCTTGGATGGAGCTAGAAGAAAAAAAAAATCCCAATGTTGATGTTGACGATTCTTTGAGGGAGTGGAGAGAGCGGGAGACAGCGGGAGGAATGTTGCATTGTTTGGAAAAGCTGGACTTTAGGCTTTGACCTGCAGTAAGCATACACTGCGGTTTACCTAGAAATTGGGCCGACTGTGTGTGCAGGACTCCAGTGAGGCTCATGTGCTTTGTGTTTGTATAAGGACGGGTCACTGCGAAGAGGAAAAGTAAACAGCGTTATTATTTGGATGATTCTGAGGCCCTCACTGAAGCCGGACAACTTGTCGCTTTTGAATGCTTACCCTGAATGACACGTTTATTTTGAACTTGACGTGCTAGACAGTAATTATCCCTATGATAAGTTATCAGCAGTCATCATTATTTAGTTACTTTATGCGACTTAGCACAGAGATCAGCTCAAGTGTTGCTGGGTCAAAAGGCATCAATCATAAAGTGCTTAAAGCTTCCAAAGGCTTCACATCACAGCACTTTTGGTTATGATGCAAAAACATTGGATCAACGTAGCCTCTTGCCCTTGGTGAATAAATGACTGCTGCTGAAAATGTATGACGGAACATTATGTGACTAATTATCCATCCATCCATCCATTCATTTTCAACAACGCTTATCCTGAACAGGGGCGCGGGGAGTTGCTGGAGCCTGACTTTGGGCGGAAGGGAGACTACACCCTGAACTGGTCGCCAGTCAGTCACAGGGCACATAGCAACGATTCACACCCACATCCACACTGTCACTGAGTGGGAACCAATTCCACACTGCCCGCACACAAGTCAGGCGAGTCTTACACTACACCATCAGCGACCTCATGTGACTAATTATAATAATAAAAACAATAGCTTAGATTAGGGCAGTTTAAAAAATAAAAGCACCTTATTCAGAATAACATGTTATTCTTTTAAAATAAGGATGTTCGATACCCCTTTTTTCCAACCGATACCAGTAGGAGTACGCACCAATACCATGTACTGATACCTCTAGAACCTTTGTCAATAATGTTCTGAAGTTTCATTTAACACAATGACAAAACATTGTGAACTAAGCCTTTCTTTATGACGTAGATGATATTTCAAACCGCTGGAACAAACTGCTGGACTTGGGGTCACATTTTCTTTCCCTTAAGTATCCGTGGCTGCTATTGCGAACCTCCATGAGTACACCTAAAATGAGGCCGGTATCATCCCCGGTTTGAAGTTGTATTTTTTGCGAGATTTCACAAGGATGCCACGATAAGTGTGCCCGTGAGTGTGCGACAAATGATTGACGCTTTCTAAATCACGCCTTCTGTCTTTAATTGGTAGTTTTTCTTCAGTTGCGGTGATTTCGCTTGTACAGTGTATCAAACCAAGGGCACAAAATCGGGGCCGGTGACTGCTGATTTTTATCATGTTGTACAGTCAAGTTATAATATATGTTTTACAAATACAGTACTATAAAGCGGTTCAGATAATCGATGGATGGAAAAAGACAATCTTTCCTCTCCCTTTAATTGCTCATTGTGCGCATAATCCAGCCAATTGGTGTGCGTGAAATGTCTTTTGCAGCATTTATTCAGCTTCAAATGGTTAGATGACATCATGCTTCACATCCCACACAGCCTACCCCTACATTTGTCTGCGTGAATGCAGTTACGATGTCAATGTACCTCGGTGCTCCTGGAAGTGAGAGCCGGAGTGGAAAGAAACAGCGGTGCCATCTGAAATAACATGGTTAGCTAACAGGAGCAAGCATTCCTGTCCAGTTGAAGCCTGACAGACTGAAATAGCCTCGAGATAATCCTCCCCACAAAAATCCTCCACCCATCGATGTGGACTTCTTCAAAAACAGTGCCGCACACCCTTGTCGCCCCACTTTCTCCCAATCACGACAGCAACTGCACATCTCGTAGCTGTGCCTAGAATCTTCTAGTGCGTGTACTGAGAACCAGAATAACTTTTCGCCCATTCTGTGCTGAAGTCTTATTTGCAATCAATACAAACACAACATCGCTGCAGGACTCATTTTTTTATTCATCCATCCTTTTAAATTGCTTATCCTCATTAGGGTCGAAAGTGAGCTACAACCTATCCCTGGCTTAGCTGGAGGAGTTGTCTCCAAACCTTAAAGATGAAGAATGGGTTTCCCAGTTGCCCCAGGCGGACCCAACCAAGCATTCTTGAGCAATACGCTTCACTCATGGATGCTCTTCATGCTTTGCCAGAAGTCTGTGAATGAGCATTACTTCTATTCCGTGGCATCCTAAATAATTGTCGATGTGTGAATGAGGCCACATTGTAAAAATGTATTGAGTATTTTGAAAATGGCTTGTGTCTGTGAAATAAGTTGGAAACTATAATGATTATTTCAGTAGGTAAACAGTCAATTGATTATTTTCTTGATTATTTTTTAAAATAATTTTTTTTAAAAAGCATGTTTTAGTTTCCATCTCTTTATTAAAAAAGAGGACTTTATTTGAAAATGGCAGTCCAGAAAATGCACAAACATAAATTAATTATGAGTTAGTTACTGGTTCGGTCCGTAACATGCCATAAAATCAGCAAACGTATTGATCATTGTTTTCCAAAGTAAAAGCTTATGTTTTGTTTTGATTCAACACAAAGATATCAGTCTGCTTTCATGGAGGACTACTGTTGACAAGCTGAAATTTTATCTAAATGATTAATTGATTTTCAAAAATTATTATCAATTCATTTGATAATTGATCGTCATTCAATTAAAACCTTTAAACCGAGGGCAACTTTGCCAAAAACGCCTATGGAAAGGTGCACCCAAAGTAAATTTGTAGCTGTTCTTGAACCATTTGGAGTATCAGCATAGTTTTGGTCTCTTTATGAAATATTCAAAATGTTATCATTTTGAATACCCCCCGCCAACAGTCAGAATCTGTGTAAGTGCTCCTGTCACTGAACTATGGATGTTTGAAAACAGAAAGAAAAGGCGAATCTTATGTTCGTCTAATTTCTTTTCACTTCGTCTAATTTCTTTTCACAACATCTGCCTTGAAAATGGATTTAGAATGTTGATTAGGACTTGAAAACACTACAGGATCAAAGCTTGAGGTCTCCCCAAGTTCCGGTTCAAATTCGACAATTGTAACATGTAGGGTACCATTCAAATCTCCAGAAACTCAGCTTTTAAAAGATGCATAACATGTTCACACATGTACTCAGCTGACGATGTGCATCAGCGATTTGTTTTGACAGATGACGGAGGGCCCTTCGGCGGGCCCTCCTAACTTTAAGGGTTTAATATATTAATCATATCTCTTATGAAATTATTTTCCAGTTGTTGGCCAACAAGATGCATGTACATAAGTAGCCATGTGAGTATAGTGTGTGTGTGTGTGTGTGTGTGTGCTTGTGTGTGTGTGTGTGTGTGTGTGTGTGTGTGTGTGTGTGTGTGTGTGTGTGTGTGTGTGTGTGTGTGTGTGTTTGAGTGCAAGCATGCCAGAACGTGACCAAACAGCAGATTGAGATGAAAAGGTAAACGCTTTCAAAAAACAGTTCCACCCAGTGCTCTGGGGTTGATGAAGAGTCATACCTCTGTGTAATTTAGACATTAACTGGTTCTCTGTTTGAAATTTTATTCAGATTTATGCTTGAAACTTGTTTTGTGCAACAATTTAGGCCTGACCAGATCGATATCAGTCATCCGAGTGTGGCTGAAGACTATTTTTTTTACATCCACTGAAGTGAATGAGCCAGGATTCGCTCTGCTGACCCGAATCTTGACGTGGCACCTCTGGCCTTTGTGCATTCTGGGAATGTGCCATGGATCAGTTTTAGAAAGGAACTCATTGTCTAGGGATTAATCAAAGCAGTAGACTGGACAGTTGGCCTGCTCCTCTGTTTATACTGCTGATCCGAGCCCACCGAGGCCTAACTCCCCATCAAGAGAAGGGGGTTCTGGTGGTGTGGTCCTCTGTGGTTGGCTGCATGTACATACATTGCAAGAGATAGTGGCCTTTGCCCTTTACAAATGGTGCATTCATGTGTGGTACTGCCTAGAAGACCGACATAATGTATGTCGGGTTTTGTCAGAGACAGTTGTATAAATTACGCAAGAGCAGTTTTTAGATGACTAATCATTTTTTGGAGCCCAAAATGCAGACATTTTACAATGGGTCACAAAGCATGGGCCACACACTTCACTTGGTGCCATTTGATTTACAAACACTAAAATCATAAAAACGCTGGGCATGTCTATCTTTATAGTTCATGTAGTCAAACAAAAGAACGAAGGTTGAAAAAAACATTTTCATGAACAAAATAACATTACATCTAAAATACTTTTGCAAAAATACATCTTCCGTTAATTATAGCAGAAATGTCCTTTGGTTTCATCTTTGTCAATTATTATCATCCATGAGCTTTCAGGGTTCATTTAAATGTATTTATTTCAATATTGCTGTACGCCTGTACAGAAGAAAGAAGTTCCAATCGTTTGAGAATTGTAATTTCCTATACTTTATGGCACTTAGTGAACTTTTTAGATTACCTTGTACAAAAACACTCCATATACTGAAATAAACTAAAACAAACACTAAAACTGCTCAGAATAAACTGAAAACAAACAAAACTAGAACTAATTCAAAGTCTTAACAAGATAAAAATGAACTACAATGAGAAATCCAATCCTATTATAACCCTTGCTTGGGGAGACACATTCTGGTCCTGCATCCTCCTCCTAATGTCTGCAAAGACATATAGTAAAAGTGACTTGCTCCTTGAGAAGGAGTACATGGGAAAGAATAAAAGAGATGCGTAGGGGTATATTGAGAGACTAATTTTGTTCCCGTTCACTTGAATGTGCCCAGCATGATGTGTATATTTCTGAAGTACATTTTAGCGACAGAGACTGCATGCTTCGCTATTTCATCCACAGATATATATGAAATAATTAAGCAGCCCTTGAGCAAAGCAACTACGTCTTAAAAGAATATGGCACTTTCTGACTGTGAGTCATCCCCCAGGTGAGGCCTCGGAAGTGTTCTTCGAGTCAGGCCTGGGTGACGTCCGCTTACCCAGTAAGGAAACCACTTGGATGGGGCAGAAGGAGAGTGCTGTGCGACACCATCGTCAAGAGATGATGACAAAGATGAAAAGCAACAAGGTGGAAGAGCTTAAACCGACTCGACCCAAACAGGTGAGGACAAGCCGGCAAACGATGTACTGATTGCAACAAGGCCATATTCATCGATGGACTTCTAAAATCAAACCTACTCCAAGGAGCTGGATTCATCCATATTTCGAAAACAGTTTACCTGCTTTGCAATGTGATTCTGCGTCAGGTATCCTCAATTAATCCTTCATTTCTACATCTTCTTTTATTTACATGTAATTTCAGGTGAGAGCAATCCGGTATCGTTGTGTTTACATTCAGTGAACACACGAAACAACCCACATGCACAGTTGCAACAACAACAAAAGTTATGTAATAGTCAACATTGGGCGGTGACAACACAGACATAAACCATATTAAATGCTGTAGGTTGCTGTCAGCTGTTCATTTCTTTCATTATTTTATCATTCATCCATTCCCAATATGCTCTATTTAGACCATATTTTTTTCTGCATGTGTATTTTATGTAGACTTGAAAAACCTCTTAAATCTGAGCACAGATGTGGTGATCTTTCTCATAGTCTTGATTACTCTGTGCCTTGTTTTGGGCAAAAGACTCCGTGTCAGCAGGAACTGGACCAGGTGCTGGAGAGGATCTCCAAGATGCCCTTCAGAGATAATCGAGGTCCCCTGGAGGACCTTTATGCCCTGCATATCCCTAACTGCGACAGGAGAGGGCAGTATAACCTCAAACAGGTGAATAATAAACGTTTCATCATTGGGTACCACTGACCTGACTTGAAATGATGATAAAGACTTGTTTTGTTGGTTGCTCCGTCAGATTAGTTTTAGGTTTTTTTTTTGTTCTAATATCTATCTATCTATCTATCTATCTATCTATCTATCTATCTATCTATCTATCTATTTATCTATCTATCTATCTATCTACTGTGTGTGTGTGTGTGTGTGTGTGTGTGTGTGTGTGTGTGTGTGTGTGTGTGTGTGTGAGTGTGTGTGTGTGTGTGTGCGCGCGCGTTTATCTCTCTCTCTCTCTCTCTCTCTCTCTCTATATGTATATATATATATATACACACACACATACATACATACACACACACACACACACACACATATAGAGGCGGCCTTGTAGTCCAGTGGTAAGCGCGTGGACCGCACAGTGCAGAGGTACCGGGTTCACTTTCAGCTCTGGCCGGAGTTTGCATGTTCTCCCTGGGACTGCGTGGGTTTTCTCCGGGCACTCCGGTTTCCTCCCACATTCCCAAAACATGCATGGCAGGCTGATTGAACACTCAAATTTGTCCCTAGGTGTGAGAGTGAGCGTGGATGGTTGTTCGTCTTTGTGTGCCCTGCAATTGGCTGGCAACCGGTTCAGGGTGTACCTAGCCTCCTGAAGACAGCTGAGATAGGCTCCAGCACGCCCGTGACCCTTGTGATAATAGATAGATAGATAGATAGATAGATAGATAGATAGATAGATAGATAGATAGATAGATAGATAGATAGATATAGAGATCTCTCTCTCTCTCATATATCAAGTGAATGTCATTAATAGTTTTACAGACAAAATCGCAAAACTGCCTAGGGGCAGAGTGGCAAGCCTCCATCATCGTTTTGTGGAAGGCATTTTGTAATAGGTCTGTCAAAATAATTTGCTTAGGTTGTGTTGGAGTCATTTAAAAAAACATCATGGCTAGCCTGCAAGCTAACATGAGCTCTATCACATGCCATTGATTTCAGTATCAAAAGAGAACATGTTTTACATTAATCTGAGCTACAGAAAAGTCAATTAAATAAATAGTTCCTCACTGATCAGATTAACTATGCCTTAACTTCCTTCAAGTCTATTTTCTAAGCAACTTACATGTGGAAATGCTAATTTGTCTCTGTGTTGTGTCTTCCATCTACCCGGACGTAGAGTGTGTGTATGTGGCATCATGGTGAAATGTCTTTATTGATTTGATAGGGTCTTTTTTTTAATTTTTTTTATTTTTTATAGGCTACTAATACAATTGAACTTGTAATATAGTTCTTATATTGTACAAAAAATGTTGATGACTCAACTCCAAAAAAATGTTGTTTCAGTGCAAGATGTCTCTTTATGGTCAGAGGGGAGAGTGCTGGTGCGTAAGCCCCCACAACGGTCAAACCATCTTAGCAGCCCCCATTGTGCGGGGTAACCCCAACTGCAGCCAGTACCTTTCGGAGCTGGAGCTGGAGATGGCCAACATGGAGCAGATATAATGAAAATAAACAAAAAGCAACTGTGAAGCATATGGGAACAAACAACGAAAATGAGTAAGTGAGGTGAACTCGGAAACAGCATAATGTTAAACTTAACATGAAATTAAAAAAAAAAAGATTTGCAGGTTCAAAGGGCTTCTTTAGTTTTATTTTGTGTCTTTAAGCTATACAGCCGTGCATCGAGATACTAATTTGTTTTGTGACCATGTTTGTAACTCTCAACACTTGTATCTCATATCATCTGAATCCATTGGAATGAATGTAAGTGCCCCCCGCACCCCCCAAAAAAACACAGCACTCTATTATATTGTATTTCGTGAAAACATGCAGTAAAAACATGATGAAGTAGTTGGCATTCTGCTGCTCTCCCTGGTGCTTACACCTTGGCCACCGGGGGCAGTATCATACTGACAAGGATGTACATGGAGCCTGTTTGTGTTTTGCATTGTTGTCAGAAGCACAATAGACCAATAAAGAAAAGTTATGTGGTTGTTTTAAATACATGTCATTTTCTTAGTTTTATGTTTATTTTGACAGGAAAATTCAACAGGGAGTGGCTTGAAGCTTCTTTTTGAAGACTTCACTATCTGCCAAACTGCTGGTTGTTCAGTGATTTGAGTTCACTGCCACCATACAGTGCGCATATTTCAAGTGTTAGTTCGCATATGAAATCAAAAATAATCTGCTGAACAAAGGCTGGCATCTCGAAAAATTCATAAACTGGGTCACATGTATCTCAAGGTATCCCTGTAGGCTACTGTTGTGAAAATCTGATTCTGAATAGAACTGCGCCCAGCGGAGCGCTGGCCTCGAATTCATATTGTAACCAAATTTTACACCTTCCTAGATACATTAAGCTAGTGCCATGATGATCCATGCCTTGTTCACACACACACACACACACACACACACACACACACACACACACACACACACACACACACACACACACACACACACACACACTCTTTTTATTTGCCATATCGAATCCACGAGTGCCTGAAGCGATGGACGAGAGGAACAGGCTACCCATGAGTTGACCTTTGCAAGGCAGGACATATGTCACTCTACCATTTAAAAAAAAAAAAAAAACAGGAAACAGGAGGAAGCTGACGGCTGAAAAAAAAAAAAAAAACGTCTAATCAAATTGTCATCCATCAACATCCACGTCTGACTCAACCACCAGAAGCACCACACAACCGCATGCAAATCGCAATTCAAACAGGCATGTGGCCAAAGGCACTTGGATATCCATACGAACTCAGCGACCGTACACATGCAGCCAGTTGCCATTACCTGGGTGGATTTGCTTACAATCTGGCGCTTATTGACCCATACGGACAACACCAAAACTTTACATATTTTTTGCGTGCAAGCCCCAAAAGATGGGAGTGAGCTTTTCTGGAAGGGCATGCTAAATTAACATTACACAGACAGACACATACTCGCACATTATTATCAGGAACATGAACGCGTAGTGGAAATACATTTATTGAAAAGACAGTGATGTCATTCCTTTGTCTCAAAGCACATACAAAAGCAGGGGTCACCAACCTTCTTGAAGCTGAGAACTACTTCTTGGGAACGGATTAATGCGAAGGGCTACCAGTTTTGTATGAACGTCTGAAATCAGAAATGTCTTCAAATTACCTTTTCATAATGGTATTATTAGGGTCTGTCCAATCTAATACACTAATATTAGCTTTTTAAAAAATACTGTAAGCTGCGATTGGCTGACAATCCGCCTACTGCCCAAAGACGGCTGGGATAGGCTGCAGCATCCCCCGCAACCCTTGAGTGGATAAAGCGGAACAGAAAATGGATGGATGGATGGCATATGGATGGATGGATGGAAAAATACTGCAGTAAAAAAATCTGCCAAAAAACGTTAGTTTATTTGTTTATTTTGTACACATTAAGACAATAATTCATAAGACAAAGATAATGACGTTCAAAGTAGTCAGAAAATCCACAGATTTTTTTTGGGATACTATTGGTTATCGGAATTTCAGCGACAGGCTAAAAATAAATCTGTATCCGATAGACTCTCTTATTATGTTCATCATATCATATTATGTTATGATTATGAATTCATGGTATTCATTTATGCAAATGCATTGATCATGTTTTCTCATTGTTATGAAACAGAACAATATATATACTGTATTCAGCATTTTATTTTCATACATATCTGCCAGTGTTCAATTCTGAAAAGATCAATTTTACAACATTCCTGGGAAATCAGTTGTTCCATCACTTGTGAGCTATTTTTAGAACAGGCCGGCGGCCTGCTCATGTGGTCCTTGGGGTGCTACCTGGTGTTCGCGCCCACCATGTTGGTGACGTTGGTGACCCCTGCACTAAAGCATCAAATCAGATTCCCGTATAGTTTCAAAGATTACTGTTATGCACTGTGACACTTTAAGCATGTTTTGGTCTTTAAATGATTGTTCTTTATTTGGGATTTTTGCCTGGCAGAAGCATTTCTCTACATTTACATGTCATGTAAAAATGAAATTAGTATTCTGAGTTTCTTGGCAGTACGAAGGGCAGTCAGCTCCCTTCCTGCGAGCATATGAGCAAGTACAAAAAAAAACTTTTAAAGCCTGAATCAAAACATCATGGAATTCATACTCGTTTGCTAATGGTGGAGTTGCCTGCTCGCCTCGAGTCACAAAAAATATAAATATGTCTCAAATCATCTCATAGGAGTTGAAGCTTCCATGCTTGGATCTTAGCTTCTAGTCACATTAAAATATGTAATGTGTGTGTGTGCTTGTGTGTGTGTGTGTGTGTGTGTGTGTGTGTGTGTGTGTGTGTGTGTGTGTGTGTGTGTGTGTGTGTGTGTATACGCATAAATGTATGGTCTCTTAATTTTTTTGCCCAGAGCTGTCTATATACGGTGGATCTCAATAATTTAGACGATCATAGTCAGAAATTGTCTCTACTTTGGTAATTCCACTAGTTCAATTAAAAATTCATTTGGGGTATCCATTTGATGCACTCACATCTTTGAAATGAAAAACTGATTTTCCCATTCAAATCGTTTTTTGTTCCACTTATATACTGGTTAGATTAACTTTGCACACAGTGAAATACAGTATCAATTTCGCTCATTTTATTAGTGATTACAGCTTACAGCTAACAAAAACCCCAAATTCATCATCTGTAAACATTTCAACATTACATCATAACAAATCAAGGTTCTTTTTTGACACCAAAAAATGTTGGTACTGTATTCTAAGAAACATGTTCATTCATATGCATTTGGAGCTGCTTTTGCATTGTTTACTGCTTTAATGCAGTGTGGCATGGATGCGATGGCTCTGTGACACTGCTGAATTTTGAAGGAAGCCTCGGTTGCTTTGACCATAGGCTTGACGTCATCTGCTCTACATTATTGGCTCAAGTGTCCCTGAGCTAGGCGGGGACCGAGCCCTCCTGGTCCATCTAATCAACAGCCCCATTAAGCTGGTCAGCAGAAAAAAATGCATTAAGTGATCCAAAATTCACTCTAACTCCTGCCCCAGTCCACTCATAGTTTGTGAAATTCCTCCAAATTTTTGGAGGGATTTTGCTTGACAATTCTCAAGGCTACGGTTACCCCTGTTGCAATGCCCATCTTTTTCGCCCGCACTTTTTGCTTCCACGACTTTTTGTAGTGATGTTTGTGCATGTATTTGTGCTTCCTGATCAAAAAGTATTGATTGCTTGCTTTCCTTGGGAGGATTTCAATGATTATCCTCTGGACAATCGTCAAGTCAGCAGTGATGCACTGAAGCAAACTTATAGAGACCATTTAAAGGCTTTGGAGGTCTTTTGAATCATTAAATACTCAGAGTGCCGCATCAGTAGTTAACGAAACTGATTTTTTTTTTTAATATATATAATATTGTAATTATGTGGGATACAGGACTGAATGTAGGACTTTTGTTGGCTGTAAGGCTTAATCATGGCAATTAAAAGTTGCCGATAAGTTTCACTTTCTGAATTGAACTACTGAAATGAAGGACGCTTTCCACGACATTTAAATTTATCGAAATGCACAAAAACATCACACACACACACACACACACACACACACACACACACACACACACACACACACACACACACACACACACCCACACACGCAGTCCATTTAAAGCCACAGTTACAGTATATAACCTATATGAGCAAGCGTTTCAGCTTCCCTTTTCAAACAAGAAGTTCATCATGTCCACACGGTGATGAATGAGACTGCTATTTGCACTCAAGCTCACTCATTCCGGTTGCTGCTGCTGTCCAAGTCTTTGCACTGCAAGTCACCACCGGCGTAGTTTATGCCAGGGACCTTGGCACCGAAGCGATCCACACACCAGCAGATCCCCCTCCTGCGCCCGCGGGATGGCTTGCACTGTGATCGGAGAGGTGACGGGCTGAAGGTGTCATTTAAGTAAACACACAAAGGAGGAAGAGGAGAATTCCAATGTACCTGTTTGCGCTTGAAGAACCCTTTTTTGTCGCAGTTGGGGATGTACAAAGACAGAGCCAAGACCCGTGATGTGTCCTTCATGCTTTGAATCAGGTGATCCAGACGTCTCCGGCAGGGCCCCTACATAAGGGACAATATGGTTGCTTGCATTTGCGCTTTGCAGTATAGTTGACATTCAACATCTGAAGAGTCTGCTCCCGAACTCTCTTAAATGTTTGGAAAAGATGTTGCTACTTGAACGTGAAAATGGCTCTGCGAAACTCTGCCTCTGTGGTGCATGAAGGCTATAGTCAAAACTGATTGGGTCCAAACACAAATAAGGCTTAGAGAAGAGTGATGAGTGAGTGCTGATCACGTACAAATTCAAGTTCCAGTTTCTCCGGGCCATGCAGAAGGAAGTTGAAGTTGCTGTTGGGTCCCACCCGTGCCAGCTGCTTTTTGCGGTCCTTAGCCTGCTTCATTGCCTGGGCCTTCCGACTGCTAATGTGGTCCCGTCCGTAAATGGGCACCTTGGTTTGGGGCATCATGGACTCTGGGACAGGGAGTAAGATATCATCATGAGATTCTCAGACCCAAAGACCTACTGTAGGTCAGATGTCACAAATGGGGTTGTCAATCACTGCTTCTGGGCCATTATTAGTCATTGCGATTTGTATGTGAGAATAAATTACTTTTTGAAACTACAGACATCTGAAGAAGAAGAAGAAGAAGAAAGATGTAGACGGAAGTTAATTTGTGCAAAATGACTATTACAGGGACTCCGTCCTCGCCTTCACCCACACCACATCTGTTAAATAGGCCAGGTCCATTTGTGCATTTCCAGCACCCTCTGGTGGTTAGTTTATTAGTGCAGTTTAATTAGAATTAGGCATGTTTTTTCTCAGCCACACTCATGACCAGATGAAGGGGAATGGAACATGTTTGCGTCCCTACACACTTGGACTCAATTCACAGTCTGTGCATTAGCAAGTAAGTGCCTTAATATTAAGTGTTATTCGTGCTATAAGCCGAACACAGCATTGTGTACTACATAGACCATGATACTTTGTGTCGCTGAGCCAATAGCAGCACTTGATAATAAAATGACCGGCCAATCCTATTTCTTTGGCACTGTTGTTTTGTACAAAAACACAACATTGTGCTTTTTTTCAACCTAAGTTTTTTTTAAACAATATTGTATATGTATTTCATTATTTGAGGGTGTTTTACATTTGTCAGTGATGTACATGACAAATAATTTGGGACACAGCACTGACCCTTGTGGAACCAACACACCCTGTCCATACAAGTTGTTTGGCACTCATCCATTTTTACAAGTTGGTTCCTGTTAAGTAACACTAAACACCGTCTCTAGTTCTGTAATTCCATGTTGTTGTAATTCTGAGATTAAACTTTTTTTTTGTTTTTTTTGTATCAAATTTCTTTCTCTAGGTCAATGAATACTCCATTAGCAGGTTTAGATTTGTCTGTGGCTTTTGTCACTTTTTCTGAATCCATATTGGTTACTGGTGAATCAATTATGCTGATCGAGAAGTCATCAAACCCGACAGTGATTTTTTTTTTTTTTTTAGCCTATAGGCCTAAACATGTCTTGTTCCATTAAGCAACTGCTGGCCCATTTCCATTGCTATGTCACGCATAGTAGCATTTTCTCCATCTCATTGCTACGTGACCCAATACGACTGATCGCTAAGCTACTAAGCTAACGGGGTGGTGAAACAAGGTCACCATCATTAGACCCTCCTCCAATACTCCCCCTTCCCCTTCGCCACAAAAGCTCCCGCCCTTCCAATGACGGTGATGTAGATCACAGTGACGTCATCCCTCTACATAATGACTTCTTGGAAACGGGTTCCTGCTGACACAGTTATTCACTGTGTCCCTCTGGAGAAAAAAATAAAAATAAAAAATCGAGGCACGACCCGAATTATATGTCCATCAAGTCTTTGCTTGCTAATCCTCACCCAATCTGACCTGTACTGATGAAACATGTTGTTGCAAACTTTCGCACGTTGATATTCTCGTATAAATTGTGATGTTTGGTTGCACACCTCCACATGGAATGTGCTCAATGCATGTAGGCAAAAGGGTAAAATCGTTCCCCGGCTAGCTACTGCAGCATGCTGATCATCAGATTACGTTTGTGTGGCCATTTATATTTTTACAGACCAGAGCTGATGTCACCTATTTGTATTAGTTGCTACAGATTTGTAAAATCTTATGACATCGGGTATACTGGAACCATAGTTGAAGGAGACAAGATGAAAAGACAACAGATGGGTGGTCCTCAGAAAGTATGGTCCATGAGTGTAACATGAGAGCCCAGTGAAAAACCAGGTCAAAATGATATATGCTTTAAATCAAATGTTCCTGTAGTGAGCTCTGAAGGAATAAAGATAATTCACTCAGCCCTTTGTTTGCAAGAGCTTTCTGAATGTCGTGGTCTGCTATATTGTGTCATCTTGGAGCACTTGGTAGCTACGCACCAAGCACGAAGCACTCAAGCACAACGTAAAAAAAAAAAAAATAATAATAATAATATTCAGTTGAAAAAACTGATACAAAATGACCAATTGTGCATAGAAAAGCGATGCATTACATTGGAGGGACAGTAGACACCGAGAAATGATTGTTGTTCGTTTTGCAAAATATGTAATGCTGAACTGACTGTGCTCTATTCACATGCTGCTTACTAATGCGGAAGAATTCAATCAACAATGATGTGTGCATCTAGCGTGAAATAATCTATGTATTTTATTGGCTGTGCGTTACCAATAAAATAAAAACAAATTGAAAAAAACGTGCTTGGCATGTATCTTACTTGGTCATTGTAGATTTAAAAAAAAAAGAGTTCAAAAAAATGTCACCATCGTATTTTGCAGGGAACCCATTGAATTTCCTGTTCAACTCACTTAGGTCGGTCCAGGGGAAGTATCCAGTATAGTAGTAGTAGTCGGTGCTACCTTGGGGGAAACATTTTTGTCAACGTGTTATCGCATTATGGACAGTATGGGACTCAATTCAACGGTTGATGTGTTGCATTGACATTCTGCTAGTTTATTGGTAACAACTATTTTTGAAATGGATCCATTTTAAGGGTATAAAGGGCTCCTAATTACATGGGTGTTTTGGTATGTCACAAAGAGAAATTAGCTGGGTTGGCTATTTTTCACCACTCAAAATAGTGTACATTCACTGAGAAACAAAAGCACAAATCTCACTTGTTTATTTTATCTCTGCAGTTTGTCTTCAATTTTGCGAGCGATGAACTCTGGTGACTGATTGTAAAGGGAAAAATTGGGTCAGCATTTTGACCGTCCTGTTTGATCATACAGTCTCAGAACCACCCAATACATGCAGGCAGCGCATGAAGTAATCGACACCAGTCAGATGACATAAAATCCAAAATATGACAAAATGTTGTTTGAACAAGCAATCAAAGTGTGAAACGTTTGACAGGCCATTTACTGAGCAAGTTGCAAGCAGTCCCACTTATCCACAGCTGCGAGAGACAAACAAAAGAAGGAACCTGCTCTGATTGGAGGTTGGATTGAATGCCTGCAAGTATATAATATCGTCCATGTTACATTAAACACGTGGAATCTTGTTGACTAAAACCTTGCCTCATATTTCTGGGCCTCAGGCGAATGTCACACAGCCAAGCTAGCTCATTTATGCCCGGTGGGAAAAAATGGAGACGAGACATTAACACGGGAGAGAATGGCGAAACATGAGACATAAAGATGGTGCGTGAAAAAAAAAGGTGCGTCACACCAAGTGGAAAAAAAAGACAAGAAACTCAAGTAAACAGTATTAAATATGACTTGACACATTGCAGGGTCACTCAAAGCTCAACATGCACAGTGCTGCTTCCCGGCAGACATAATGACTCCATGTCACATCGCTAAGCCAACTAGAAGCCTTACAAGGTACCACCTATAATTTTCTCCCTTGTTTCCCCGATCCCCACCCCCGCCCCCAAAGGCAATTGGCCCCTCTCTCTCTCACACACACACACACACACACACACACACACACACACACACACACACACACTTCATGATTTATGGTGTGCAGCCGCACTGCCTTTCAGGGTTAAAATGACAGGTTGATTGACACCCATTGTTGAGTTCACTGGGACAGGGCGTGATGGGTGCGGTGGTGGGTTCGAGCAGTGGGATACTTGGGGGGTCTTTTGAATCATATGCTCTGGTAATGACAGATGTTGGGCTATCTTTAAAGGGTGGTTAGACACTCCGGCTCTCAGCCTTGCTGGCTCCAGAAGGTTAACATCTCCAGTCATTATCCTCTACGCCATTGAACAAACAGGCAGCATTTATGAAGTGCGATCTAACCACCCGAAGAACACAGCATATGCACTGTGGGAGGAAGTTCATACTGAGCCAATATTAACTGAGTTAACCCAGAGCGCCAGTGATTCCCAATCAGGGTGCCGAGGTACAAGTGTGGCATGAGAGATCATCATGGGTGACACTGAATTTATCCACATTCACTTTTCGTCTGAAAATTATTATGTATTGAAAAAATATATCTTTGTTCATCAGAACAATTGAATGCTCTTACATTAGATGGCCGAAGGTACAACAAACCTGTGTATCAATCATGTAGAACACAGATGTCAAACATTTTTGTCGCGGGCCACTTTCGAGTTACGTCTTCCCTCGGAGGGCCGTTATGGCAGCGAAACCACAAAAATGTTTCATCGCATGATCGCATTATTACTTTTAAGGGTAACAAAATTATTGCAAAATCTCAACATCATTTATTACACGTGACAATTTGACATTTCGGTACTTTTTTTTTTTTAGCAAGGATCATGCAAGTTGGCACAGATGATTTTCTTTGGGGGGGGGGGGCACATCAACTGATGTGGCGGGCCGGATCTGGCCCCCGGGCCTTGAGTTTGACACTGTGATGTGGGATATAGCTTGTCACTTGTTGCTATTTGGCCCCTAATTGGACTTTTAGTGATGAGATGATCCGAATTATTGCAGTGGGAGCTTTGACGGGTGCATGCAGGCTGCGGGCCTACCTTTGCCTTTCGAAGGCTGCAGCAGTTTGTACAACTTCTCGTTTCTGCACACACCCCGGCCGTGCAGGAGGGCGTGCAGAGGCTTCTCCTCGCCGTTTTTGGGAAGGCATCGCAGCCCGCGAGTGCACGGCCCCGTGTACACGCCGCAAGACTGGCCGTCCTCAAGCGCGCACGTCAGGCAGCAGCCGCAGCCGGGCTCCTTCACCACCTGGCAGCCCACCGGCACCGGCGGGCACATGGAGCGGGCCTTCTGGTCACAGGGCTCGCACGGCACGTACGACGCACCGCAGCTTGTGACGCACAGCAAGGGGAGCACCAAGAGGGACACGCTCAGCAGCATGGTGCGCGGGATGATTTATCAACTGGAGAATCCTATGTGTGCCAAAGACTGGAGTCCGAGCATCAAGCGGATGTTTGCTGCATCCACAGGTGCGCAAAGGTGTCACCGTAGACGACCAGTATCGCAATTAATAACCAAAATAATCGAGCCCCTAGTTCTTCAACTTTGCGGTGAAAAAAAAGAAAGAAAGGTTTAATGTGCACGTAAAGATCCAGACGCAGCGCTGGTCTCTCTCCCCGTCTTCCTCCTCCTCGTCTTCTTCCGCTTCTGCCTGGCGCCGATCGCGCGCAAAAGCTGTCGTCTCCACGCGAGAAAGACCGCGTCTGTTTGGCCCCGCGTCGCCCTTCTCTGCCTCGGTGCCTGCGTGTGAGCAGAATGTGTAATCTGTGGCTGGCGTTGAGCTGGACTTAAAAAAAAAATCCCAGAGGCGAAGCCTGAACGATGGGGATGTCAAACAAGGCACGCGGAGGGGGAGGCGCACTTGTCAAGCGTGCAGGCTGTGATGCTGATTCTGCAGGGCGGGTACTGGCATGCCTTCAGATAGGAGACGGTGATGTGACTGAGGCCGACTCAGTAGGACCACTACCCCCCACTCATATGACTCAAGTTTGAAAGGCAACGTAAGCATGTCAACGAGAAAATAAAGAAAAGTCTGAGTAATGTTTGTTTTATTATTTGGGGGGGAGGGGGGCATCAATCAATTTATCAACCTCTCTCTCTCTCTCTCTCTCTCTCTCTCTCTCTCTCTCTCTCTCTCTCTCTCTCCAGCAGTGGTTCTTAACCTTGTTAGAGGTACGGAACCCAACCAGTTCATATGCTCATTGAACCTTTAGTAGTGAAAAATAAAAATGATTTTTTTTACAAATTCAAGACATTAAAAAACGCATTTATTAAAAACAGAAAAAAAGTAAACAGAATTAGTACAAGTATAAAGTTTAAGTATTTTAATTGTGCACAAAATGAACCAGCCAGTGATGGCCAAGCGGGCGAGTCATAATTAATTGACACATTGAGTCAGGTGGGTCTTATCCTCCAAGGCAGAGGATCTGTCGAACCTCTGAGACTGATTCACCGAACGCCTAGAGTTCGATCAAACCCAGGGTAAGAACCACTGCTCTACAGTATATATGTGTGTGTGTGTGTGTGTGTGTGTGTGTGTGTGTGTGTGTGTGTGTGTGTGTGTGTGTGTTATGTACACATCCAGTTATTTTGAGGGTTACTCTAGTAAGGTATGAGCCTTGGACTGTGGACCAACATTGCGCACATCTCTTGCATGCTCTTTTTAGCATTGGAAACAGCCTAACAAGTGTAAAAGTAAGTTCATCTTTAATCCACAACTGAACTTTTAAGTTAGATGACAAGTGATGAACGTGCAGAGTGGAATTCTTTCAAATGCATGCAGTTCTTTTATTGTTATTAATGACTTGGTATTTTAGTATCATGATAAAAATGCATGACTAGCTTCTTATGTTGTTTAACTGGTTTATTATACTTCTTCTCTTTGCCACAATTGCAGCCTTCAATGGTGGCACCACGAACACACTATTTTTTCTAACTAATGCTCAATGTGCATGTTTTATGTGACGCCATGCTGCAGCTACAGCCAAATGTTATTGTTTGCCTTCAGAGACATTCATTTCTCCCACAACCTTTGGGTTGAATTCCTATTACCATATCACTGTGGTTTAACTTCTGTCATAAACGTTTTTATTGTTTTTAATAGTTTTCTTTTCCTTATTTGGGGCTTTATATCTCCAGAAACTGCATTACATCTGAGCAGCATAAAATGGTGAAAATTAACTTAATTTAAAAACCATATCAACTTGACACAGGTGCCAAATAACAGCACTGGATGACATACACATACAGCATTCTGTGTTTTTTTATTCCGACAAAAGAAGACAAGCTTTGTTGCATTAAAAGCTCTTGTCATTTTCTGGTTCAATTCACAGGAAAGCAAAGATAGTAACCATGCAACTAAATGCAAAGTATCTGTGCGTGGATCTGACCTGAATTGTACGACTAATATGAATTTTCTCTTCCATGAACATCAAGTTATCTGCCTGAGCAAAAACAGACACACCTCCTGGCAAAGGAAGGTACTGAATATAAAACACTTCTCCCAGCCACAACAAGCTCCCTCGCTTGTAATCAGATCGCCACCCTGCACGTTTGCAGGGCGTCCACTGTAGCAACATGTAAAAAGTCAGCAGGCTTGCAGGAACAATATGGATAAAAGTCTTGAGACACGCCACTAACACCAGTAAATCAACCTGGTTCTGCAAGAATGAATGCTTTATTGACTATAATGCGAAATGTCTTGAATAATTTTCGCCTTCCACTTTTATTGGACCAATTTGAGGAAGCCCCAAACTGCACAAAGCAAGGTCTGAAAAGCTGAGATGAGGACAATTCTAAAAGTCTCCAGTGGGCTAACATCAGTGAAGACAAAGCACAACAATCTCCCAGTCTTAAAATCCCTAATTATTTTGTTTAACTTTCCCTCTGTGCCAGTAAATTTGTCTGCTTAATCATTATCACACTGGCCTTTTATTTATTTATTTTTCCTCTGAGTCTGGCGGTCATCAAGAAGAGGATTTCTCATATTCTCAAACATCCTCGAGGGGCAGTGCTCTTTGTAATGAAAGTTAGAAAAAAAATTCGTTCATACTGCTCTCATCATGGGTTCTCTCCTATTGTTTCGCCAGTTCTGAGGCTCGGCTTTCACATCCTGACCTACTTCACAATGTGCCAAAGGACGCTGCAGCTGTTGTGCTTATGGAAGAGCTCCTCGAGTCAACCTCAAAAGAAGAATCAGCGGATGAGACCCGGATGCTATTTGACTCTGAACGAGCTTTGATATGAAGATTGGGATCTGACGCTCTATTTCTTCTACGTGTTTCTTTCAAAGAGATCCACAGACAGATCTTGCCCACTTGTGTTATAGTAAAATGGATGTATTTCTCCACGTGGACTTCGGCATCTATCAGCAATCCTGTTCACGTGTATGTGGCACACTGTCAGCCCACCACATACCCCATATTACCGCCAGTGTTGCAGAAGCCTTGCCGCATGCGTAATGAACGCTGAATCAATGTGAAATGAAATCCAAGTTGAGTGTGAAGTGCAGATGGTGCTCGTGCATTTGCTTCCCGCCAAGCATATTAGCATGAAATTCTCAGGGAAACGGAAGAGTGTTGCACCTGCTTAGCATGACTAATGGTGGTTTAAGCAGGCATTTTTGCCCAGATAACTGTCACGATGAAATCTTTGGCGGAGACAAGCTTCGTGTTTCCAACAACAGCAGTTGCTATGTTTGCTGGGGGAAAAAAATCACAGAGTTTATGATGAGAGAGAAGTGATGATAATGTAGCAGTAAAGCCACAGTTGACATGTAATGGTCTGGCTACTTTTGCAACAAGGCAACTAATTGGCTGCACAATTACCCTCTGGGGGTCACATACTGTACTGTATTGGTAATATGTTACTTGACTTTATATATATGTATATATTTGAGTTCTGTCAAGAGGTTAAAAATGTGAGATTAATTAAATTAATCTATATTTTAACCTCATCTAAAAATTTCTGAGAAACCCCCTATTTTCATTTTAAATCCATTTTTGAGGCAGATCAAAAGATTAACATCACAAAAAAGCGGCATAATATTTTATTGTTTTTAAATCGATTTCAACAGATGCAGTCCTAGCCATTTACTTTCTGCTGTATTTGAGACGAGTCCCAAGTCCTACCTGCAACCTTTAGTTTCAAGACCACCAGGGCGTATATCACTGGTTTTTTGTATTATATAAGTATATAGGTGGCATGATGGTCTAGGTGCAGGGTTCGATTCCGGCTCTGGCTTTCCTGTGTTAAGTTTGCAGGTTCTCCCCGTACTTGCGTGGGTTTTCTCCGAGTACTCTGGTTTCAAAAACACGCACCGTAGTTTAATTGAACACTCGTAGATTGATTGAACATTCTGAAAATTGTCCCTAAGTGTGATTGTGAGGGTGAAAGGTTGTTTGTCGATGTGTGCCCTACAATTGGCTGGCAACCAGTTCAGGGTGTACCCCGCCTACTCCCCGAAGATGCCTGGTATAGGCTCCAGCACGCCCACAACCTTCGTGAGGATCAGTGGATCAGATAATGGATGGATGAATGGAGATGATGGAAAAGAAAAAAAAAAAAACAGGTACAACTTGAGCACACAAATCGTCCAAAATGTGATTCAATCTCAATACGTTACTAGATAAGACAAACTATTATTTCGCACTTTTCTTCAAAAGAGAAAACCTTCATAGCCCTGAGACTGGCAACCATCAACATACACTGATTGTATAGTGGCCGTCTATTAGACACAGCTCTTGAGTTGTCCAGGTTTCCGGTGCAATCTTACCAAAGATACATACATCCTTGTAATCCCTCATAAAATACATTCTCCAAATTTACTGGTTCTAATTATTGGTGGAATAACATTTGGCCCACAAACGGTCACGGAGGAATCTTTCCAACATTATACTTGCCTGAACAGTTGCTTCTTTGCAAAATGATAGCAAAATGTGCTGAGTGATGACTGTCCTTTCCCACACTCACATTCCACCTGCAACCTCGAGCGGTTAGTGTATCCTGAACATTAACTTCTCTCGAATGAGCATCAACAGAGTGGCATCAAGCTACATTGCAAACTTTAATTTTTTTATTTTATTTTTTTAATGTATACTGTATTAGACAACTCATAGTGAAGTGAACCAGAATTTTTTTGAGGGGGGAGGGGGATTTGCTCAGGAAGGCGTGTTGGCAGACTCAACGGCAACAACCTCCAGTCATATAGTAAATGTGTCAAGTGTGATGCTTGTAAAAGCACAAGACCTCATTTAATCTCCTGGCACCTGTGTCATACTTGGCAACTCTCAGCAGGAGAAATGGTCTTGAAAAGGACAGATGCACTTTTTGCCCTGACATATCTGCATACTGCTTGCACCCCATCACACGAGCTTACTTGTAGTGTGTCAATGCAAATTCAATGAGAAAGTAGGGTTTACAGTGCTTGAAAATTGTTCATTGCCCTGTGTAGCCTTGTACAAATTCTCATTGGTTTGATACCTTGAGACTGAGAAAAGGTTAGGTTTCAGATGGGTATTGGTCGCCTTAGTGATTCAGAGGATTTTTTTTTTTTGTCCGCTGTGTCCTTGGGGCTCTCACGTATCAACACAAAACAAGAAACCAACATGGGGACAAGAGTTGAGGTTGAGGTTGGGTTGGAGTGCTTTCCATGAGCGTTGCAGATCCTTATCAGATGTGCTGAGCTCGTCCGTTCCAGATTCCTGGAAGCAGCGATGCTGAAATTTCACATGCATGAGAATTGTCATTAAATTCATGATGAGATGATGAACGGGGGCTGTTTTCTTTCTTGGCACAGAGTCATCAGCTTTGCCCTCCCCTAAATTTGTCACATTTCAGATCCAAGTCAGCTGGATTGAACCACTTGTTCCCAGACTTTGTTCCCTGGGAACCACTGCCAGAACTGCGTGTTTTCCCGAGACATATGATACTGAAACAAGAGCATATTACCAGCTAGGGGTGAGTCAGAGGCTGCTCCAGTCAACTAAAAGAAGACAAAAAAAAGGGAAGGATGGTGCTTGACAAGTCTGAAAAGAGCAACGAAGCAGAGCTCCGGTTGCAATTGGACATGGAGCTACTGGTGCCTGGAGCAGCAAGCACTCACAGCTCAAGAAATTCCCCAAACAAAAGTAGAACCTCACACAAAAAGGCTCAGCTTAGTTTTTACACGGCATGGTCTCCTCCTGTCCCTTTCCTTCGTCTGGCTCACCCCAAATAAAAAACAGGGCCAAAACAAAGCTTTGTCTTAGCTATCAAAGGCATGTCTTAACACCTGCTACAGTCTTTGATTTAAAGATTTCCTGACTCACTAGCACGTATTTGCTGCATGATAGGGAGAGATGATGGACGTCTGTCACAGCGATTCACCTCCTTGCTGACCATGCACACAGAGAAAGCTCTTGTTTGCTGTCAGGTGCGGAGGGGGGATGATGCTCTGACTCTGCATATCATGACAGTTAAGATGATAGATGGAGTTGGGGGAGGAACTTAGATGTGATGATAACATGTTGTCTAAAGGGATTTTGCTGCATTGAAGCTGCATAAAACAGCGAAATCCCATTTTGGTGCACCCAAGGGTCCATTGGGAAACCTACTGCGAGATCAGCAAAGCTAGCAGTCATTGTCAGGAAGATGGATGAGGGCCAAGCCGTATTATTTGGGTGGAATGATGTGGCCTGTGGAAATGTGTCAGGGCCATATCAAATGGACCACTTGAGATGTACTCCAAGGTGGTTTTATTTGCTGGAGTGAATTGTGACTCCATCTCAGGACTCTTGCTAACCAACAGCCTGAAATTGATTTGATGGTCCTGCTTCCATGAATCGTTTGTGCATACGTGTCGATTCAGATTCTTGCCATTAAGGTGAACATCTTAATTTTTCTAAAGATTTTGATTTTCTTTTGATTGAAAATAATATTTTGTTGCAATTAATTTTGTCCTTCTCCAATAATTTGGAGACATTGATCAAGGAAAAACCGATTCAAATATTTGAATTTCAAATATTTGAAATGCGAAATTACATTTTCAAATGAAATGATTAACAAAAACTGATAGATAAATGAATACATAACTAAATAAATCAACGCGTTTTCTGGGCTAAGCTCAAATTAGTTACAGTATTTTGAACCATACCTAACAAAAAAACCATTTCCATTGCCTGGAGAGAAAATTGGGTATGAAAAGGGGAAATTCAGTTTAAAATTCCTCAGCCGTCTCAGACAAGAAAAGGGACAGGTGTTCAAATAACTTTGAACAACTTTGTATGTGGCAAACAGTGTAGTGACACAGAGCCCATATTTGCGTCATCAAAAGACCCGTACAAGGGGGCAGTCTTAATAAAACGCTCAATGTAAAAGATCTTAATGTGGCTTAATGTCAGAAAACTACGACCAATCGTAAATTCACATGTACAGTATGTCTCTACTTCTGCCCAATTCAACATCTGAAAATATCAAAACAATCGCCGCAGTATTTTGGACTTTATGGACATTAAACCTTTTTCCTCCCCTAAAAGTGGCTTAATGTTCAAAACCTACAACCAGTCACCACCAAAATTTGTGTGCACATCTCTACCTGTACCCACATCAATGTCTGTAAATATCAAAACAATTGCACCAATATTTGACATATTACAGACATTACCGTCTTCCTCTCCATCGGCGCACACTCAGCTTAATGTCCCTTAATAAGGAAAACACTTCGTGTCCATAAAATCTAAAGTGTTGAGGTGATTGTATTTTGTATTTTCAGATATTTATGTGATTGTATTTTGTATTTTCAGATATTTATTTGGGCATAGGTAGAGATATGCACAAGAATTTTTCGAACATTTAGCAACGTTCAGCTTTTTCTCCATAGTGAAACGTAAATAGAAGGAAAAAGCTTTATGCCCATAAAATCCAAAATACTGGTGGTACATTAATTTGAGCTAAAAGTATCTAATAACTGAATGTCCAGTATGTCAATAAATCGTGAACACAATTGAATCTTTATTTAGGGCGTAGACAATATCAAAGCTTCATTTCAAGGCCATGTTCTCTCCAACGTGTGCACTTTTGATTATGTCTCATCCACATGATTGACCCCAAACACGATTTGAATGAGATGTAGAGCTTCTAATCTAACTGGAGAATGTTGTTGTCCTGGAGAGAGTTCACGTGGGCACAAAACGGGGAGGAGGCTGTTGGCCTGCGCTTGGTGGGAGAACAGCTGGAGCGTTTAAGAGGCTTGTGGACGTTTGCCTCTTCCTGGATCAACATGTGGATGTGAGGAAAAGCTAAGTCTAGCGTTTCCACTTCCTAATTAGCCCCGACTGCTATTACAAGGAAACCCTCAGGAGCTCAAATTGGCAGATAAGGATTTTTTTCCAGCACTTTGGATAAATACTATAAAATCAATTTTGCTACATTGCCTCCTTGCCATCAACGTTTTGACAGCATCAACATGTCACTGATGTTTGGAAGCACTTCTGGTCTCACTTAATGTACCTCCAGGTGATTTAAGTTCACAAAAATGGACAGAGAAGGTTATGTGCAAACCAAAACAAACAGGTTGATTTTTCCATTTGATAAGAACTTTCCCTTTGTTTGAGTATTTACAGTCCGGTGCATTTTCAAGTGCGCGGGTCAGCTTTTTCCAACATATGGGAAGGTCACAGGTTTCCACCTTGCGCATGTCGCATCTGTGCGATTTACAAGAAGCTTAACGAGTCCTACAAAAAGACGTTGAGGGGAAAACCTCATGCGCAATTGTTTATATTTGCTCATTTATTGCCAGCTCATGTTGTCAGCTCTCATGCAAGGTGGAACATGAGCGGGCTGAGCAGACAAATAAATGGGGCTGCCATTAACAGACAGTAGCTCACAATCCCATTAAAAATGTTGGGTCATTTTATACTTTACATGGTTGGTTCAAATCAAGCAAAGCAAAAACTGCCAGCAACGGTTCCAGTTAGATGTGTGCTCATCTAAGATAAGATCTTTAATAAGCTACGAAAACCATGTAGCTGCTACTAGAGTTGCTACTTGTATGGGCTGCAAATGCTATTGCAGGCAAATATTATTTTTTTATTTTGATTGAATCGAAGATGCTGGTAAGGCAGCCCTCAAGTGTTAGATTCAAGCGAGGGCACTTAAGTGAGCTTAAAAAAAAAAAAAACATGCTGCTTATACATGTGATCGATGATGCAGGTCCTACAAAGATTTGTGGAGAGGAGCCCAAAAGCAAGCCTGCCTGTATGTCGATTTCTCTGACGATACTGTCTGTTTGGGATTTTGTCACCACGGATACAGTTGTCAGCTGGCTAACTGATGCATCTTTACTCTTTGTGGTTGTCGCAAAGGCGCAGGTCGCCTAACTGTGATGTCACAAAGACGGTTCTTTACTGCTGGTTTTTGTCTTAGATGACTATTTGTGTTTTGTAATTTCTTGTTTAAGTTTGAATTGCTAAATGTTTTTGTAATATATGTATATTTTACCTGTAAAGCATCTTACTTTCTCAAATGTCCAAGTGACTAACAGGTAAGTGTTTTTCTTTTCCTCTAAGTACTTGAAAATAAAGACTTTATTATTTGAACTTTCACTGATCTTAACATCTCCAGAACTGTGTGAAAGTTTTCACTAAGTTCTACTGTCACTGCCGGGCGCTGCGCTCTAGATTAGACGGTGCCTGCCTGCAAAGACATGGACCGGGCACGTTCTGATCTCCTCTCAGTGTGAGGACGCATAGGATGGAGTGTTCCAACTTTGCAGTGACCGTGGAGTGCCAGATCTCCTCTCCCACCTGCAGCTACATGATGGAGGAACTTTTAGGGGCCGGGTCATTTGGCGAAGTGGTCCAGTGTAGGAAGTTGTCATCGGGCGAGACTGTGGCTTTGAAGGTGATCAAGGACAGTAGCAAGATGGAGGATGCCAAGGATGAGGTGCATACGTCGTAAGTTCAGATGCACTTTAGATGTGCAAAAACACACTGCATGTGATTTTCGTGCTGTGCATTACAGGAGCGCGTTCTGATCGAGCTGAAAGAACACGGCTCGGACCGGTTCAATATTGTCTGCTGGAATGACTCCTTCACCTTCCAGGGGCAGTTTTGCCTGGAGTTTGAGAAGCTCGACATGAGTCTGCATCAGCTGCTCGAGTGGCGCCTCCCTCTGTCACTGATGGAGATCCGGCCTGTTCTGCAGCAGGTTTGACGGTTACGGCAAACATTCATATCGAACCAAGAGCAAATGAAGATTCATGTTGGAAGTGTTCTGACATCCAAAGTCGGTTTGGACAAAATAAAGGTGACGGGCTTGACATGACAAGAAGTTTTGAGGAAGCAATATAAAGGCCTTTCACGGCATGCAAATCAAAGCTGTGCGCCGTCGTCAAAAATCATTCATTATCTACATTTTGCCACATCACACCAACAGAACGGCATGAGCGCAGGGGGCAGCGTTTTGCTACAGTCATGTTGCCCGGATCGAATTTTTTTTCAGTCCTGCCTTCCAGCCACCATGACAACAGATGGTGCATCGAATAGGAGAGTTGGTGACAGAGTGATTTCAGAGTGAAAAGAGCACACTATTTTGGTGGTGCCGTAGGCGGCAAAGAGCTGCCCAAAGATGAGCTTGAATTCCCTGAGATCCTGCCATGTCTTTCTAATCAGATGAGGGCATTCCCTTTTTCTTGTTGCCTCTCATCATCCTCTCCTCTTCAGTGAAAGTAAATCCAGAGCTTTTCGTCGTAATAAAGAGACATTGCCAAGCAGCCTCTCTCATGTGCAAACAAGAGGGAAAAGGCACCGGGCTACTTCCTGTTCGGTCGCTTAGCAACCAGACAACTACGACAATCTTCAACCAGGTCACTAGTGCACTTTAATTGATGCAAGCTACAATGATCCTCACTAGAGTGCAAACCTTGTTAGGGTCTGAACCCATTGTCCATCATTTTCCAAAGAAAGCAGCATAACTTGGGTTCCCTGGGTCAGCAGTAATTCCGTGGCTGTGTTGCGTCACAGCAAGAAGGCTCTGGGCTTGAAACTTACTCTTATGTTCTCTCTGTGCTCGTGTCTGTTGTCTACAGGTACAGTACTCTGGCTTCCTCCCACAGTGTTAGTTTCACTGAAGACTATATTGCTTGTACGTGTGATTTTGAGCGTGAAGTCAGTTGTGCCATTGACTGGTGATCAGTCCACGGTGTGCCCCATAACGTTTGATCCCTCACGACCTACACTCCCACCCACTATGTGGCAGATTAACAGCACTGAGCATTACCATTTGAAACAAGCTTCTAGTATGAAGTCACGTACATATGCTCTGAAATAATGTCTGATATTTTATTTTAGCTGACAACCGCACTGCAGTTCCTGAAGAGTGTAGGGATCGTGCATTGTGATCTGAAGCCAGACAACATCATGGTGGTGGACCACCTGCAACTGCCGCTGAAGGTGAAGGTTATCGACTTTGGCTTGGCACTGCATGCCTCGGAGCTGTCACGGGGAATGACCGTGCAGAGCATGTGGTACCGGTGAGTCTACTTGGATCCATCAGTGAGTGCCTGCCTCCAGAGTGAGGCCATGTCCACAAACACGTCCGCGATTATTGGCATTTTCTCCACACATTGTTTAGATCACAAACATTTTGGAATATAACAGCAAGGGTGAAGATTTTCCAACACTCCTCTTCCAGTGGTTATATAAAAGGAGCGATTTCATCTTTTTCCTTTGTATGAGTTCCATTCATGTCATAATTGTATTTTTCTGTGTTTATATTGTAAAGTTCAAGATTGTCAAAGTGGCGGCCTTCCATTTTTTCTTTATGCTGCCCCCGGGATGAAAATGATTGGACACGCCTGATCTGAAGTGTGATGTCTCCCCCCTCCAACAAGGTGCCCCGAAGTGCTGCTAGGACACGAGTGCACGGAGGCTATCGATGTGTGGTCTTTGGGCTGTGTTGCCGTTGAGCTTCTGCTGGGTCGAGCTCTGTTTGATGGCTCTGATGAGTACAGCATGGTAAGTGTGTCGCGTCGTCATCAAGAGCTCCACATCATCAATTCTAAAATCGATGTCACGTCCACAGCTGTCACAGATCAGCACCACACTTGGAAAGCTGCCAGCCAGCCTCCTCGATGCCGGCATATTCACTTCGTGCTTCTTCCGCAAGAAAGCCAAGAAGTGGAGGTTGAAGGTAACCAACCGTATGTTGTTCTTCCGCTCAGTTTTGGTGCATTAGAAGCCTGCCTATGACACGAGCGGTTCCTCATTTCAGAACAGAGCCGAAATGGTCACAACGTACGATGGAACTCAACCTTTAAACAAGCTGTCAGACCTGCTGGAGGTTTGTTTACCCGACTTGTGTAACTTGTATGTCTTCCGTGTGAGAATAATAGGGTTCCTTATGCCTTGACCTAGGTTCATTTTGTGCGACCCATCAACTGTAGTGATGAGGACTGGTACGCTATGCAGTGTGACCTGGAGAGCTTTGTGAACGCAGTTGCTACAATGCTCCACATGGACCCGAGTAAAAGGTCGAGGCCGTGCCAAATTCTGGAGCACCCATTTGTTACCATGAGCCATTTTGATGGCAAATTTCCAAACAGTGCTTAGTAAGTGTGTCCGTGCGCCATTCCTCTTTATGCAGGACATTGTCCGACTCTCTGCTTGCTTCTCTTCCAGCGTCAAACTCTGGCGCGACTGCATGGAGGTGGGTCGAACGTGTCAGAACAAGGAAACCTCCGTGAGGCCCATTTGGAGCACGTCAAGCTTCACATGTGGCGATCATGCTACTGGTCCCAGGATGTTGGACCAGTCGGTCATCACAATCAGCAGCGTCAATTCCTTGCCTCAAAGTAACAACGGAGTGAGGAAAAGGAAACGTGAGGAGGATGATGACGAGATCGTCTGCTGGTAGGAGGTCACATGTTGGCAAAAAGTCTCATCCTTCATACTTGAGATATCAATGTGGGGATTTGGGTCCACACAGTGCTTCAGCTGCAAGTAAAAGAAGCAACAGAGATGCAGAAGTCATCTACATGTCCTCAATTGACAGCTCCAGGAAAGGCGGCGGTGAAATGAACCAGCAGGCACACAAACGTAAGCTTGTTTCAGCGTTACACACGGCGGAGTTCGTACAGGTAACTTACCAGATAGCAATCAAACATTTTGTCTTACTCAGGACCCCTCCACTTGGAATGTGGCGATGCCACAATCCGGTGGAAGACGAACAAGGCAGCGACAGTGGCGTACGGTGCAAAAGAACCTGAGGGGCAGATCTGTGAACTTTAGCTCAAATTCTTTATCGTGATATTGTATTTATGTCATCCTTTTCCCCCCCATCAAGTTTGCTGTGAGGTTCAGCCGCCACTATTGTACTTAACGATGGTTTAACTGTTAAATGCATTTTCTCTAACTCTTGACCTCAGTCGGGTTGTCTGTTTCAAATGTTTGTAAAAGATTCTGGAAAGTTTGTGGTTCGATTAAGGTTCATGTTTTTCATTGTCAATAGTTTATTTATTTTTATCTGGTCAGTTTCACAGTGTTCATTTGGTCTTGTACAGGAATTTCAAATGTTTCTATTTTTGTATAGAGCTACAATTCTGACTTGTTTGGAACTCTTGTAAAAGTATAGCTGCTAAAATAGAGTCACCAGTGTGTTTTTAAATAAAGCTTTTGAAGAAGGCATGCTGCCCTGGAACCTTGTGAATGTGAAGGCAAACAAAAGAACACCAACGATGGCAAGTCATCCATGTCCTCACCTCACAAAGTAGATCTCTGGAGACCTGAGACACATGGCAGTCCATCTAGATCAGGGGTGTCAAACTCGCGAGCCACTTTGGATTCACGTCTTCCCTCACAGAGCCGTTGCGATAGTGAAACCGAATAAATATTTTGCTTTGGTGGGCCGCATAAAATGATGTGGCGGGCCGGATCTGGCCCCAGGCTTTGAGTTTGACACCTATGAATTAGATCATGCTTGAATGTGAATTGTTTACTCAATTAAAATATATCCTATACACGCATTACAACTGTTCAATACAGGCCTGCTCAACCCACGGCTCTTGCGAGTCGGTTTCATGCGGCCCTTTTCAAAATGAATTTAGCTCGGCGCAGAGTGCAATCATTAACCCCATTCATTGTGTATTGTGAGAGGCACGGGGGACGGAACGAGTGGGTAAAAAGTTCTTGCTATTGACGTTGTCTTGTTTCAATAGAATTCATCTTTATATCGTGCTTTCACCAGAGCTGCAGCTGTAACAAAGCGCTTTACAGAACAGTTAACGTAAAATAACAAAATACGGTAATACAACACAACACATAACCATACGTGGACAGTCGTGCAATTATAGCCAAATTCCAGCAGAAGATTGTTGTTTGAAGCAGGTAAAGATGAAAGAAATTGGTTCGGCTTCAATTCTAAGCAGCTCCAAATATGCAAAACCTAACAATGCAACATTCTATTTTTGTATGATCATTCTTATGATGCTGTTTTACTCTTCCACCTGTTTGGAGATTCCCTCGTGACCTTCCCAAAACAAACGGGCATGTTTCTGCTGGAACTTGTGCAGATGTGGACAGTCCTTGGGAATATTTTTTAAATATCCTCATGAATACTGTTGTCACTTTCCCCCAATTTCAATATTCCCACAATTGTCCTTGGTTTAACCCACTTGGTCAAATTTGAACTGAAACAGCCTTAGTGTACGCAAAGTTTGTTTTACCTGTATAAGAATGTACAAAACTAAATTAAATATTTTCATGTATGTGTATTTTGAGTCCATTTAGGAAAAATGACTTATTTCAGTGAAAGTTGGACAACACATCTGTGATGCTAACATACAACCATGTTGAATGGATGAATCCTTGGTCAGGAAAAGACATCGTCAGGTGGTCCTCAACCATCTCCGGGTGTTTGAACTCTTCATCACAACACTCTCCAAGTTGCGGGTCTGCAGTAACGGGCCAGATCACTGGCCCGCTCCTTCACACTTGCAGCTTGTGTCCACCCCCAAAAGCTCAATGCGCCTTACTGTCAGCAGAAGATATTTAATTATTCACCCCTTGGCCCTTCAAAAAAACTATAGGCTTCAAGCAGTTTCATGCCACTCCCAGTTGAAGTTTACTGTTAAAATAAACATAACACAGAGAATTTAACCTTGTGTATTTTGAACAACCATAGTTTAGCCTATAAAGCCGCCATCTTGATCCTGATGCTAGCTAACATCTGTCACAATGCTTTAACCCTTAAGGCAATGGCTTTGAAAACAAAGGGTGCAGCAACATATACATTGACAATGTAACAGTACTTACATCCATGTATCCGTTATTGTTTGTGCGTATCAGGTAATATTAGTGCCGTACTGGTGAGCTGAGAGAGGAGTTGAGGTGTTATGAATCCCACTTGAGTTCTCGGCAGTACACACCCAGCTGCAATAGCCCAGCAGCTACTCCAATTGCAGCTGGGCATGTCCTGTTGAGAACTCAAGTGCGATTCTTAATCAACAATACGGCTGTCTTGTACTGTCCCCGGGTGGCGAAGGAGGGCACACCAGAAGGATTGACATTTAATTCATCCATCCATCCATTATTTAAACGGTGAAATATGAATAAACATTTATTTTTAATATTGACTTGTTACTGCTGTACATTGTTATAAAATATATTATAATGGAGTGCTATTTTTTTCCTTATTAAAATACACATTCCAACAATTTTTGGGCGAAGGCTGGAACAGATGAATGGCATTTCAGTTCATTTCAATATGATTTGAGACTGTTTTGCATTTTGAGTGTGGTCATGGAATTAATTAAATTGATGATCTGAAAGTGCCATTGTACTTTGGCTATTTTTATCACTTTGAAAATCAAATTTGTTCATGTTCCATAAGACCGACAGTGTGAACTTGAGTTTCGTGCATTCGGTAAGTAGCACCATACAGATCAGCGGCAACCCTTTCCAGTACTGTACAGTAATTTGGGGCAGGCGTCCTCCTGCAAGCTAAAGGACCGATGCTGTACACCTGTTACATGCATGCCATTTGGAGACAAAAACACATACTGTAATACCACACATGCTTACGCAGACAGACACTTGGGTGTAACAGACTTGTATTGCTTTAATGGGGTTTTTTTTTCCTTCTCCATAGGTAAGCTGTCATGACAAATGAAGATGGTAAGCACAAACACAATCAGAGTGTCTTTTTTTTTTTTGTTTTGTTTTTTTTTACATTAATACAATTGAAACGACTTCAGCGACACTTGCTAGGTCTTTTATAAAAATGCTTTCTTGGACAGAAGCAAGCTCCACAGCTCTACTTCCATATAACACAGTGGAACAAGATGTCTGTCATGGAGAAAAAAATTAAAAAAAGATAAATAAACCATTGCCGTCCAGGAGGTCTGATGATTCAGCCTTGGAAGAGCTTGTCGTATGTGGAATTCCTGTCGATTCTCTGCTGCTCTGTCAAGTTAAGTACTTCATGTACTCGGCAAGCAATTTTTTTCTCTGGGCATACGGTTAAAAGAAGAGTCATCAATGTCTCAGTGCATAAGTGTAAACCTCCCTGTGTAACTTAGTTTTGCATGTAAATTGGAAGCAAAGACGAAAAGCAGCTTGTGTGACTCTTTGGCAAAAATCAAAACTGTCATGGGCGCACACTGTTTTTTGTATTGCATTTGAGCTTGGCCTCTTTTTCCTTACATATCTTTTTTTTTTTAATCTGCAATGTTCTATCAACTACAATCTGGTCTAAATGTTTCCCACCAGCAAACTCTTGTTCACGCACACTTTTGTCCATGCAAGTCCGCTACACTGCTTTTGCCAAGATGACAAACAAGACGAGCCAAAACAGATACATGTACAAAATAATGTACACCATATATTCAAACATTTCAAAATCCTCAGACTTTGAAATCATTAGCCAAAATAAGTTGATATTTTTTTTCTGAACCCATTTCTCTATCTAGACTGTACAATATATGCATAATGAGTACTCATGAGGGACCAAAGCAACAAAAATAAATACATTTCGCTAAGTCACCTTTCAAAGTAGTTCACCTATGTACATATATATCTATCCTCTTGTAGATGCTTGCGTGTGTGGAACTGTGCACAGTGTGAATACTCACGTTGTGTTTTTATCTGCTAAAAATATCTAAATGTAATTTGTGACAACACAGTGGAAGCAAAATGGAGACAGACCCGCCCCCGGTACACTCAAAGGTAAATCCGTCAGACCAACACTTAAAATAAAAATATAGCGCACCACCATCATTTGAGTACTTCAAAAATGGTTTGTCTACATCTTGTTGAGGACTCGAGTATTAAAAAAAAAAGTCTACTTCATGCGGTCTTTGACAAGTCAAATGGCCTCGGTGTCTACGAGGGCACACAGCGCAGAATGTTTTCAGTGAATGCCGCTACGAAGGAAAAACAGCATGCAGATAGAACAGTGCATAGGTCCAGGTTCAGCTTCCTGGAGGTGCTTTCCAGTGTCATTCCGTGACAAGCGTCCTGGTGCAAGGCTGACTGGGGGGGCTGTACCCTGTGGACAATCTGTCAAAGTCACCAGTTGCTTGCAGTGTAAAGCATCTTGCAAGAAAAGGAGGTGGGTGGGCGTGGGGTAGTGGGAGTGATGAAAATGCACATGTGCACGGAGCTTAGTGTTAGTGTGTGTGCCATTTTTCTTTTTGGGGGAGTGGGGTGGGGGGGGCTGGTCTGTAATGTGCAGTTTCGATCAGTCGCCGTTTCACTGCGGAGCCCTTTCTAACACACAGCAGAACCAGAAAAGCTCACACTAAGTGCTCCACAAGGATGATTGGAAGGTAGGAGAACCGAGCTTAAAGGTCAAGTTAACATGCATTAGGTCTTCAGACAATGTTTTGCCAAAAGCCATCAAGGCCAAGTTTTTTTTTTTTTTTCCTGAAGACAACAAGAAGAAGAAAGTACTTTTTTTCTTTTCTGTGTGTCCGTAGGTACATCTTTTACAGAAGGAAACAATAAGAATGGCTTAATCGCTACGTCATTCACCTTTGGTAAATCAATCAAGAAAAACGGGAAAACACCCTGAAACATCCGAGCCTCACATGTCCTCACACCCAACTTGCCAGTTTCATCCGCTCTCCTCTCCGCATTTCAGTCCAGCGGCCTCCGTGTTTGTCACATTTGCAGGCCCACATTGGCACATCCTCTCACAAGTTCACAATGCCTCTTGCACAGAAAGATGCTTGCAATACGCCAAACTAGAAAGGCAGAAAAAAAATTATATATATAAATTAATCGAATAAAAAAAAAAAATAAGAGGAGATCGTCGGATCCCAGAGACAAAAAGACACCAAAAGGATGGATTTAAAAATAGGCGCCATCCCGACATGCGTTTCACCGCCTCATCATTTTGGAGACAAAGCTGACTATGGTCGAGGCCGGCTGGTCAGGATCCAGCTCGGCAAACAGGTGGCTGACATTGTCTGTTGTGCTTCCTTGTTTTCTCGCTACGAAGCCAAAAAGCCTGAAAGAAAACAGACGTGTGTATGCACTTTGTTGTACATGTGCACACAATGGACAAGTATTGATTAAAGTACCTACCTAAGTGAACAACCACCCTCTTGGCCCCACCTGTGCAAATAAATGATTTTATTACTGATCGACACCTACTCAAATTTCTTTGGAACACTTTCCATCTGCTCAAACAAAAATATGAAGTAAGTTTTGCGACCCCTGTATTTAATCGTGAAATGCTGAGTCAGCAAATTCTCCTTGCTTTATTACAGTTGATTATGGGTCCCACTGTACTGGCTAATACTCAAAATTCTCAAAATTTTCTTTTTATTTCAGCTATAATCGTATCAGGAAACTGTGAGCATATTACTATTTCGATGGTACGCAAAGTTTATTCCTGTTGATATTGAGTCATACCTTCTGCCCTGGGGGTCGGCGTCACAGTAGGTTATAGTGCTTAGTGGATAATGTCGCCTGAAGAAGAGCCTGCAGAAATCACGACAGTAGATTAGAAATGGTTTCTTCCTACTGCAGTACTTACTACTATGGAAAATACCCAAACGGAAGAAATGTTGTCATTTTTGGTTCAAATTAGCGGTAATTAGTTGCATTTGGCCACCAGGAAGTACCCTGCCTCCTAATGTTTATACATGTTATGAACACGTTAGCTCTTATTTTGCAAAATAATGACTATGCACTTACTTCCTGTGACTGTCTGTGAGCATGATGCCCTGCGGGGACACTTTACAGTGGACGATGGTGGCGGTAGGCTGGGGATTGGTCGCCAGCGTCTGACTGATGGCCTTGGCAATGGCTTGAGGGCCAGTCAAGGACTCCATATCCACAGAGTTAATGTAAAGCACGTTGGACGCTGGAAGCCAAAAAGCAGAACTCACCATCAGTTTTTTTCTGATGCAGGACAATGGTGCGTGCACTCCAACCAAAAATGGAAGCAGTGGATTATGTGAGAGATAGCAGTGGTCCGACATTTACCGTAAGACTCCTCCGGAACCTTCTGAACTGTAAAGTAGAGGTGACACTGTGAGCCAAAGTGGATGACCATATAGAGCACCATCTTCCCTAATTCTGCATATACCAGAAAGGAGGTGGTTACCTGTTCCTTGTTTCAAAAGCTCCAAAACTGGGTCGGTGGGTGTAGCCAGCTCCAACGCTTCCTCATTTGGGTCTGTACAAGGCAAGCACATTTCAAGCATCACACGCAACTTGGGTCATATTATTAGTGGCTGCCTGCCATTTTACCTTTGGTGGGGATCATGAGCTTGCAGGGCAGCGCCAAAGGCGTCATGGAGTGTTGATAAACGAGCGCAGAGAGACAACCTGGGGTGAAATAGAGTGTGTGAGTCGAATCCATGGCAGATATCAAAATAGCTTCACATGTACTCACCAAAGTAGGGCTCATTGGCACAACCCTTCAGGCGGACACCTTTGGGGCTTGTTTCGATCAGGAAATGTCTCACCAGCTCGTTGGTCAGATCAGCAACTAGATGCATTGTAAGACAGCATGTTAAAGGACTGCTATATACCCCTAAACAGCTCTCTGCAGTGTGCTATGCGAGACCATCAGGAAATTGTCTTTTTTTTTTTTTTTTGTTATCAGATTTGGTTGAGTGTCTTTGTTCATTTCCTATAAGTATATTATTACCTGTGCATGCCTTGACTTTTTATATGTGAGTCATGGTAGATTGTGTGTTAGTATACTGCAGTGATTCTCAAATGGTGTGTCAGGAGCCAAAACCGTGTCGTGGACCCATTTTGGTTGGGTTGCAAATAGCTAGGGAAAAAAATTCATGTAGTTGTATTCCGCTTTTTTCGCCACAGTACTGAGGCTGATAAGTTTCCTCTTGGCTCATAGAATATTGGTGTAGGCGTCAGGAAATGTTATTCACCTGTGCTCGAGTCACTGAGCTACTCTGTGAACCAATAAAGTGCAGCTCAGCCTTTGGCTAGTGGACATCATAGCTAGCAATATGCTTTTGGCTGCACGTCAAACTCATTTGCAATTGCATGTAGCGGCGTATCCGAAGCTCGTTCGCAGGCTCCAGCACCAAAGCGTACCTTTTTTGCTTTGTTTTACTGTTGGTGGTGGGCAGGCCACCTTCAAGGCAAGACCGTAAGCCCCACGGAAGGAGTGGCTGTCCCTGATGACAAAGGCGCCGGGCTCCCTGTCCTTCAGCACGTTAATGGCTGAAAGGAAAAGTGAGAGTCCAGGTGGTGACATGACATGACATGACATGACATGACGATGATGGGAGTCTGCGCAGAGCTCCTGGTGTCACCTTGTTCTCGGGAAATGTCGGGCTTGTACCAGAACTTGGACGTGTCTTGAACAAACTTAACATTCATTTTGATGTCCGGATAACCATCTGTTGATGACAGAATGAAATTATGAATGTGGAGGGGGGGGGGGGGACAAATAAAAACAACACCTCAAACACTCACAGCTAATCATCTTTGTGTCTCACCATAGATGGACTTGGCGGTGTCTGGGTATGTCCTAGTCAAGTTTGACCCTCCAACCTCGGCTGCGAGGTTCTTGCTGTCCATCCTCTCTGCGTCTTCGCTGCTTGCGTGCCTCTTCACTGGCAGCTCGGGGGAGACGGGGAAGGCGGGCGTGGAAGGCGGCTGAGCCTGACGAGACGTGGCCCCCAGCTCATCTGGGGTACTGTGACCTCCCGCTGCAGCTCGCCGCCCCATCAGGGGGCTGGCGGGTGGCACACTTGCACTTGTTTTGGGGTTTCGGCCAATTAAGGGGCTGGAGGGCATGCCGTCCCTGCTGGCACCTGCTGGAGGGGTGCGTCTGACCGGTGAAGGACTGCCTTGGCCCAGGCGCCTTTGGAGGGCAGGGCTTGGGGGAGTGTTGGTGGCCACTGTGCGGTGGAGGGTGTTGGGGCTACCAGGGACAGTGTGGACACCCATGATATTTACCTGGGAGCCATCAGGGGAGGCGTGTGTGTGAGGATAAAATGGTGCTGAGCTGTGGTCAGAAGAGCCATATCTCCTTTTGATAAAGAAAACAACAACGAGAAGATTATTCTTCCATTTGAATTAAAGGTTCAAGGTTTAAAGTTTCTTAGTCCAGGTCATCCCCATCCATCCATACCTCATCCCAGTGATTATTTATATCGATAAGATTAATTGACTTTGATACAGTACAACTCAGTTTGAGAGGTTATGATGTATTGTTGTCATTTTACGTACATTTGAATGAACTTGTCAGTCATGTAAATATGCCATTACCTTCTAAGATAATCCATATCTCGCCAATGAAAGACGATTCACCATGTATCTCGTTTACCGGTTCAAACTATTTTTTGTCACACCCCTACCAGATACGCACCCTTCGGGGCTGTGTACAGGACTGCTGGAGTTGAGAGGACTGCTGAACTGTTGTGCTCTAAATTCCACAAAACCACAATGATCTGCAGTGGATGAAAAATACATCAAATCATGAGAAAATACAATGTGTTAAAAGTGTTGCACAGATTAAAAGCACATCTTGAGAATAAAAGATGGAACAGAAAAAAAGCAACAACAAAAACGTATCCAGTATGTTACCTTGTTCTCCATGACTTGAAGCAGAGTCTAATCAAGGGAAAAGAACAGAAGAAACCGTTTTGAAGATGCACGAAAGCAAGGAAATTTCAAAAGCCTGTAAACTAGGCAGAAGCAGTAACTGTTTCAAACAACAGAGGGCAGCAGAGAGGCAGACTGACTGTAAAATACACCTTGAGATGTTTTTGAAGTTAGACTTCACTGACCTGATACAAATTTTTGATTAGCCTTCATTCCCGCTGCTGACAACCAGCCTGGTGGGGAACGAGCTGCAGACAGACAGAAAGAACAAAGATCATTACAATTTTATGACAGCCTTTACCCGATGATCTTGATTTGCCAGTCTTGTAATGTAACACAGCACAAATACTTCATTACTGCACTTGAATAACATTTGAGTAAAATGTTGCAGACGATTGTGACTTTGATTGCATTATATTTCCCAATGAAAACGATTTTAACGCCGATGCATTTCCCTAAACCATCTTTGTTACCCGGGACTCCTAAATAAATCCAAATAAATTGGTCTTTGCCTGAACAGTGAAAGAACAGTCCTGGCAACAGATGCTGACCAAAACAACCATCGTGGTGAACGAATAGAATATTAGAAACGCGTGGAAGGAGATTTTTTTTTTTTTTCGTCATGCACTAGCGTGAAAGATTCTTTCTTTAGGATCAAGTGCTTCTTACGTCTACCTAAAGTGTCAGGAATTTGGGTATTTTAAATCTCCCCGTCCAACAGGGTAGGTTAAATTCATTTCGATTACTCCAGTAAAGTCAATATTCTTCGAGTTATTGTGAGCTTCTTAAACTAAATCAAAAATAAATAAAAACATAATTCAGAGTCAAACCTGTCACTTTAAGCAAATTCTTTGACTCTTACCATAATTCCAGTCATAGAAACAGAAACAGTACAAAAATCAGGTGAGTTTTATCAAATCTATTTTCTGTCACGAACTCCAGTATACCTTTGAGGGACTTTCTACATATATTTGCACACAGCTGCTGTATGTTATTTGTTGTGAGGTCAAGCGTTCATCCTTTTACATAATCACAGGCCTACGCAAATCCTGTGAGCGCACAAAAAAAAAAAACTGCTCAGCATCTTTAAAGCCCATCCAAAGAGTGCAACGTAGGACTGAAAAGATGACCGCGATAGTGCAAGTATGTGCCTACCTCCTGCTCCTGCAGACATTGTCCACCATTTTGGGAAAGTACGTCTATGTGAGCGAGAGAATGACATGGAACGACGCTCAGAGCTACTGCCGTGAGTTTTACACCGATCTGGCTCCGGCTGTTAACGATGAGGAACTCAGGAAATTACGTGAAATCAGCAACTATGCGTTTAGTTTCTGGACCGGACTGGTGAAGGGTGACACTGACCAAAACAAATGGATGTGGTCAGGGGGTGGCGAGGCATCTGCAATTCTCTGGGGAATTGGGCAGCCAGATGATCAGACAAACGAAGACGCCGGCCTGATGGTGAACTACAGGATTTATAATGCAAACCGACTCCATCTGCATCCCTTTTTTTGCTTTGATGCCATTGTTGTGAGGGAGAGAGCGAGCTGGGAGGAAGCTTTGGAGCACTGCAGGGAGATACACAGCGACTTGGCCAGCGTGACATCACAGACAGACATGCTGTTGATCCAGGCAGAGCTGGACAAGAGCCCCTTTACTGAGCATGTCTGGGTGGGTCTGCGTTTCTTCCCAGGGGGCTGGCGCTGGACGGACAAGGAGCAGTTGACATACGAGGTCTGGACTGGTGCTGAGAGGCCTTTGTGTCCAGCAGCAAGACACAACTGTGGCACCTTAAAAGTGATGGGATGGATGCCAAGTGACGATATCGACACCAGTGATATTTTGGGAACCAATGATACGCTAGTTGGCGTCAGTTTGGGAAGAACTGACTTTTGGCAAGAATCAGAGTGGGAAGTTCATGACTGTGAGCAGAGGCTTTATTTTGTTTGCTATTGAAATTGCTGATTAATAAGTACGGTAGTCAAAAGCTTATTAGTTCATTTATTAGTTCTTTTCAACTTTCAGTTGTTGGAGAGAGTATCTCCAAGCAGAATGGTTATTTATTTACTTTTCGGCTGTTTTATTATTTCCTGCCAATGTGTGTGTCCATGTTTGAATTGTGTCATGTAAACTTTTCATAAAAGTTCTTCAATACTAATAACAACACGATATTTGCTGCTTGTCTCTTTTCCGCACAAGGATGGAGAAGAAATGAATGTACAGTAGTCTTCGACGACAGGATTAAAGTTTGATGTTTGAGGGAAATTCTTACCACAGCCTCCCAAAGCAGGGCTGTTCCTAACAAACCGATCAATATCGCTGTCCTCAAATGCATCCCGGTAGCTGTGCACAGTACCCTGCCAGAAACGAGTCAAGAAAACAGAATCAGAAGAAAAACAAATGACATATTGGAGAATGTTTATTGATTTTTTTCCTGCCAAGCTCTGGAGGGCTGAAGGGAGGATGAAACTGATAAATGTACCTCTCCGGGTCTTCCTCTTGTGTTGTGGGGCAGACTGGAGCTGAAGTCTGTCGAACGGCCATCTGGCCTGTTGTCAAGCCCACTGTGGTACTGACCCTCACTGGTGGTTCTACGGCGGCCCGTCTCCTGGCTTACTTCTGGGGTCATTGCCCTAGAGCGTACCCCTGCGAACCCCGCACACAACATTGAATAATGTGGGCAATGATAACTGCTCATTGTAAAATAAATAAATACAATTGAATTGGAAGCAACGTCAAAAATGTTCTCCAAATAATGTGAAAGAAAAGAACAACAAAAAAGGAAGCAACTAAAGGTGAGTGGTGGTGGACAAACCGGAGAAGGAATAGGAACGATGGCGGTCAGACTGTTGCGGTGTTACGCTTTCACTGATGCCACGGATACGAGCGTTGTACTCTGATGCCGGGGCAGGAAGTCAGGGTGGTGAATAGTGGACAGGAGGAAGGTAGATAAGGAAGAAGGTGAGGAAGACGTGCAGGGGAAGAAGTAATGGTGGGAAGGGGTTTGTCCGATCAGTGTGGGATAGCATAGAAACAGAGAATATAAACAAAACAAAAGAAAGCTGACTGAAAAGCAAATGTTCAACTGAAACGATCTGCATGTGAAACAATATTTCACGCAACTAATGAAGTGGCGTGTTGAAAGCATACAAAAAGAAAGTACATGTACTGTATGCGCAGCTTAAATCCACTTGGGAGCAGCATCGAGCTTCCACTGAGTTTGCCTAAACGTGAACTCATGAAAGCCGGGATCTCAAAAGCTTCCTGCTATGATCACCTTGCGCTGTCATGCTAGACTTAATTTTCATTTTAGCTGCAGAGCTAATTATATGTGCACTTCTCATTCCTCTGGTGAATGTGTTACAGGAACTGCTATAATCTGCTCAACCATATGGTCCTCGTTGGCCCAGATGGGGATCTTGAGTTGAAACTTTACAGATTAAACTCTGACGCCAGTGAGGCATTTAATACACTGAGCCTTGTCAGGCACATCAATTATGCAATTACGTTCCAGTTTGGCACAGCCCGGACTTACCGGCAATGCGGTGAGCAACCAGGCCCTCTAGGTTCAACGCCCCCACCTCAGCATCCTGCTCTTGGGGCAAAGAGGAGAAGGAGGTGTCCTTAGGTTGAGGGGTGAGAGCAGGAAGTGGAGAGGAGGATTCACTGCAGCCCGGATAGGGAGATGATCCCTGTAGGTCCGGAGAGTGGGACACCGTGCCGACCATGTTCAAGTTCACAGGCTTCAACGGTGGATGGACATTTGTGGAGGGATCCGAGGGGAACTGGTGCAGTGCTTGATGTGTGTGCATGTAGGGCTCAGGTGTGTGTGACGGCGTGGTGTTTTGGTGTTGCGAAATGGGGGTGGGCCTTTGAGAGGAGTGTACCGGAGATTCCAAAAGAGGGCTCTGGTTCGGAAAAGTTCTCACAGTCACGCGTGGTGGCTGATGGAAAGTATTATTGGATGACCCAGAGGAGCTGTAGCCATGGATGGCCGCATCAGCTTGGTAGGATGGCCTTGTGAGTGTCTGGGAGAAGGGCACAGGTGATGAACTGAAGGTATTTTCTCCAGGGGGAGCACTGTGTGACTTGGACATGTGGGAGTTGATCGGGTCCAGGTCGAGCATTAGCATGTTGAGCGCTTCAATGGATTGCTCAATGTCCCTTTGTGAAGCTGAGGACGGAAAACGTGGCAAGCTATTGGTGGACTGGAGGGGCGGGCCAAAAGGATCACCTGGGAGGCTGTACTGGTGCCATGTACTGAGTCCCCTTTGAACAGCCTCCCGGCTACTGGTGCTTCTCTCGGGGGCCCTGGGCATGAGTTTAGGGTTGGACTCAGGACTTCTCGCAGACGCGTTACCAAAGGACTGTGAGCGATACATTGCACTTCCATTCTGGAAATTGTTATATCCCCCCGATGGTGACACAGAGGCACTGCGCTCCTGCATTGCAGTGGGTGTCTGTAGTCCGTGCACAGGCATCACACTCAACTTATCGCTGAGAACACCTGATTCAAGGTGGTGGCCGTCGTTCTTGACAGGGGCTTGTGAGTGATAGTAGAGGTCACCTGGTGTGGCTTGGCCCTCTAAGGATGAGAGTGTGCCCAAACTGTCCACGCTGTTGCCCTCTTGGCTATTGGGAAGCTCGTCATCAAGAATATCTGTCTCACGCTCTTCTGTGGAAGGGGCACCAATAAGTCTGGTGTGAACCCCGTTGACATGCACCTGTGCAGGGACCAGGTGCCGGACACCGCCTCCCGGACTGGTTGAAGTAGACAAATAAACTTGTCGTTGATGAACAGGCTCCTCAAGACCGCTCAGAAGCCGATCCAGTTCTCTCTTCTCCTGGGGGCTAAGGGACGGGTGACTTACTCCTGTGTTACTGTGGTTTGAGCCCCCCTGCAGAGGCTGACTGTGTTCCTCTGTGCGGTCTGTCTTGATGGAGGCGGTGGAGTTTCCCGAATCGCTGCTCACAGACAGAGTGTGGTCGACAGTGGGGAGAGAGGCATGGCCTATTACAGGAAGGGTATGCTCTGATGGTTGAAGGGGGTGGTTTGGGTGTTGCAAAGGGTTCTCTGGGGCAGTCAGGGGGTCTCCAAGGACTGGGAGGCCATTGACGGTGACCACTCCCTCCAGGGAGTCTTTCTTTCGGACCTGTGCATACAGGCTTCCATCAAGTGGACCTTGACTGTGAACAACATCTGAAAGACAGATTTTAAAAGATGATAAACCTAGTGGACTTCTTTCACTGTAGTTCTCTGCACACAAATAAACAACAGCGAACTTGCAAAGGAGTAAATAACCCTGCCCATCAGCACAAGGAAGCTCTGGAAGTCTTTTTTTAAACCCTGAGTTTTAGCCTAGCAACGGGCAGCACCGTCCCCATGCACTAATAATAGAAAGTTTACAGGGCTAAAGGCGGTGCCACCATTGCGTCACTGACGACCAACTCAGTCTGATGCAAACCGGGGTGGACACTGACCAGCAAACAGAACACTGGAAGAATACTGTATTTCATCTGTACTGAAGGACAGAAACAAACTATCCTTTGTCTAGGCTGTGAAGATGAATTTACCAGTAGAACATCTGGTATTGGGCAAAGAAGCCTAGCCAAGTCAAAGTGGTGGCATCGTAATGAAGATACTTTAATGTAGCTCAAATTGTAAGCGATAACTCTCGCATTTGCAAGAAGAAAACTCATCCAGATTCTAAAGTAGTCCACACAAAGCAATGGAAAGCCACGACAAGTACACACCAACAACAGCTGATTGGTATGTGGTAGTGCGACCCCAAGAGACAGATGGTGGATGACTTCAAACACAGTTATTTCAAACATCATGCCAACAGGAAGTCAGAACACCAACTATAAACACAAATTGTCCCTTTGCTTGCTTCTCATGAGAAGGAATGGATCATTAGCTTGTACCGTATATCTCTGATGATTGCCATGGAAAAGTCCTACTTACCTGTTGTCGATGTGATTTTCCATCACTATCCCTCCCCAAAAACTACGCAAACTAATAATTTACTTCCACATATATAAAGAGTGAGCCTTCTCCTGTTGCTCCCCTCTCTGTGCCCTCTCATCACCCGAAATGTGCTTGACATGAGAGAGGCGGGGCCGCGCCACCACTTGATTCTTCCCAGCAGCAGGGGAGTGGCTACACAGAAAACCCATCTGTCAACCTTCTGATGTCGCAGGAGAAAAGTGAATTATCAAGTTCTCCTTCCACGGCACCCTCCCACAGTCCCAAAACACATACAGTATTGAACAAAAATCATTTTTTAAGACATTTTCCACTAAGCAATAATTTCAATATTATAAACAGTCATTAGTTAGATACACTTAAGAGTGCAATGTAAAATCTGAAAATAAAAATCCAATGGAATTTCCTATCAGTTTATCATCTTACATGAACATGCATGGCACGATTCATGCATGCACGCACACACACTACTAAATAGGAAAGTTTGTCAAACATTACACTGTCACAATGGTGATATTTGTAAAATCATTCTTTTGCCATCAAAAGCACATTTTCATTGTAGCTGCTAGTACTTTACAGAAGAAATGGATGGACTGTTCAGATGTTAGAGACATCACTAAGGCAAATAAATTGTTAGCATTCTAAGTCACTGTTCTGCAATAAATTGATCTTGTCCCAAAAAACGAATATTCTGTATTTTTTGATCGAAAATAAGGGATTTGTTTCACCAAACCATATTCTCCTGCTGATTACTAAACATGGAATTAGGTAGAAACAAAATGTGTGTGTGTGTGTGTGTGTGTGTGTGTGTGTGTGTGTGTGTGTGTGTGTGTGTGTGTGTGTGAGATGAAAGATTTGGCAGTTTCTGTTTATATTCTATGAGCCTTGAAAAAATGTTCTCTGAGTTCTCTGACTCATTACGTCACAGGTGTCAAACTCAAGGCCCGGGGGCCAGATCTGGCCCGCCACATCATTCGATGTGGCCCGCAAAAGCAAATCAAACGTTGACTTCTATGATGCTTCCTAAAATTTGTAACACAATTTCAAATTCGCGTATGTGATATATAAGAGAGCTAAGTTTTCTTGTTACCAAAACCCTCATTACAGTAACTTAAACTATAGTTGAATAAAACATTATTCTTGACTTCTTTGTATGGTTTCACAGTCATAACGGCCCTCGAAGGTAACCGACAAAAATGAGTTTGACACCCCTGCATTAGGTTCTCTTTTTTGGGAAAATGGCTCGCCAGAGTTAAAGGACTATAACACACAACAATCAATGCTGTTCATGATCCAACTTTATAATATTGATCCGTTTCTCCAACAATATGTCGAAATGGGCTGCCGGAGGTAAACTTTAAGCTAGCAAATACATGTGTTTTAAAGGCAAAGTTGTGGGGTTTGCTCTAAATACACAATAATGTAATTCTTTGTTTCCAGTTTAGTTGAAAGTAAACTTCATCTGGTCCTTGTCAATAAACAGCTTGAAGCCTCTTTTTGAAAGAGTTGCACGCCATCGGCTGCTTGCCGTGAAGTGAGTTGAGTTGACTTTGCTAGAACTACCTAGCACTCTTATCTCAGATTTTTGCTTGCAAGTCAAAGAGAATCAGCCAAGCGACGGCTCGCATTTTGAAAAATTCTAATTCAGGTCACCTGAAAGTTCAGAGACCACTGTACGGTGCTCCAACATTTTTAAATGTCCCTTTTGATGAAAATCGAGCATGGAGGGTACTCTGCAGTCTACCAAGCGACATGTCAGTCATAAATCTGATAAATATGAGTGATAAACAAATTCACTGGCAGACTGGGACTATTGCAAATGGTTTTCTATTCCAATTTATACGTCCAGCGAATGCCTGGTTAACAGTCCAAGATGTATGGCACCTCTCACCCGAAATCAGATGGGATCAACTTCAGCTTCGCTGAAGACCCTGGACAGAATAAGCAGTATAGAAAATGGATGGATGACGGTGCAATGTCAGCCATGCGGCTTAACGTAAAGCAGCAGCAATGTTGATGGCTCGGAGAAATCCTTTTGAAATCTGAACACATGCTTTGCATCCAACTATGACCACCAAAAGATCCGATGGCGCTGCAAGGCACCTAACATGCAGTTATCACTCACATTAATGCCAAAGCACTTCAAATCATTGTGGCAGCACTCCAGCTGGGTGTTGACTGTGGCGAGCAGGATTTTAAACCCAAATAGAACGCACAACCTTGCCTGGGCGCCATTAAATAGTGGCAGCCAACCTTAAATTAGATCAGGTGAGTCACCCGGGCAGTGTGCCATGCTCACCAAATGCTGGTGCACATGCTTGTTCACCTAGTGTATTTCTGTTTATTTTTAAATGAATGGTACTGGTTGCAGGGCCACACGCTCACTCCCAAACATAAGCCCTAGCTTGGGTGCCTCATTGGCACTTCTCAGACTTGGCAGCCATTAAAAAGCCATTTTCACAAAAGTGGCTAATGGTTTGTTATAAATAGAAGCAGTTGAGCACCGTGTGTCACTGCGGTGTCAATAGCCCAGCTGGCAAGATGAGTACAAAGCGGGGTGTACATGCAGTTTGGTCCAGAAGTATTTGGACAGTGTTTGTGATTTTGCCTTTTACACAACAGCACAATGGATTACAATAAAAACAAAATGTTATGGCCGTGTCAACTTTCAGATGTAAGACCAAAGAAAAATATGGCATTTACCAATATTATTTGTTTTCAAAAAGTCTTGAGTTAGTTTTTGCCGCAAGTCTGTTAGTGAATGAAAGCAAACAATGACAGAGCCCTTTTCTTGGTGAACAAACACCAACAACATCAACAGATGTCAAAAATAGGTTTACAACAGGGTGCAAATCACTGGTATCAATCAAGTACAAGACAGATTAAATTCTAAGATCTAAAGAAGAGGGCCGTGCTCTGTCATCAGATGCTATGGACAGATAAAACCAAGGTGTACTTGTGGCAGAATAAAATATGGAGAAGCAAAGGAACCGCTCATGAGCCAAAGTACACCACCTCATGTGTCAAACATTCTGGAGGAAATCTCACGTCATGGTCACATAAAACTGCTGATGGAACAGGCTCACTCGTCACACTTTAAACATAATAGAACAGAACAGACGGGCCCGTCCGTTCCATTCTGCGCTGCAAGCTATCAGTTGAATAGCGTTGCTTTGGAGCATTCTGGTCACTTACTGAAGATTTCAGTCAAAACAGTAAGACCCCAAAGCAAGCGGCAATTGAAGGTGTCTGGAAATGAAAGTCGGTCAAGGCATACCCAGGGAGAAACGTAAGAATGTGATGATGCCCATGATCCAGATTTCAGGCAGTTGTGACCAACTATGAAGCATTTAGCAAAATAGCCAAATACTTTTCAGTCCATACAAAGCGACATAATCTACAGAAAATGGATGTAATTCCTGAATGATAAAAGATGAGTCTACACTTCAGATACTAATTGATTGCTTACTGTAATTCAATTACAATACAATTACAATAAAACTTCCTTGGTAGTCCAAGTCTGGACCTAACTGGATGTCAACAAGGCTGTTTCTGTGCTTTCTTACTTGATTATAGCGAAACAAAAACAAATCAGCAGGCTATTCACATTGTACAGATGATTAATACTCACTTGGCAGCCTTACAGATTAGATGATAGATGCATGACAATCTTACAATTTTACAAGAAGACCTAAAAAAAAAGTTTACGCGCTAGTGCTACACCTGACATTGACAGGTCTGACCTGTTTGGGACTACATGTCTGGTTCACATCTACCTCTGGAAGATAGACCTGAAGTTTGAATTTGATTAGATGCAGTGCATTATTTTTGTTTCTTCTTCTTAAAAGGATAAGCAATTTACAATGTTGTGTGATCGAAAGTCTGGAATTTCAAGCAAAAGCAATTCAGATCTCAGTGGGCATACAAGAGAACAGTAAAACTTCACTCTGCCTCGCAGGGGGGGACCTAAAAAAAACCCCACAAAGGTGGATACTGTCCTTGTTGAAGTCAACCAAAGTGTGAAAAATGGAGGTTGATGTTTTCTTTCAGTATGACAACATCTTCAACGTCAGTCACAATTATACACACTGACAGGCCAGTGCAGGAATGTGTGGACACACAGTGATATCGCCTCGCCACTGGATGTGACATTTAGCTTTGATATCGCTGAGACGTCATCCAGTCTACATGCTAGCAGAAGGTGACGAGGTTTGACTGACAGCTGTCTCACTTGTCCCATACACTTGTTTGTGTCACATTAGCCCATCTTACAAAATCTTCAAGGGAACTAATAACACATCGCAGTTCTCTGTTAAAGAGTGGAACATGTGCAGAGTGAGATATGACGTGACAGGACACAGCATGTGTCACAGTGGGAGAATCGGTGAGTGACTGGTTTCATATGAGCAAAGTCTGCCTCCTGCTCCATCCATCAGTCACTCCTTAGCGGTAACGTGATGTGTCCGTATTGGTGTCACCTACCAAGAGGATTTTCAGGGTGATGTCATGTTAAAGACATCCCGTTACACTTCTAATTCACATTTATCTCCATGCTCAGAGGATATGAGATCAGTAGCAGGTTGACTCCAAAATAGCTATTCAGAGGAGAAAGAAGGCATGAAGGAAAGAAGACAGCCACAGCAGGGTTTCGAGAACGGCTGGGACCTGAACCTGCTGCTGCGGCTCACCGTGCTGTCAGTGACACGTCCAGCTCAAAGCATTTTGTTCTCGTGTGACACACACACAAGCACACATTTAAAATACCTCACTGCTCTCCATTTCTGCAGACTTAGTTTGGCTGCAGTATATTTGGTTTCTTTAGTCAGTTATGTGCAGGTATGGGCTTCTGTAGGTTAGACTCCGGAGTTTTAAGACATGAGGACAAAAGCACAATAAAAGATGTAAAATTACTACATTGGAAACTCTCAAGTAGAGTACAATTGTTCAGCCTTCAGGCTCTTACAATAAGTGACCATGCATGGTCCTAATTGTTCATGTCTAAATTAGAAGCCTTGTCAGGAAAAAAAAACAAAAAAAACCCCACAAACATCTGGGTTTCCTGAGTCATTTCATTCCTTGTGATTGGATTGGATTGGATTGGATACAACTACATTGTCAAATGTGCTGTACAGCACAGATAGAATTTCTTCCCTCTCAAGACAACATTAAACAAGAGGAGCCGCTGCGGGTGTCCGCGCCGCCATCAAAAGGCCACATCATGTGAAATAAATATCCATCCATCCATTTCCCGATCCGCTTTATCCTCACAAGGGTCGCGGGGGGTGCTGGAGCCTATCCCAGCCGTCTTCGGGCAGTAGATGGGGGACACCCTGAACCGGTTGCCAGCCAATCGCAGGGCACACAGAGACGAACAACCATCCGCGCTCACACTCACACCTAGGGACAATTTGGACTGTTCAATCAGCCTGCCATGCATGTTTTTGTGTGGGAGGAAACCGGAGTACCGGGAGAAAAACTCACGCAGGCCCGGGGAGAACATGCAAACTCCACACAGGAAGGCCGGAGCTGGAACTGAAACCGGTACCTCTGCACTGCGAGGTCGACGCGCTAACCACTGGTTCACTGGGCCGCCCGATTATTATTACTATTATTATTATTATTATTATCATTATTATTATTATTAAACTATCCATCCATTTTCAACACCGCTTATCCCGAACAGGGTCACTGGGAGTTGCTTGAGCCTATTCCAACTGACTTCGGGTGGAAGGCTGAATTGGTCGCCAGTCAGCCGCAGGGCACATACTGTATAGAGACAAACAACCATTCCCACCCACATCCACAGCGTCACTCAGTGGGAACTGATCCCACGCTGCCTGCACACAAGGCAGGCGAGTCTAACACTACACCATCAGCGACTTCATTATTATTATTATCATTATTATTATTCAATTACGGTTACGTTCAGGAAAAGGTGGAATTTGTTTCTGAAACGTCATCACTATACATGACAACGCATGGTTAAATGATGGTCTTGAAAAAAAACGAAAGATATGTTTTAAATGATCATCAAATATACATTTAAGGACACGTAAAGCCAACATTTTGATGTTGACCATTGCTATTATCCACGGCAACCATCATCAACACTGACATGGCTGACGACCAGGTTGGAAGGTAATCGATGTCTCGAAATGCAAGCATTCACGTTGACGAAGAGCTGACAGTTGGACTCACCAGCTAAAAAAAGCTTCGCGTTTCGGCTTCTCTTCACAAGTTTTCCTTCAATCAGTCCTCGCAAACGCAAACAAAATGACTTGTGTGGCTCCACACATAAAACTGGCGGCGTCTGCCTCGCCCTGCCCGCCTGCTTGCCTGCCTGTGTCCCTTGCTGTCACTGTCCAGCTATTCGAGACATGTTTCGTGGTAGTGCGGCCTGGCCAAATAGGGGAGGGGTTGTAAACAAGAAAGACAGCCTTCAAGCCTTCTAAATGTCACACACAAATTCCAGTCCTTCGAAACAAATCCGGAGCAATGGTCATTCATATTCCCTCCCTGCAAATACATTTTATTTCTGCATGTTTGCTTTCTTTGTCTGATGACTAGTGCCCTTGTCTTGAAAAATCAGCTGTTTGTATTTAAACTAGACACGCATTTGTTTTTAAGACAACAGTACCTGACAGTTTTAAAGTAACCGTTTCGGCTGTTCACCGGCCTGAACCGGGGCCTTCTGACTTGCAGGTCAACAGCTGCCGGGGATCAGAGTTATTAGCGGAGCAAAGTCAAGCTGACACACATGCTTGCATTCCAGTGTAAAAACTGCAAGGAACTCAAAATATATATAAAATCACACGTGCACTGACACAGGTGAAGGCTCATGAGGCGCACTGACCATATTACTGTACCATTGGGGGCTTGTGAGTTCGAATGAAAGCAAGAAGCATTCTAATCTTCCGCAGTCTTTGAAAGACACCATTCTTTTGCCGAGCTCTTTCAACTCCATGTCCAAGGTCAGGGTTAAGCAAGGCGCCAGGGGGAGGAAAGCGACACGGATTCAAACATCAACGCCTGAACCCCAGAACAAATGAACAAGTCTGGCTTCTGCAAATGAGTAATTGTGTCGGCCGTGCTGCGACGAGTTGAAACCTTTTTTTCTCTGCCAAGAAAGATTTTCGAGCTGTGAGCACATGGTGGGGACTAATCTGTATTTCAGCCCTAAACAACAATGTCAGCGTATCCCGTCATACAAATATCGCCTCGCAGGGCACATAAACTCTTCCCAGACACTATCCTCCAAAACAATTGATACTATTTATCGAGAATTCTACTCAGATGTTGTAAAAACAAAGTCTTCCACTTGACTGGGCAGCCAAGAGACTTAAATTGAAGAAATTACAGGACAAGTGTCTTCCTACAGAGTCCTTGTTAAAATAGGAAACAATTTGCAATTCGGGCGCTGACCTTCTTGAAACGCTGCAATTACCACAACGTCCCTCAGAGGAAGTCCATAAAAATAAAATGGCTCTTTGTGACATCGTAAAGTGGATGGTGGTACCGCACTGGCTGCCACTGAGATGACTCCAGTACTGATGGGTGTGCATGTATGCGCATACCGTGCTGATAATCCGCGGCTCCCTCACAGCGATGACTGAAGTTCTCGTATGAGTCCCAACGGATCAAAGGATCCTGAGTGTTGTAGTCCACGCAGACGCTCGGTCCGTTCTCCAGATGGCCGAGGCCTGAGGAACACATGCCATGACGGGGACGTGACTCATACATTTAGGAACAATTAGTAACTATAAGCAGTCAGGAAAAAAAGCATGCTACCTTTGATTTTCTGAGGACCATAAGAAAAAACAAATTCCACCTTCCCATACTCGGGGAATCTGTCATCTGTACAAAGAAAGTGATTAATTTAAAAGAGTGGGAAACGAGTAAAAATATATCTGTGAATACATCATGAACTCAGAAATATAATGAACGTCTACTCGTGGTGAGGGATCGAGACTGAGCTTTGCTGCGAAGACCGAATATCTGCATATAATTGATACTCACCCCAAAAGGTTTGTAATTACCTTTGATAGCACTGGATGGCAACAATATACAGTACTTTTTTTTTCAGACAATGAACCTCATGCCCTTAGTTGCTTAGTGTCAATATGCCACCGGATGGTACTAGTTTTAGATTAGACATGGCTTTGGCCTCAGTGCAAAAACAGTGAATAGGTGAGTTCAGTGAATAATGGACGATGGGGTGCTTCTAAATAATAATAAAAACTCACCCATTCTGGGTGTGGTTCTATGTTTGACCACTAGATGGTAACATACAACTACTCTAAACGAAGAACAAGAAAGAAAACCAAACACTACTGAAAGCAACGGTAGGCACTAAGAAATTTTTCTAATGTCCATCTTTGGACGTGATTTTTGATGTATATTATGACTTTATGAGTTTGTAAATTTGTTTAAATTGGAAAAAAGACGGAACTCTTTACAATTGTGTATACACAGAGAGTTCGGTACACTGTTTTGCTGTACAATATTTTAGTGTTATCCATTGCTCTTGCAACATAGTATATGCGTTTAAATGTGTTTGTATTATTTGTTTGTTTAAAGAAAATAAAGTGCCATAAATGCGATAAAATCATGGATTTCACTTATCACGCATGTGTGTGTGTGTGTGTGTGTGTGTGTGTGTGTGTGTGTGTGTGTGTGTGTGTGTGTGTGTGTGTGTGTGTGTGGGGGGGGGCGCAGAGCAT
>NW_017806234.1:762050-785323 GCF_001891065.2 Hippocampus comes
TGGTGGGTGTGTGGGTGTGTGTGTGTGTGTGTGTGTGTGTGTGTGTGTGTGTGGAGGGGAGCAGAGCATAACCCCCACGAAAGGAGGGCGGGGGGTATTACTGTATTACCTTTGAATGTCTCGTCCAATTCGCTCTTCCCAAACACCACTCCCAGATCATGGATGGCGCACGTGTGGAACTGCACCCTGAAGACAACATCCCTGGTGGGGTTTCTGTAGCGCTTGTGGTAACACTTGAGCTGCGGCAGGTGAGTGTAGAAAGATGTACGGGTGGCGTGAAGACAACAAAATGATCAGGCGTGATCAGAATGAGCAAGGAGGAATCCCTCACCAGGATGTCGCCTTTTAGCAGGAGGCCGGGTTCAATGGTGATGCAAATACTGGTGTTGCCATCTCCCTGCACGTTGCTGTGTAAAAACAACAGCATCTCATAAAAAACAAATGCATTCAAAGCGGCACCAAACTGACAAGTTGCCAATGATTGCGTACTATATTCCCGACGTATAGACTGGCTGCATCGCCTGGTAAATCTTTAGGAATGGACGGCAGCCTGGGAAGGACAAACAGAGAATGGACATTGATCTTCACTTTATTTCTCACTACACCAAAGTACCCGATAATAATTGTAGGGTACACACTCACCTCCTTTGGACTCAAAGTTGGGAATTCCGTGCATGATGACGTGGTGCAGGAACAGGGGCTTGTTGTTGATTTTTATGTGTCCCGACAAAAGACCATTAAAGTATCGCACATACCTAAAGAGCAAAGAATGGGTTGAACAGAGCCTACTTGGATTGATTCCTTTCCTCATTTGTTCCCAGGTGGACCGTTTACGGGAATCAGTGAACTTAATGTGCATGTATTTGTAATGTGGAAGGAAATCCCACACAACCTTCACACAGGGAAGGCAGAGTTTCTCATTTGTGACGAAGACATGTTACCTTTTATATGTCACTTTGCTTTCTGTGCCTACTTCCCCTCTAACCCAAATAAATCATTTCATTAAAAAAAAAAAAAAAAATCATCGAATGTGAGCATTTCTTTCCCCACAGTCGGATGTGCTGCTCCTGTTTCCTGAGATTATTCCACCCCGGGCCACTGTGGAACGTGCTAGGGTGAACTCTTCTGAACGGTTGGGGGTCTGGTGCATTAGTTGTTCAACATCGTTGTGAGGAAGCTGTAGGACATCACCTTGACCATGAGGAGGCCAAATGCCTTGATCCGCTGATGGAAGCCGGATGGTTTAGTTAGCTGGGATCTCATAGGTGGAAGGAAGGAAGCAAGCAAGGAAGGAAGGAAGGAAGGAAGGAAGGAAGGAAGGAAGGAAGGAAGGAAGGAAGGAGCCAAGGCTTGTGATCCAAATGTTTTAAAGTGCCCATTTTCGGGCCAAGTTTTCATCTGCCGCATTTGGGAGTTCTGGTGAAAGTTAATTTTTCATGTTGAAAGTTCTAACTTCCTTCAGATTCTGTAATGTAATATAAAATAACCTTATGACACAATATACTTACATGTTATATAATCGGTTTTAAATGTAAACTTGTACAATCACACAGCAGCAACTGAGCTCATCCCAGTTTTAATACATCGCGTTCATAATAGCAGGCGGATGAGAGCAGAGATAATTATGTCTGATGCGGGAAATAGCTGCACCGTTGAGGATGACCCATCAGATTTTCATTCTCTGTAACCTTCTTCCGATCTCCCTCCTCTTAAATTCTGTGATTCCGCAACATGCTTGATGACATCATCTCCAGTCATCACAGAGGCGGAAAACAGATTTGGCTATTCACCACACTCTCTTGGGACCTCTCTTGGCATGAGTGGAATCCCTCAAACAAGCACAGTAGATGCCATGACATTTTCACACAATTATCCCAATTCAAACTAAATTGCAGATGAGAAAAACGCTTTTCCTGTGTACAGGAATGGACCACATTTGGACCAATCTTGGAAAATTAGGTGGTTTGGAAACATGGAGTGTATACTTTGTACTGCGTGACACGCATACATTTCCAAACAGGGAGCGAGGGAACAACAAACCTTCTCTGCGAGGGCTGGCCCATAGGAAGCGCTTTGTCCTCATAGAAACGCCTCATGGCGAACCTGTCCAACGCCTGGTCAGCGCTGTAAATGTAGATGAACAGTGGCATTACGGGAATCTTTTGAAGAATCTTCCGACAGAGTTTCAAAGTATCTCCAAAGTTCTAACAACATCTGCCTGCATTAAAGAATGATGACTCTCCCCGAGCTGCTCGTTCTCAGAACCAGAACAATAAACCAGCCGGGATGACTTGTTTTGCCACATTCATCACACAGCGGACTCTCACACACCTCAAGGCTTCCGAGACCGGGCGATCAAAGTTGAAGAAGAAAAGCGGAATTCAACAACACCGGCAATCTTGAAGTAGTGAATTCCGAGAATGTGTTCGCTACCTTGCCGATATGTTGCTGTAGTGCATGTAGGCTGCCACCACCACCCCCGTCCGACCTCGGTTTCCCTGTAACACCAGAGAGGCCATAGTGTCATGCACGTAATGTACAAGTTCATTGATTTGTGTTGTCTGTACGGGTTTACTTTGTTGTGAAGCACCACGACATTGTGCTGGTCGCCGTTGAGCCACGTGTCGATGGCCTTGCACATGCTGCAGATTTTGTCCAGCGGTGGCGCGTGGTGGTCTGGCCAGCCGAACTCCAGCACCTGCACAAGCCAAGCGAGTAAGAACCTTCTCACGTCATGTTTTCCTGCATCGTACCCGTTTTTACCTTGGGGTTTAATGCGGCTAGGTCGTTCCTCAACTCACTCAGGTTGAGCACCTAACATTCGGAAGACCAAATAGAAATGCATCAAAGCCCACATAAAGAGTGTTGGATTAATCCCAGGGCCATTCCTCACCAGGTAGTGGTCACCGTGTTTGGAGCGCAGCATGGCCGCCACCTCCTTGAGGTGGGCGATGTAGCTGCGCTCCTCGGCAGTGGCAGGAAAAGAGAAGGAGATGATCCTCTCTGTGATGTAGACCAGGTCCACTTCATAGCTCTCCTCCATGTCCTGGACCATACTCTGACTCCTGGTGTGGGCAAGCACGAAGCAGGTTACGCATTACAGTATTTTCTCTTGCTTTATCGTGTTATCAGAGCAGAGATTGTAATTATTGCGACCTATGCACACATCAGAGAAAAGGGGTTCATTTTCCACAAATTCAATGGGTAACAAAGGAGAAGTCGTCCATGTTCAGTCCAAGTTTGTTTGTTTGTGTGTATGCGGCATGACCGCGGTAGATCTTACCGTGACTGCTTTCGCTTTATTTCGGCACTCTTGCAGGACCTGGCTGACCCCTGAAGGGAGGAAGGGCAAATAAATCATAAGCAAATGCATGTTTCTGAATGGTACTTTACTGCCGATTCAGATATTTGACAGAATCACACCGTGGACAGGATTAATATGACTCCTCTTTTTGGAAGCGAGTAAGGTGGGGATGTGTCGAAGATGGCAGCACGCAAGACAACAATATGAAACAATTTTGCAGCACAGAGTGTGTGGTGCCCACAGGCCACAGCTGGAACTAGCCTTGAGAGCCAAAAGGGGACGCCTCCTCTTCAGTGCTCTGACAAGCACCAGATGTGGGGCAGGCCTCAGACACTGTTAAATGAGGGCTCAGCACATAACATCACAACAGTCGGTGGTCTTGTAGCAACATGTATGGAAGCTGTTAGAACTGCAGGAGGGATCAACCTCCAATGATCATGTGTCCCAATACTTGAGTCTATATAACGTACATAACAGTGGAGCTCAGAGCTCGGATATGCTTATAATAATCTTGGGAATTCCAAAGGGCTTTATAAACCCTTTTCATAATATTACGGTAGGCGCCAGTGGTAGAAAATTGACTTCCACTGACTTGAACTGAAATCAATGACAAAAACTTTACGATGCACAGTAAGATATACCATAAAAGGTTGAGGTATCTTTCAATTTCCTTGAGAAAAAAAATCGAAATCAAAACTAATCCAGCATGACTTACGGATAAGGAAAATAAATCGAGTGCAAGTCGCAAGATCACAAGACTTTTCAGAGGCTGAGTAGCCACTCCAAAAGGAACTGACTCGGAACTAAACCAAACCAAACCAAATCAGTGAATTTGTGGAAGACATGGTTGGGTTGTCTTGAAGACAGTGAGCAAATATTAATGGCTAGCTGGTCACCTCTATTGCATATTATCTATTTCCCCCTCAAAAAAAAACCCTTCTGTTCCATTAATCCAAGCAACAGAAAAGTTCCTCCCTGATCATGTTCACCACATTCGAATCAAATTAGCTGTCTTTACTGTTTGTTGTATATGTTAATTTGCTCCATGTACAGCACTTTGTATGCAGCGATGGCTGTTTGAAAGTGCTCTATAAATACAGTTGAGTTGAGTTGAGTCTAAAATATAACTGAAGGCTGAAGCAATTGACTTGATGCAACATCTTTATACTGACACGTCACATATTCAAAAGTACGGTAGCAGAAGGTTACGGACGTGTGTTTGACGTCATTCTAAATGAAAGTGAGAGTGAAATCTGCTCTCCAATGTGGGCGGGGCCTACCTTGTTGACCAGGTGACCTGTGCTCCACCTCCAAGTTAAACGCAGGAAGGGAAAATGCCTCTGAAAAGAGCCGCCGAGAGGCATGGCCGATCAGGCTGCCAGATGCTTTTTGTTTGGAATATCAAAATAAGTGAGAAAACTTAAAAAGTTTGGCAGGATATGACTATGTCCGGTGAGGCTGCATTGCCCTCCACACGGGTTCCCATGGTGGACAAAGATGCTGCATGATGCTGCTTCTGCCAACGGGAGATGTTTTTCCAACATACTTTGCCTCCTTTGCAGCGGCTCCTCCCTCTGTCTCATTATCTCTGCTTATTCCCAACTCCCCCACAACAGTTTCTCCCTTCTTCCCAAGCCGAGTGCTGTTGTGCACTTCCTTCGTACTGTAAACATGAGATGCTAACTGTAATTACCCTTCACAATGAAGTTCCTGAGCTTAAAATAGTTGCAACCGGCTTGCATTATCCTGCAGCTGTGGTTGAAATGAGACTAAAATTGTTTCGTCGTGCATGAGCCCGTTGTTCATTCCACCAATTTACAGCACGTTACACTAGGTTGTCCCCGGAGACAGAAATTGATTTTAAAAATCCCGACAGAGCACTTCCTTGACCCAGACACCCGTGCACGATCTCAATTACGTTCAGTTTTCGTGGCTATGTTTTATATGGAGGTTTTCAATGGGAAAGGGGGAACAAAAAAAAATATCACGCCTTCATCTCTTCGTCCAAAAGAATTGCACTGTACTTTTAAATATCAACTCATCATTTTCAACTCCTTGCCAACTGTGAAAATCACAATAGAGACAATTATAAGTGTCATTTCTGCCATTTTTAGTGCAAGTATGTCAATTAGCGATGCCATATTTCCCCCCTGATTTGTTGCCAAAAATATTCACTGTTACAGTTTAGTGTGAAGCATTCAGTCCACGGATAACAGAAAGACCGAACAACAAACAAGCCTACGTTTCAGTTCATTTCATTTCAGATTGTGCAGTGTACATAAAGAAAAGCTAAAAGAGGGATTTTGAGCCTTTCTTAACACACAACTATTACACTGAACACAACTTTAGGTCAGGTAAACGTTCCTTGTATCGGTCCGGAACCTATTACGTGTCACCCCGTGTCTTTATTTTTCACACCAGTTTGCGTGACCGTCAATCAAATGATATTTAACACTGCAGATGTGGACTGTGAAAGTGTGACCTTTGAAAGCATGTGTGGAGCCAGAAAAGATATGCTACTTACCGGAGTATCTACGTGCTTTAAGGGCAGCTGAGGAGTGGGAGGCTGTGGAGACAAACCAGACAGCCGACTGATTAGTCACAAAATTCCAAATGTTGCCACGCTAGTTATTTGGAAGAGAATTATTTACACATAAGTACATGTGGTAGGGGGGGGGGGGGGAAAACAAAGTGGGTTGGGTGACAAAGAGATGAACTACAGCTACTGTACGGACAAAACATAAGCACGTAGCCATCTCTCCCCACATGTATCCAGGAAAAATAGTTCAGCAATGTGTTTAGTTCAGCTCTATAAACAAAACTTGGGACTGTTTATAAGCTGCATTGGTCATTTTAAAGGGCCCGCATCCAAAGTAAATAAGTGCAAAAAAGTGACTGCTAGGAATGTTCCTAATTTGTTCAGCTCTTCAAATAGGCGAAGGCATCCAGCAAGCAGCATCAAATTCTTGACGCGGTCCTCAGTGCGACACAAAACGAGTCTTGCAAAAGATATAGAGTGCAGGTGTCAAATTCATGGGCCAAAAGCCAGATTCGGTCCACCACATGTTCTTATGCGTTTGGCCCTCAGAAGCAAATCATGTCCTCCAACTTCATTCTTCTTTTCAATTTTAAATTGGCTTTACTTTAAATACCAGTGGGAAATTTGAAGCATTTTTACATCATCGAGCCCCTTTTCATAACAGATTTAAATTATTCATTTAATAGTTGAGCAAAAATGATCTTCCTTGACTTCTGATTTAACCTTTTCACGCACCCTGTATCCTAATAACATGGTAAACTGTCCACTGTAGTAACCGCTGTCCCTGAAAGGGTTACAATGTAGCTATCCATCAAATTGTTGTGTAAAAGTTCTAAAATGATGATGTCACAATGTCGCCCTGAGAGCAAGGGAAGGAAGCTTTATTGAGATAAGTTATGTGCTTCACATAAAAGTACATTTCCAAACAAAAGAGGTAAAGATATCTAAAAGCAAAGCAAAGAAATAAAAAGTACAATTACTACAGTGAGACCGCATACAATGTGGCCTGCGACAAATCTGAGTTTGACACCCCTGCTTTAGAGCCTGACCTGTGACCCTCCTGCAGCAGCTCGCTGTGTTTGTGGGTGGCTTTGCCCACAATTCCAGGAAGGATCATGAAATTGGAAAAAGGCATTTGAGCGGGTGGAAGGGATCAAGCAGTAAAGGTGTCTGTGGCACATTCAGGTGCGACGCATTGTACTCACAAGCTCATAGTTGGTGCTCGTTTGACACGCCGTGGTGACCTGTAAGAGCAGAGAGAATGTGTGAAGGACTGTGATTCTGTTTTCTTCCATGAAACCGCCTGACTCTGCAGATAATAACAAGCAAGGAGATCCTGTGATCATCACAGTGCTTCAGAACTAGAGCGGCTTTTCATAATGTTTTCTGATGTTGCATCTTTAAATAGTAGGAAAGCCCCCACCGGGTCCTCCAAGTATCCATGACAAGAACAACGGCTCCAAATACTCTGTATGAGCATCTCACAGCCACACATCACTGATTCGGATCCAACAAGAGAAGGAACTTTACACATAAACATGAGCTGCTGCATGTTTGCGCGCAGTGAGCGGGACGCAGGCTATCAGTGGCCAGCAGGCTCCAGTGGGAAGGAAGCCACCATAATTAGTTTGCACAGTGAGAACAAAAGCCCGGTTGGCATTTGCTATCATGGAGTATTTCAAAACACAGGAACTGGAGCGGTACTGTTGATATGTCACGTGATGGCAGACCTGGCAAACATCGCTGATCAAAGTCACCATTTTGCTTTCATGCCAACGGGCACTCTTTTTCACTTCCCGCGACCTCGCTTGACATTAACACAACTGGCTTGGCGCACAGTAGCTGTATCATTAGAGCATGTCATTTCATTTGCAGCAGTAATGTATGACACATTGCGGGGGTTCTCAACTCGGGTTACGCAAAGATTCACATTTTCCCGCAATCATTAAGTCGCAAGCCACTTTTATAGACATAAAATCAAGTGAATGTATTCATGCATCCATTATCCAAACCACTTATCCTCACGAGGGTCACGGGTTTGCAGGAGCTTATCCCAGCTGTCTTCAGGCAGCAGGCGAGGTACACCCTACCCTGAACTGATTGCCAGCCGGTCGCAGGCAATTGAATTTATTTTGCAATAAATGCCTTTGAAAAACATCTCAACTGTTCAAACAGTTGTGCATTACAGAGCATTGTTAAGGAACAAAGACATCCCTGAAATACCGTTGAATATCACAGCCCAAAATGAGAACATTCTATGTCAAATATCATGTTACCTTTCTAAATTGCTGCCCACGAAACACTGACGACAGTTCTGTGACCCGACAGGATGTTTGTCGTTTTGAAGGTCAAGCAGCATCAGAGATGTGGATAATGAGACTCGAGAGAAGTGTGACGACAGACCTTCACTGTTAACATTTCTGACTGCGTCTACCCTGACTATATCCTTATAAGGCGGCTGATGTGGGAAGCTAATACAGTCTTCATGTGGTATTCGCCTGCTGAGTCACATAAGAGCACAGGAATATCTTGGAGGTCCGACCATGCGCCACGACATTCTGGTTGTTAGAATAAACAAAATAAAAAAAAGCCTCAGCCAGTTTGGTCCTTTCTTACCGAAATGAAGCATGCATCCGAGTGTCTATGGTGAGCTTCCTTTCCAGCCTCTCTTTGCTCCTTCAGAGCAAACCCACGGGCAAAGAACAATTCAAATAATCCAGAATGGAGACAAATGAACTCGAAAAGGGTTCAGCCATGATGAAACACAGAGTTTAAAATCGCATCACATCACAAGGGGCTTCTGGGAAGCCAGTGACCTCTAGCACAACTCATAAGAGATGATTCTTTTCCTCAGGTCTGCTCCTCTTTTCTTTATTCTCTCTTCTCAATAGTTAACAAGGAAAACGTTGCCAGGTGGTGGGCACCTTGGCGGTTCGATCTACGGCTACAAAAAGCTGGCTCGAGGCATGTGGAATGTCACCATTTGGGGAGGGAAGAAGCCGGAGCATATTCCGGTGAGTTTGACGTAGAAGCTCTTGCGCAGAACGCTGACCGTAATCCCATCGAACACCTTTTGGGATGAACTACAACAGAAAGCATGAGCAGGCCCTCAAGCCCAACAGCTATACCTCACATATGCTGCAATATTTGTGTCGCCTTTATTAGGGCCGGACCAATTCATTGTTTGTTTGTTTATTGTTTATTGAACATATAAATATATATAGTAATAAAATGACAGAAAGTCAGTAAAATTGTAAAAAAAAGGAAACGAAAACAGTCATCATACAGCACAATTATATGTTCAAAGGAGTAGGAAGAAGTAAAAAAAAATTATCTAGTCCTACCCCTTGTTATGTATTAATATACAGTATAAATAGATCACATTTTATATTAATCAGAAAAGGAAAAAGTCTGCAAATAAACAAATGCTTTTACCCTTATATGTGCTCTACTTATCTATTTTTACAACTTTTGGTTTGTATAGGGACTATATACATACACACCCGAGCACATTTACATGTCGATTTTCTCTTGTCCGATATTCGCTTGTGGCTGCCCAGTGGTCGACTGGTTGGCATGTCGGCCTCACAGTGCAGAGGTGCAGGCTTCGATTCCGGCTCCGGCCTTCCTGTGTGGAGTCTGCATGTTCCCCCCATGCCTGCGTGGGTTTTCTCCGGGTACTCCGGTTTCCTCCCACATTCCAAAAACATGCGTGGCACATTAATGGAACACTCTAAATTATCCCTAGGTGTGAGTGGGAGCGTGAATGGTTGTTCGTCTATGTGTGCCCTGCAATTAGCTGGCAACCGGTTCAGGGTGTCCCCCGCCTACTGCCCCAAGACAGCTGGGATAGGCTCCAGTACGCTCCGGGACCCTTGTGAGGAGAAGCGGATCAGATAATGGATGGATGGATGGATATTGGCTGTTTCGGCAAAAGTCTTAATTTTTTTTTTTTTTTTTTTTGCCCATTATTTGTGTATTTTTAGTTTATATGTTTTTTACACATTAAAAGAACACATTACAACATAAGTCAATACATTCCCACATTCTTCCCCTGTATAAAAAAACAAAAAGAAAAAAAGAAGAAAAACAATCAGCCAAAGTTAAACAAATAATAAAGGACAAAGTAAGGTAAATCCGTCAAATGTTCTGCCTGTGATTCGGATTTTTAATGTTTTAAGAGACCAAAAATAGTCTATTTATTAATTATATATTTTTAAAAATTAATCTGATGATTAAGCAGTTTTTTTGGGGGCTTTTTTTGAAATATCTGAATGAGCCTAAAAAAAGTCCATATCAGTCAGGCCCTACTCTATACCGTGTATATATCATCTAATTGACGTAGAAGTGCATTGGCTCCAGTGGAGCAACCACACTCACAATTCCAGTGGCTATCCTGCTGATCTAGCGCCACATTGATGGCTGCTTGCCTGTGAAATTGAATCCCACGCTCACCAAGCAATGGCCAAATAAGGACCGAAGCTAAAAAAAAAAAAACAACCTCTGGATGGATTTAAACATGCTGGCTCTCTGTTTTCCTTTGGAAAGGGAAGAAATCCACAAAGTGCCATAACAGTGGAGAGAGTGCCTGTTCATCTCTGATTTGACATTTTGAAATGAGGGTGGAATGATGCTGCACATGCTATAGGACAATTCCCCTAAAACACAGGCAATAGGTTTGCGTTGGGAGCTATGTGGAAATAACTTCCTGGCACATAATCTGATGGATGCATAAATGTCATCACATTATTTCCGTCTCTCCTCAGGAAAGCTGATGCGAAATGTTCTGTTTTAACTCCTGACATCAACTGTGATTTCAGCAAGATATAACACATCGGCTGCCTAGAGCACAGCATACTCATATATTTAGGATGAGCTATCCCCCCAACCGCCGCAGTTGCGTGATGGCTTTGTGGTCAAAAAGGAACTTCATAAAATGACGGACAAGATGCTGAGAACCCGGGTTGAGAGAGAAAGTAACTGTTGGATCACAATCAGGCTACAGTGGGCGGCAAGTTGGGCCAATCATGACTGCTGCTACAAAATACACCTTTAAATAAGGAACTGATGATGATCATATGTGCAATTGCAGCACACTTTGGACACAGAAAACCTGGTCGGAAATGCTGCAGTAGGATTTAACACCATGATTGCTTGTTCTAAACATTGTTTATTCTTTCACTTATGGGGGAAATCTGCATGCAATTTGTTGATGTTCATAAATAATCACGATGTTGCTATTGGACAGTAATCACTTGTAGGCTTGTAATGGCCTTCGAAGAGCACAGTGAAGTCAGAATAAAGATATGCATTGTGATGGAATGCAAGCCCACAAGGCTCTATAAACACATTTCTTGCAAGAGTGGAGCTGCCTTCGTACGCAGCTGCCTCATGTGTGCTTTTACAGTGAAAACACTTTATTCAACACTCTTTCATGGGTCAAGCTGGTTTCGCATTGTCGAAGGGACCGTGTGGATCCATGATTCGTACTGAGTTTCCCACATTTCCTTTGGGGTCGTTCTCGAATGGGTAAACATGTAACCTTCCCTGAGGGGAACCCAGTTCTATAAGAAGAGACAAACAGCTGCTCTATTAACATCGGTCTTCGCCTTACGACGCTCAAGGGACGCATGACTAGCGCTCTTGTTATGGGAAAGGTGAGAAAAAGGTGAAATGTTTTCCTCTCGAGATTCACAAGCAAATTAAGAATATTGGCAGGCTGTGCCATACCCAACGGCGGTACAATAAAACTGAATTCCTACGTTTTGTTAGGAAGGAAAGGGGACATGCAAGCCCCCTGACCTCCCAGCCACTCAAATTTAGCTGCTGTTGAAGGTCTGAGAAGAGTGATTGGCAACATCAGTTTTCTCAGAAGTGAAGGGGGTCAGAGTGTGAAAAACTGCATGAACTATATAAAGCTTCATTTTATCTCGTGCAGGTTTACAATTGTTATACATACACTTCAACTACACTTTTAAGGAGGTTTCCAAGAATCAAATTCCTTCTAAGCCATGATGGAACTTCAATATCAACATTAAAAAAAACAAAAAAGCAAAACACGCATACCAGTTAAAATGTCTTCAAGTTTCTCTCAACACAAAATTGCCATTTCTGTGAGCATGCAATTGGTGAACGTACCCTAAAACAACTCTTACCTGTACGCTGGAGCTCATTCCTCTCTCCTGTTCTGCCTGCTTTCTAACTTTGCATTTCCACTGGCTGCACAACACCTACCAGCCTCACCCCCTTCTCAGAGGACGGAGGCAAAAGAAGGAGCGCCAAATACAGACACTTTTGACCACCTCCTCAGTCAAAAGCCTCCCCCGCCCCCCTCACTCCAAACACCAGCCGTAATCCCGGACACGTGCCAGAGAGCTACTGAAGTCGACTGTGTTCATCCACTGGACTGAACCAGGAAGCACTTTTTGTGCTGCTGGCCCAGACTCCTCTATCAGCTGCCAAGTAGAATCCAAACACACTATATAAGGCCAAGAAAGCAGTTTGGGGCTGCTCGGTGCCCAAAGCAAGACAATAACTGTATCCCTCCCTCTCTGAGCCCTGTCTGTCTAATTCCCCTGTCCGCAATCCCTCTGTCCGCACTTTCTTTCAAAGAGAATACTGTAATTAGCATTGCATTAGCAACGCCGTAAAACTGCGTGGGGGGGGAAAAACAGAATCAAGCTATCGTGGCCTGGTGAGCAAGTGGCAAAGCTGGAGGTTTAAATCCGGGATCCGGCCCTCCTGTATGCAATGAATCTTGACTTCCTCCCACACTCCGAAAATATGCTTCTCATCAGAAGGTAAGCAGTATAAAAAGTGGAGGATGGAGGGATGTATGGAATCAACATACAGTGGCCGCAACATGTTTCTGTGACAATACACACATATATATATTTAGGCAATTGAATTGCCACAACCGAGCAAACGACAACATGTTAACAAGGCCTGATGGAGAGTTGTGCACCATGCAGCTACTCTCTGACAAACTCCACAGCGATGATCCATCCTACAGCTGGCATGCAGTGGACTTTCACACATGTGCTGATATGAATTCAAACCTCAAGGTGCTCCGAACAGGAGATGCTCGTGTTGATGCGCACGTCACTTTTAGCCCATTGCACATGAAAGAGGAGTTATCTGCCAATAATGTCAGTGGCACAAAAGAGCTGATGGAAATTCCAATGTTTTTTGCTTTGTTTTTTTCCTGGCTATAAAATGAGGCAACATCGGCATTCCCTCACTCAATGCATGCAATGTAAAACAACATGACATCATAATGATAATTTGATTCAACTGAACATCATGCAAAATGTTTAAAAAAAAAAACTACTACTAAAAGTCATTGAAACTGTATCAATATCAGAATCAGAATCAGAATCATCTTTATTGGCCAAGTATGTAGAACACACAAGGAATTTGTCTCCGGTATAACACGCTGCATTAGTATCATCATAAACAAGGACATTATTGCATTAAAATGACACACCCTACCTCATTTAATATCATGAACTGCATGAGCTTCAGTCGTTCCCATTTTTATTCACATACAGTATAAATCAGGACCTGATTTCGCAAACCCGTGCTTGCTTCCATCTGTTTTGTGTATTTAGGACTCTGTGAACAAACTTCTCTTTAGGGTGAAGTACAATTCTAGCAGCAGCACTGTGTGACATGCCTTCACACACAAAAAAAAAACAAAAAAAAACAACATGTACCGGTAAGTAGTATTTTAAGTAACAAAACCTCAGAGGTACAGTTATGCTCTCTAACCCTGCTTTTTAGGAATATTCAGACATCCCTCCTTGAAATCCTCATGGGCAAATCTCTCCTCTGAATCTTCCAAGCTGCGGAAAACCAATGCAGCAAAAATCCAGGACACACGTGCAAGATGGAAAAAAAAAAAAACAACAACAAGAACAGGGAGTGATATTGACTTTTTGCATCAAGAGTGATACAAAATTGCCGCAAGACTGAATTTGCTTGTTGCTGTGGACATATTTAATATTATGCGTGCCACATGCTGGCAACATCAAACCTTCTTGACACTCTCATCCAAATCATTATAGGCCCCATTAAAGCGTCATAAACAGCATAAAATGTACGAACACCTGCATTAAAGCATTCAAGCAATTGCGTGTGTGGTTAATGATGTCAACAATGGGATGCTAAAGCCTTGAATAAACATAAAAAATAAAATCAATGCGACTGCTGACACATTTACTCTTACAAGGCTGTAGATAAAAGCACAGTTTCCACACGTTTGAGGAATTAAATGATGTTCTCCTTCAAAAGATTTCACGTTCAACGCCAGTCACCAAAACGAGTTTTCCTGGTTTGAGGTGTGTGTGTGTGTGTGTGTGTGTGTGTGTGTGTGTGTGTGTGTGTGTGTGTGTGTGTTTTTAATGCTCCCGCAGACACATTTGAGCCAAAAGAAAAGCAATGAGAACGTCTCGGGTGAGAACTCGGACGACAATTTTCAACATCACTTCCAACCAACAAAAAAACCACTAAGAACAGCCTTGTTCGGCTCTGCCCGCCAAGCCATCATTCTATCATCCCCTTTTCATTTTTCTCTGTTTTCCATTGCGCACTGTGACCATGTGATGACATTAAAGGGCTGAAGTGAGGAAACAGACAGACGGACAGACGGAGCCGAGCGGGCCTGCTGGAGGAAACGGTTTCTATTTGCCAGCTATGAAGGGCAATGAACACATCACTTCCCATCACTGTATTTGTCTTGCACGCATACAGCAGAGTATAAAGTGAAAATCACTCTGGGGTTATGAATTTTACAAGTTAGAATACCTACAGGCCGTGTATTTTTATTTGTGGTGTCATACATGCTCCGTTAGAGCATCAATAACATAAAGACAAATGTCATCTTTGACCCATTATGTTACAGGGCATTGTACTGTGCCTGCAGCCTGAGTGTACCTGTCAGGTCGAGGGGCCGTTGGGGATATAATTCAAGATGCACTCTCACGCACCACTGAAATGCTCTCATACATGACTGAAACACACAAGTTGAATTGCCTTGACAGATTATATTGAAATACGATAGCTTAATATACCAAATGTACTAATTTTTTGGAAATGCACTCATGCATTTGCAGAAATCTCAGCTGCATATATATGACAAACTCCCCCCCCCCCCCCCCAAAAAAAACGGGGGGGGGGGGGGTTGTTCAACTCATTCCACAAATTCCTCAATTCACATGGTGCCTTGATTTTTTGGGGGGATTAGAACAGAAAACAAAACTACATTTGTCCTAACTTTCTGTTCATCTCTCGTTTGCTCATTTAGATTTGTCTTCAGACCTGTTCCTTGTGTCAACCAATCAGCTTCCTCCAGCCAATCATGTCTTGTCTAGGTGTACCTCATTGTCTTGTCAATTTGCCTATATGAGGTTCCCTGCTTTTCCTCACTCTGCGTCAGCTCAGTGTAGTGTCCAATCATGTTTTGTTTCCTTGTGTTTCTTTCAAATATGATTTTATTTTTTGGGAGGGGGAGGAATGTGTGAATTTAGTACTTTGATTTCTTCATGGTTCTTGTTTTCTTTTTTTCTTAATATTGTAAATACTTTCGGGAGATCACCCCTGTCTCCTGCTTCCTCACAACTCCATACTCCACCACACAAACTTGCATGTCTGACAGTTTCAGTATTGTGAGTCAGAGGTCATCCTGGATTACGCCTCCCATAGTTAGGTGTGCACTATAGAGCTGATGCTTGAGGCCAAACGTAAAACAGAGTAAAGTTTCACACAACACACCACCAGTCAGTGGTGAATGTCTTACCTTCACTTCACATTTTTTATGGCAGGACAGCTGACAAGCTGCAACAAGAAAAACAAGTACAGTTTGTTACATATACAGTACAGTGCAAGAAAACACATGCACACACTGTCATGCTTTCTGTCCAGCTCTCTGACTGAGCAGTGAGCTGGAAAGGAAACTGCATCAAGGTCAATCTCCTTCCTTGTACGGTACATGTTTAAGTGTGGTACTGCCCCCAAGTGGCTACTTTTGCACATGACAACCCATTATAGAACATGACAACGGAATTCATTTATTTTAGGGGTGTCCAAACTTTTTCTTCCAAAGGGCAAAATACAGAGAAATTGAGAAATGCGAGTGATTTTCAAATTCTTCACCTTTAATATATGTCATAAGATAAACACGATTAATTTAATACAGAGAAAAAAATATATTTCTCTCTAAAACAGCTCAGTAATGAAGCACAAAGTAAAAGATTCTTTGGGATGTTTGTGTGGCCAAGTACAAAAAACATCAACTAATTTGCCAACATTTTTGGTGTATTAGATAATTAAGTGTAAATTGATCCTCAGTTGGCGGCTCGGTAGTCCAGTGGTTAGCACGTCGACTTCGCAGTGCAGGGGTGCCGGGTTCGAATCCAGCTCCGGCCTCCCTGTGTGGAGTTTGCATGTTCTCCCCGGGCCTGCGTGGGTTTTCTCCGGGTACTCCGGTTTCCTCCCACATTCCAAAAACATGCATGGTAGGCTGATTGAACACTCTAAATTGTCCCTAGGTGTGAATGTGAGCGTGGATGGTTGTTCGTCTCTGTGTGCCCTGCGATTGGCTGGCAGCCAATTCAGGGTGTCCCCCGCCTACTGCCCGAAGACGGCTGGGATAGGCTCCAGCACCCCCCGCGACCCTAGTGAGGATCAAGCGGTTCGGAAAATGAATGAATGAATGAATGATCCTCAGTTCAATAGATCAAAACAATGAGGATGTAGCCACATAGTTTTTCACTGGCTTGACCTCTCCATCATATCATATCATGCTATCAGCACATGGCTCCAGTAGGGGAAAGTACACCCATCGTTGTCACTCAATTCAGAAGAGTAAAGCAAAAACATAAAAATAAAGTCATGTATTTTGAATGCTTTGAAATGGCACAACAGTAACATCAGAATTAAAACAAAACAAAACAAAACAAAAAAACATGTACATAAGCAATCACTGCCTTTGCTCGGGAGAGAGAGAGAGCGAGAGAGAGAGTGCGAGAGAGCGAGAGAGAGAGAGAGAGAGAGAGAGTGCGAGAGAGCGAGAGAGAGAGAGAGAGAGAGTGCGAGAGAGCGAGAGAGAGAGAGAGAGAGAGAGAGAGAGAGAGAGATTATTTTATTTTGTGTAACCGCTCGAATAATTAAAGTTGAGTAAATTCAATGCACCATTTTTTTCAGTGTAGCAACCAATTGCCATATTCACGCAAGGACCATTTGCTGCCCAAAAAAACGTAGTGCATGGAACAAAAGAGGGATGATGGCAATTTTCATGCACTCTCCCTCACATTTCCCCATTTTCTCTGCCTGTTGTGCCCTTCTCCACCACCCCACTTTCCCTCTTATCTAGGCTAATTCAGCAGCAGCTGCAGTAGCCGTGCTAATTTTAACAGCAAATCCTTAGCCAAAGCCCCAAACCGGCCTGATCTCCTAAAGCTGGGGCTTTGCGTTTTTCATCTTGACTTCGCCTGCAGTTAGTACAGAAATTTGCCCTGCAACCACAAAAGAATAGACGTATGGTTGCCCCCCCCCCCCCAAAAAAAAAAAGCAGAAACCACCCCACGCTTCATGTGCTTTATCATAACACGACAAACACCGGGATGGACTTGCAAGGGTTTCTTGAACATCATCAGCCCGCATTCAGTGAGGCATGGTAATGTTTCTGGCAGGCGTGATGGCAATTTGCTGAACTAAACGGACAAAGTAGGTCGTCGGCAGCCGCAGCCATTCCCAGTGCAGTGAAAAAGGCAAGGGAAAGGTTGCCAGAAGGTACACCTTCGATTGGTTGTCTGGAAGGATGTGAGAACAGCTCTATCCGGAGTCATAAAATACAAGCAGGATTTAAGCAAATAACCCATCAGTGTGGGAGAAGTCCCGCTATTGTGAATGGCACTCACCTTTGCAGACGAGACCCTCCTTTGTGATGGCCTGCTTGCATATATCACAGCTCTTGGCCTTCTTGAATGGCTTCAGCTTAAAGGAGTGTGTGTGGACCCCCTCCAGCTCGTCGGGCTGAGTGGAAGTAGAAAAAAGGAAATTATCATCACACACACGTGGTCACCTCAACATTTGTCCAATGTCATCTTAACATGAGGATGCTTGCCTCGCTGTGTGTTGCTTTCAATGCATCCAACTCCCAATGCCATTAAAACACACACGCACACACACACACACACACACACACACACACACACACACAAGCGCAACTACCAGCACAGAATGTTTTCACTTTGAACATGTCTAATTTAATGACTAATCAATGATAAAAGTAAAGAAACAATCTGACACAGGCAAAATACCGCATCATTTTGACACACACGCAAACAAAATCATTGGTGCCAATTTGTTCAAGTAAGAAAACCCCACATGCATTGGCCCAAATCTTGAAACTGACAAAAGTGATACAAATTAAAAGTATACTGAAACGTTGAATGAATTCATAACAGACACTGCTTTATTTTTAGGTCCAAAAGAATTATTTTAAAAAATATATTAATATGGCCTGTACAGCTGTGTTTTCAGACCCAGATATGAAGCGCACAACCCCTGGCACAAATTATGGAACAACAAAGTACTCGTGGTGTGTTGAAGTGTTCTTTTGTTGTTTTCCTGATTTGAGATTTTTTTTTCTCAGAATTGGGTGATTTCGCTTTTTTTTTTCCTTCTGCTCGGTCTTGACAAGTAACTGTTACACCACATTTTATTTTCTCAATCTCTTTTAGTGTTTCTTAAAGCCTGAGACTTGCCATATGAAAGGACTTTTGTTTTGTTTTTTTGTCACATTTGTGATCTGCTTCCATGCTACAAAATTAAACAATTGAATGAACATCCTCCGAGACTGGTGATTCCATCCTTCTTGCCAGGGGTTGTTCCATGAATTGAGCTCTCTACCTACTGTGAATGTGATGTTCTGACTGTGCAAGCAATAAATTAATAAAAGTATAAACATAAAAATAAAAGTAGAAAATGGAATGCAGCTCAATGCAATCGAGCTAAATTACTGTTTCTTCTTCATATACTCAGGTAAAAGTAAAAAGTATGTTGCATCAAAACTACTCACAAGTACAATTTACAAGTTCCTTGAAGAAATGTCGCAGACTAAATGTCGTACATTAATGCATGTCTAGTTATGGGTATCATCATTTTAACATGTTAAAATCTGAAACTGAACAAAAAGACCTTGATCATGAACAAGAGAAACATAAGTTCGTAAATAAAAAAAAAATTAAAAAAAAGAGTTTGACTGAAATTACCCATCCATTAAAAATATATCTACGTTTACATTCAGGAATGCGTCCGGTACAAATCCATTTTAAAAAAAGACAATAGTTCAAGTGTTTTACTGCAGTCGTGCGTGCGTGCGTGCGTGCGTGCGTGCGCGTGTGCCTTTCCCATTAGAGAGACGCCAAGCAAAAATTCTCCTGGACGTAATGTTTTTCCTCTCCTGAGCTGTCATGTTCCCATCATCTCCTCTCCCTGAGGCCACCTCCTCATGAGTCATAGCAGCAATGTCATTTCCTTTGTGTCTTTGTGCAGTCTGAATAAGATCGGTAGGGCGGGCTCTGCCGAACTGCAACTCTTGCTTGAAAACAACTTCTTTACACCACCTTACCTAACTGGCTTCCACGGCAACGTGTGTCGGCCAGTCAGTTGACGGGGATAGTAGACAAAGTGAGCATTTTCCAACCTTATAAATAACCGTGCAGTTGTCAAAATGACAGGATTAAAAAATAAGAATAAAAAAAATCCCCAATCTCTGTGCAGTGTTGGCTTCCCTGAAGATGCCCAAGAGAGAGAATTAAGAATTCTCATGAGAAGCAGAAAATGGATGTAATGGAGGTAAAAAGAGGGCATAAAAAAGAGAGGATGGCTCAAGGGCCGAGGACGGACAACAAGGAGAGGAGGTGTGTTTCTCCGAATCTTCGAGACAGCTCGCACAGTAAATCAAGCACTGGCGCTCCTCTCTGCTAGGTGCACTTAGCTAATGAAAAGCAGGGCAACACAACTGTACCTCAACTTCACTTTGATCACAGATGTAAGAACACAAGAAAGGCAGAGGCAGCGAGGCGGGGTGACAGACCCAAAGACCCCAGCGTGTCCTTTTGCACCCCAAGAATGCAAATTAGTGTGGGCATGTATCTGAATGGTACCAATGCATGGATGAATTCAATCAAACAGCAATAGCACCCAGCAGAGCACCGGCCTCTGACGGCTGAACAATTTGGATCGGCACCAAATGATACACTTTTCAAAAGCACCCACCTCCGGCACACCTGAATTTGATCATTAATAAACAAGCATTTTTGACTTTGACAAAGTTTTGATGGAGAAAAAAAGTCAAACTTACTCAGCGACGAATAGGGATTTATGGGCATTGATTGGGGAAAAAAAACAACTGGGAAAGCTTTCCTATTCAACTGAATATTTTAAGAATGACTTACGGTGATGTATCAATATTAATCCTGAAAGTGTGTGAAATGTGCAAAACGCTACCAAGTACATTAAAGCCTGACTTTTGCTTGTGTTGCAGTCAGTAAAGGGGCTGACGTGATTTTCCTGCAGTCCATTAACGCTTAAATAACAAATTCAATAAAGTTCAAAGTCTAATTTTCCTTTGGACAGTTACAACAAAAATCAGTAGGTTTTTTTTTTTGTTTGTTTTTTTGTTTTTTTTAAAATAGGAGCCACTATAGAGGGCTCCGTCCTTTTAGCAATTACCCACAATGCACTACCGGCGGCCATATTGGAGGACTGTTATAAACAAGCCATACACGAATAGACTTCGTGTATGGCTTGATGTACCGGATGAATTTGTACCGGACGCATCGTATGAATCCAGACGATGCTCCAAGGAATATACACGAATAGACTTCGTGTATGGCTTGTTTATAACAGCCCTCCAATATGGCCACCGGTAGTGCATTGTGGGTAATTGCTAAAAGGACGGAGCCCTCTATTCATGTAATAATAATAATAATAATAATAGATTACATTTGCAAGCGCCTTTCATAGCACTCAAGGACACTGTACAACCAAGAGCAAATAATAAAACTACAGATAAAATTTAAAATAAAAGTAAAAAGTAAAAGTAAAAGTAAAAAAGTAAAAAATAAAAATAAAAAGATTTAAGGTGGATAGGCAAGTCTGAATAGGTGGGTTTTGAGCTGGGTGATAAATATGGAAAGAGAGTCAATATTACGAATGTCAGGTGGTAGTGCGTTCCAGAGTTTGGGGGCAGAGCGACTGAAGGCTCTGCACCCCATTGTGCTGAGACGGGCAGAGGGCAGAGAAAGGTGGAGGGAGGATGAGGACCTGAGTGAGCGAGAGGGAATGGAAATTTGAAGGAGATCTGACAGGTAAGGGGGCGCAAGGTTATGGATGGCCTTGAACGTAAAGAGAAGTAATTTGAAGTTGATTCTAGATTTGACAGGAAGCCAGTGGAGCTGTCGGAGGATGGGGGTGATATGATGGAAGGAGGGGGTTCTCGTGATGATCCGGGCTGCTGAGTTCTGAACAAGTTGAAGTTTATGGAGGAATTTTTGATGGACACACAGATGTAGCACATTAATGCCATGAAACTGGAAGAATTTGGACTTATTGAAAGAAACACACAACTCAAAGGTTTGGGGACATTGATTTCAGTCCAATTTTCATTTTTGTATTTTTGCCACTGTGTTATCATATTGCATTTTTTTTCACTGCATGGACACATTGCAGCTATTATGAAATACCTCATCAGCGTATGATACAAAAACAAAGCACGTCAACATGTTGAAAACATTGAATCAGGGGTACCCAAGATTGGTCTTCGACAGCCCCTATTTTTTAGATGTTTCCCTCCTCCAATACACCTGATCATTTGGCCGAACTTGGGAACCCCTGTGTTAAATCATTCCTTAAAAAACAGGCGACCAAACGGTTGCGCCAGAATTAATGGTGAAGGTATCTGTGGTCCTGAAATTTACATCATCAACATGCGCTACTGATTGGTCGAGCAAGTAATTAAATCAGATGTGAAGTCGTACAGGAATGCTGATGAACTAGGTAGCCTCGGTAGAGGATAAAATTGGAACGAGTGCGAAACATGGCATGACTGCATTGAGCCAGGTGAGCATGAGGAAGACCAGGCTCCACAGAAACAAACATGGCCTGCAGCAGGAGAAGTCCTGCACGCCCCTCAGGATTAAGAAAGAGAGCAGTCACACCTGCTTTCAATTTCCACCAGAGTGAAATCCTGCCTGGAACAAAGAGTGCTTTTGTGAGACAGACTGGGCCAACGAGAAGCGCAAAAGCTCCCATATGCTGTGCATTCACTATTGCATGCTGTGGTGCATGTATAAATTCCCTCCAATTTCAACTAACCCCACTCCATGGGCTCCCTTTAAATCAAGATACTCCATGAAAACAAATTCATGAGCAATCTCCACATGTAAATGGTTAACCAAACGGGCCACGGCTGAAGGACGACTACTGCTGGCTCTCACGAAACTGCACTTTCAGATGTGACTCTTTTACTGAGCTGAGCTCAGCTATAATTGAGTGCTTCATTCTTGACCAATCATACATTGGTGCTGTCTGTCAGCTTTGATGAATCCAGATGATGCCCCAAGGAAGAAGTATTTGTGCTGCTCAAAACAACATTCAAAGCCATATAAAGGAAAGCGTGGACACTTTTTAACATGATCACACTACTCTGTCATTGGTTATATCCGATAAATTCATTTGGGGGCGGCACAGTGGTCGACTGGTTAGCATGTCAGCCTCACAGTGCAGAGGTGCAGGGTTCGATTCCGTCTCCGTTCTTCCTGTGTGGAGTTTGCATGTTCTCCCCGTGCCTACGCGGCTTTTCTCCGGGTACTTTGGTTTCCTCCCACATTCCCAAAACATGCATGGTAGGCTAATGGAACACTATAAATTGTCTGGGTGTGGTTGTGAGTGTGAATGTTTGTTTGTCTATGTGTGCCCTGCGATTGGCTGGCAACCAGTTCAGGGTGTCCCCGCCTACTGCCCGAAGACAGCTTGTCATGTCCCGTTTTCAACAGCAGGTGGCAGACGGTGCTTTCTGGCCGGATGCACACATGCTACCTATTTGTAATTAGACACTGGCTTTATTAGGGCTGTCTTTCGTACTCTCACTTGCCAGAGAATTGCTTGCCGTGCCACTGCTTTGCCCATTGTGTCGGTACTTTACATTTTCGCATTTCGTCGTTGCGCGCGAGTTAGAATTGGTGTTGTATTCTCGTTGTGTATTATATTGCGACAAGTTTGTTTTTTCCCCTTTGCCTTAGTGCGAGCGTTTTTCGTTATTCGGTTTTTACGTGTTTTCCTGGTACTCGTTTTTTGCCAGCGTTTTCTGTTCTCGTTTTTGCGGTGCGGTTTTTGTTAATAAATCTTATTTTCATACGGAGT
>NW_017806234.1:786279-786396 GCF_001891065.2 Hippocampus comes
AGGACAGCGAACCCCCCTACGCCTCTCGATGACTGTGAGTTACCACCCCGCGTCGAACATCGGGAGCCGAGGAGAGTCGAGCCTCGTTCGGGCCTCTCAAAGAGACTGGAACTTGAG
>NW_017806235.1:0-9321 GCF_001891065.2 Hippocampus comes
AGGCGTTTTTAGCCGAAAAAAACGACCATGTACCGAAAAAAAACAGACCAGACAGACGAGATGTTTTTTTACCCCCCCCACCCCCCCAAAAAGCACTACCATCCATCCATCCATCCATCGATCCGTTTTCAACACGGCTTATCCTGAAGAGGGTCGCGGAAGTTGCTGGAGCCTACCACAGCTGACTTGGGGTGAAAAGCAAAATAACCCCTGAACTGATCGCCAGTCAATCACAGGGGACACATAGAGACAAACAGCCATACCCACCCACATTTACACCGTCACTGAGTGGGAATCGATCCCACACTGTCCGCACACAAGTCAGGCGAGTGTGCAAGAGTACAGCAATGTTGCTGATGGTGGAGTAGTCCATGGTCGGTTTTTTTCTGTAGTTTATAAATGTTTCTAGTCTTCAGCATGTCAGTATCGGGGCGAAGCGAGGTTGCATGATATGAATGAAGTAGAGTATAGTTTGTGCTGTGCTCACCTGGACGTGGGAGCGCAGGCAGTCGTCTTCTCAGCTGTCTGGACGAGCTCAGCGTGAGAGGCTGGAGAGACAACGTCGTCTTTTGTGTGAGGCCAATGATATCATGCGGGTCGGGTCACATCACACGCGCGTGTGACAGCGGAAAATACATTGCCAGTACTTACCATGACCGGGACGGTCCTGGCCTTGGCGAAGCGGGACTGCGGGTCCACATCCAGTCCGGCGCTCCTCAGAGATGCGATCCTCGCAGAGATATCACTGATCTGCGACGGAACATACTCGGTTCAAACAACATACCGCGATACACGCGCGCATTTGCACGCATTTACACACGCATGCCATAGCGAGCAACAGCCGCAACGGCCCCTAAGATGAATGAAACAGAAAAATAAAGCGGACAAGAGTTTGTGAAAATCCCTGCCTACCTTCGTTTTGGGGTTTGGGTTTGGGTCCCGAATCCAACAAATGCTCACCTGCAGCTCGGACTGCTGAACCCGGGCGGCGGCCGACGCGACCTGTTCCTCCAGGAGGAACAGCTCTGTGTCAGACGTGCTGCTGGAGATGCCCCTGGCGCGTTCCTCCAGCGCACCAAGTTCGTCCTCCACGCCGTACACTGAGCCCGCCGCAACATACACCTGCGGAGAACGACGTTGAAAGTACCTGCCACCGTTAAAGAAAGTACCGTTTCGCTCTTTCAGATCGCCGAGCATTTACAATATCAAGAGTCGCATTATTTTTGCATTTTTTTCCGAAATAATAATAAACTTTATTGAAAAAAAAAACGGCGTGTACAGTAATCCCCCATTTGTCGCAGGAGTTACGTTCCAAATAGAACCCGTGATAAGTGAAATCCGTGAAGCACTCATCTTTCTTTTTTTTCACAATTATGACGTATGCACTACAGTAATGAAACCAAAGACTGAATATATTACATTGTAATCATTATTATTACGAGTTTATGTATTATTGATTAATTAAATGAATTATAAAATCCGGCGCATCAACTCATTTAAAAAATCCAAAGGTTCGCCCAGCCCAAAACTACCAGCTACCTTCTCTTCCAGTGCAGCGGTGTGTACAGTAATCCCCCATTTGTCGCAGGAGTTAAGTTCCAAATAGAACCCGTGATAAGTGAAATCTGTGAAGCAGTCATCTTTCTTTTTTTTCACAATTATGACGTATGCACTACAGTAATGAAACCAAAGACTGAATTGATTACATTGTAATCATTATTATTACAAGTTTATGTATTATTGATTGATTAAATGAATTATAAAATCCGGTGCATCAACTCATTTAAAAAATCCAAAGGTTCGCCCACACAAAAAAAAAACCCCAACATTTTGTGAAAAGGCAGTTGCTTGGTTTTGCGAAGCGATACAGTTTGGTCCCAAACGGTAAATTTTGATGTTGGAACAGCAACCACAGTTGTACGGGCAAACTTGAATAGTAAGGCGTTTTTAGCCCCAAAAAACGGACCATGTATAGAAAGGCGTTTTTTACCGAAAAAAACGACCATGTATCGGCGTTTTTTTACTGAAAAAACTGACCATGTATTGGCGTTTTTAGCCGAAAAAAAACGACCATGTTAGGGAAGGCGTTTTTAGCCCCAAAAAAACGACCCTGTATAGTCACCCACAAACCCAATGAGGACAAAGGCTATTGTACTTAGCTTAGTTTGTCCGTTGCCCTGTTCACCCCATCCTACAGCAGAAATCCGATCAGGAATTACCGTTATCAAACGCTACTGCTAGCATTGTGCAAATTGCCATAAAGAAGCTTGCCCTCGGTCCGTCTCACCTGTTCCAGCAGGGTCGATATGAAGTGTACCGCATGGTACACTTCAGCGTCACTAGCCTTCAGGATGCAGGAAGTGCAAGCGGGAGGAGGAATGAGAAGTTACGAAAGCAAGCGCTTGGTTAATGAAAGCTGAAGCGACAGGTCGGCGAAAAGGTTCCTCACATTTCTGATGTCGTCCGGCAACGGGAAATCCTCCTCCACTGCGGCCATTTTTCTTCTCGGGTCCTCATCTTTCGCCGCCGCCACTTGTCGTTCCTGCTGTCTACCAGCTGGATTACTGAGTGGAAGAGCAGCGCCTTTGTGCGTTTCTGAGAGTTCTTCCACAGTTTGTTTCTCTGCATCTTCGAGTCGACTTATTTGTTCTTCCTGGGCTTCTTTTACATCTATTTCGTCCGTCTTTGCATCCTTATCCTTTTCTGTTTTACTGTTGGTGGCTTTGTACTTGCCATTTTCTGTCCTCCAGTTTTTTTTCCTCTCTTTGCCGGTCTTGTCATCCCCAGTCCTGTTCTCCTGTGTCTCAGCCTCGTTCCAATCCTTCTCGACTTTGACCTTGTTCCTGTTCTGACCTGGTTTGGAGTGTTCATTTCTCTGGTCTGTGTTCGCACAATCTTTGCCCTCTTTGTCTGTCTGCACATCCTCGTTCTTTTCTGTCTTTGCAACATCTTCACTCTTTTTGACATTCCGAGTATTATCTCTGCGGCCCTTCGGGTGTTTTTGCCTCTCCTTGTCCATCTTGCTTTCCTCGTTCCAGATTTGGTCTGTCTTTGCATCCTTGTTCCTGTACTTGCTTGTCAGTGCACCCTCGCTGTGGTCCTCATCTGTCTTTGCGTCCTTTTTCCCGTCATTGTCTATCTTGCTTTCCTCTTCCTTGTCCGTGTCGGTCTGTGCATCCTTGTCCCAGTCCTTCCGTGCATCGCCTTCCAGGTTCCAGTCTGCGTCTATCTTTGCATCCTTGTCCCTGTCTGTGTTTGCATCCTTGCTCAAATCCGCGCCTGTCTTTGGATCCTTGTTCCAATCGCGGGTTGTCTTGGGATCCTTACTCCAGCCCTGGTCTGTCTTGGCTTCCTCATTTCCTTCCTTGTCTGTCTCTGCATCCTTACTCCAGTCCATCCATGTCTTTGCATCCTCGCTCCAGTCTTTGTCCGTTTGCTGTTCCTTGCTTGTGTTGTCATCTGCTTTGGTGTCCTCTTTTGTCGCGTCATCAATCTTCATATTGTCTTTCCTCTCCATATCTGTCTTTTCCATCTTAAAGTCCTCTTTCCGCCCCTTTTCTGTTTTTGAGTTGTCGTTACTCTTGTTAGCATCCTCGTTCCGGTCCCTCTCATCTGTCTCGGCTTCCATGTCCTGTTCCATCTTATGACATGTCTCCTTGTCTCTATTTACAGCCGTGTTACTTTCATTGTCCGTCTTAGTGTCTTCTGCCAGAGCCTCAGCTGCCTTGATCCTGTCCCTGTTATCATCCGTCATCACGTGCTCTCTCTGGTCCTCAACGGCCCTGTCGCAGTCCTCGTCTGCCTGTGCGTTCTCACAACTTTCCTTGTTTGTCATTGTTTCAACTTTCCTCTCCTCACCTTCCTTTGCATTGTTGTTCTCGCCTTTCTTCTCATCCTCAGTTTTCTTTTCCATCTTGACATCATTGTCGCTCTCCTTTCTGTCCTCTTTCAGGTCCTCATCTGCCCTGTTCCAGTCCTCGTCCGCCTTTGTGGCCTCTTTTGTGTCATGTGTTTTAGTGTCTCTGATCCCGTTTTCATCGGTCTGCAGATCCGTGTTCTTCTCATCCTCTGTCTCTTTGTCAGTCTTGATATCGTTCTTCCTGTCTGTGTTTCCATCTTTGTTCCATTTCTCATCTCTCTTTTCTTGCTCCACCCTCTCATCAGCTGTCTTTGTATCCTCACTGCTCTCCCTGTCTTTCTTCATGTCCTCATTTGTGATTACATTATGGTTCCGACCCCGAGTAGTCTTTGCATCTTTGTTCCCGTGAACATCCTCATTCTTCTCGTCTGTCTTGCTGTCCATTTTCGTATTGTCCCTTGTCTTTGTTTCTTCTTTACTCACATCACTCGTCTCCTTGTCCATTTTTACATTTTTGTTGCTGTCCTTGTTTGTATGCGTGTCTTCATTTCTTTCCTCATTTATGATTGAGTCAACTGTCCTCTCAGTCTTTTCTTCTTCATTCCGATTCTCTTGTTTTCCATCCTCTTTTGGATCCTTGTTACGGTCCTGGTCTGTCTTTGTGTCCTCTTTCAGGTCTCCAATTGCCTCGTTCCTGTGTTTGTCCATGTTTCCATCCGTGCTCGTGTTCTTTTCTGTGTTTTCATCTTCTTTCCTCCCATCTGTCTTTGTACTCTGGTTGGTTTCTTCGTTTGTCACCATATCATCCTCTCTCTCTATGGCAGTCTCTGCGTCCTTGTTCCTGTTCTCATCCTCTTTCGTCTCGTCTGGATTTGCGTCCCTGTTCCTGTTCTCATGAGCCTTTGAGTCCTCTTTCTTCTCGTCAACTAAATCCTCGTCTGTCTTTAAATCCTCATTCTTGTCCTTGTCTGTCTTTGAGTCCACACGTTTCTCATTGTCTGTATCCTTCGGTGACTTTATATCATCATCATCATCATCATCCCTGTTCTCGTCTTTCTTTGTGTCCTTGTTTCTTTCCTCATTTGTCATCTCATCATCTTTCCTCTCCTCATCAATCTTTGCATCCTTACTCCTTTCCTCGTCTGTCTTTTCGTCCTGATTCTTGTTCTGGTCTGTCTTTTCATCCTCTTTGCATTCATCATCTGGTTTTGTATCCTCATTCTGCCTCTTGTCCATGGTTGTGTCTCGTGTCCTTTCACCGTTTGTCATCGTATCATCTTTCCTCTCCTCATCAGTCTTTGGATCTTTGTCCGTCTTTCCATCCTTTTTCTTCTCTTCAGCCTGAGCATGTTCGCGGATATCCTCCAGTGTCAATGTCAACATGCTGCTAATGATTTTGTTGAAGTCGACATCTTCCTCCTCGCTCTCCCCCTTCCCAACGCTCTCGTTTCTGATGTCTTCCTCTTCCCGTTCTGCTTTTTGATCTACCAGCTTCACTTCCAACTGATCCAGTTCTGGTCTCCTTGTTCTCTCTTCCGCCTTTTCTGATTCCATCCCGTCACCATCTAATGCTTCCACCGCCGCACCTGAAAAGTTGTCACTCATTGGATCCTGGAGTGGTTCCTCCCCCATGGATTCCCAACGACTTCCCCCCGTTTCTCCCCAGGGTTCCTCACCTCGCATCATCTTTTGTTCATCCTCACCGACTCGATCGAGCTCATCCTCAGTGGAGGAGAACTGCGAGGCACTGACCAGACTGGCCAGATGGCGCACCTGAGTGGCCTGTGCCGCCTTGTGCTCCTGCAGCCTCCACAGTGTCTCCTCATGCACAGCCTCCTCGCGGTCCAGCTCATCTTCGGTAGAGGAAAACTGAGTGGCGCCCGCTTGATTGGCCAACCGGCACAATCTCACCTCCAGCGCCTCTTCATCCTCCTCTTCTTCTTCTTCCCCTTCCTTTCCAGCCTCCTCATCCGTGATCCGGTCGAGCTCCTCCTCTGTGGAGGAGAACATTGCGGATCGGACTTCCTTCTCCAGCTGGCTGAGTTGATGTGTGAGGCCTTCAGTTTCTTCCTCGTGATCCTTACCGACGCATCCTTGGTCCTCCTCACTCTTTCCTGCTCGGTCTAGTTCATCGTCGGTGGACGAGAAGTAGGCCAGCTTGGACTTTGCCACCAGCTTGTACAACCTCGATTTCATTTCCTCCTCTTCCTCCTCCTCCACTTTCTCATCCTCTACTCCGCCTCTTGCCAAGTCCACCTCTGCCTTCAAGTTTTTTATCCTTTCGTTGCCGGTCTCGTCATGCCCATTCCTGTTCTCCTCTGTGTCAGCCTCGTTCAAGTCCTCGTCCTTTTCATCATCTTGGCTTCTCGCTTGTGCGTCACCGCTGCCTTTTGTGTGGCAAAGGCCTTCCTCCCTGACTGAAGAGTTGGAGATGTGTTCTAAGGGTTGTGGTGCATCCAATGGAAGCTCTTGCTCCACTTGACTGATGTCGACGTTTTGGTGGAGCAGATCAGGAGTCACCGCGTCGGGTGTCAAAGTGTCAGGAGTGTCGACATCGCTGGGAGAACAGGAATGGACATCTTTCTTGTTATAATCCTGTCAATGGGAAGAAGGCACAAAGCAAAATAAGATGAGTCAATTGGAGGGAATGAACCGACGAGTCGATAAGTCAACTGAACCGCTATACACGAAAAGCGCAGTGAATCGGGGTGGTGATAACAGAAAAACTGATTGAGGCTCAGTTTTGTCTCACCATGGAAAGAGGTCCAGAAAGTGTTGCTCTTCTTTTACTTCTTCTCTTCCTTCGTGATCGCTTAGCTTTCCCGGACGCCGCCTCACTTCCGGCCCCACTATCGTCCGGAGCGGCCTTCCGGTTGAAGGTGATGTCGATGATGCCGGTCCGGTGTGACGATGGCAGTCTGCCCTCCGTGGGCAGCATCTGCCTCCTAACAATCGCCACCGGAGATTTTTTAAGCTTCCCCTCGGAGTCAGACCAAGCGTCGTTTCTATTCGCTGCATCTCGACGGACTTTGGAGCCTGTCAGCTTCCTGTGGAACTCCTGCAGGATAGCGCCCCAGGAGGAGTCTAGCTCTGGTTTGGCTTCGTTGTCAGAATCCATGCCCTCATAAGCGGAAACCGCTCCGGACTCTCTCTCCAAGGCACTGTAGACTTGACTCTTCCTCTTGGCCAGCAGGCTTGGCCGAGACAGCTGAGCGCTCTGCAGGGCGATCCAGTTCCCATCTGGACTCTTGAGCACAGAGGACACACCTCCTTGTGAAGGTCCATGTGCACATGTCGAGACAAATACGAAGAGGAGGACACACCATAAATTTGAATATAGACATTTCGGTGCCCTCTCAAATTGTTTAGAGGGGATTGTAAATAATACATGGCAACGTAGTGAATTGGAGGTTGTGTTTGTGCAGCGAACTTGCCGTTTAGTGCAGTCAATCATATTAGTTCAGTGGAGTGTCACCTTCGTGAAGTTGAACATTCAAACTGGGACAATTCATTGCCAATTTATCACCGTGAACTTTCACATTTGTGCGGTGACCTGGTGGGTTCGTGCAGTTCACTGTTATTTAAACTCATGCAGTAGTTTGCCGGTTTAGTACGCCCACTTGTCTTATTAGTGGAGTGGTCTGATGAGTTAAATCCAGTCAAGTGCAGTGACCTGTGGTTCAGTGCCGTAAATTTCACATTTACGGCAGTGAATTGTCCTGTACAGTGGTTCGGCGTGTTCGAACCGTGACTCTCCATGGGCTATGACTTGTCATTTGTGAACTGCCAGCTGAGCGCAGGGAATTCTCCTGTAATTGCAGGGGAGTGGCAGTTTAATGCAGTGGGCTTCCAATTTAGGGGCAACGAGCTGCCATTTTAGAGCAGTGAATTGTTCATAAGTGCAGCGCTTTGTCCCCTGAGAAGGTTGAACTGGAAACAAACGTGACGTACCAGAGTTTTCCAGACGCTCAACATTAGTCCACGGAGACACGCTCGATCCTCCTTCCTCAGGCGATGTCTGACGAGCGTCTCGGTTGTCGTCCATCAGCGAGAAGGCGGATCGCGACCGCTTCAAATGAGACAAAGCCGCAACGCAGTGAGTGGTTCACCAGTTGGGTACAGCTGTTGTCACTCTTGAAGGCAGACAGTGAGGCACTGGACGTTGTCACCCACCCAGAGGCCTTTGAGGTGTTTAAAGGTTTCGCCGGCCTGGTCGCCAGGGTGGTGGGCGTTGTGCTCCGGCGATCCCTCCTGCTCATACTCGTCCCTCATCTCAGCCAAGGTCTTCCTCCTAGTGATGATCTTACATGCGCGAGTAGAACGTCAGCTGGCGTTCTTGCATGAGCTCATACGAGGGCTCCAACACTTAGAATCATGTGTTCAATCAATTTTGTATCTTGGCTCTTACTTTTTGGATGATTGTTTTTGCCAGCTCCTCAATGAGCTCTCCTCTGTGCTCACGCAGGTAATGGGCTTCATTTTGATTCTCCTGATGACACATTAGTACATTAAAAAAACATAAACTGATGACCTGCCATATACATATCATCTCAGGTCAAAAACAGATTAGCAACAGTAAAATCTCAACGTACAAACAGTGGCGTGTTTGAAATTGGAACCACAGAGGAGACTTAGCATGCATTTGATGAAGTAAGAATGCGGCGCAACAGTAACCTGACTGGCAGCATCAAACTCTGCGTTGGAAATGGCCTCGTCTATGGCCTCCTCCGCCACCCGGAAGGCCACAGTGAGCGTCTCTGCCATGCTGTGCTCTGAACAGCAACACACACCAAAAAAAAAAAAAGGGCATGAAATTGTCATGCTCTTGCGGTGCACAGTGAGCTGGAACTCACGTGCGTGTTACATGACCACGCTGCAGTGCGAAATGAGAGCAGAGAATTTTCACACTAACGCAGTGGACTGGTGGCTTTGCGCAATTTCATTTATTGTGCAATAATCGAATTGTAACATGTATTTAAGAGAAGAGAAGAAAACCTTTATTTGTCTCACAACGGAGACATTTTGTTACATATTTTGATTAATTTTTATGCTTTACAAAAGATTTCTGTCTGAATTTCGGAGGGGCTTGGAACGGATTAGGGCATTTACATGGAAAAACGTGTCTCTCCTAACAACATTTTCTAGTTCCGAAATTTCTTCCAGAACCAATTCATTTCGTAAGTAGAGGTACCACTGTATGTCAATGCAGGGAACTGGCAGCTTCCTGAAATGACAGCGATGAACGTTGCCCCGTGGTCACCTTCAGTTTGTTTGTAGAAGGTGGCGTCACTGCCACAGACGCTGCCTTCATTGCAGATGCTCTCCTCGTAGGTACTTCCCTCTGCGACACACGCATATATACATATTACACTTTCACAAAATGAGAAAGAATTACTGTTTATGTCTGCGGGTCACGACGACCGAGGCGTAGCCTCTGAGGGAGCCGGTGGGGGTGGGCAAGA
>NW_017806235.1:17006-17422 GCF_001891065.2 Hippocampus comes
TGTTGTGTCTTCGGGCCTTCCTGTTCATCCCCGCGTTAGACGCGGCCGACGCCGCGCCTTGGTTGACGGGCATTCGGCAACGAAATCCGGTAAGAAGCTCGGCATTGGTGCTTGAACATGTCAGTGAATTGTAGTATAGGGAAAAAGGTGATCTTTTTTTTTTGTTTGTTTGTTTGTTTTGATAAAAGGGAAGAGCCAAACCAAAAAGAAGACCATGGTTTGGATATAATCGATACTGTTACCTGAGACCAGGAGCATGCTCTCTGTTGGTAAAGGTATGAAGATATTCTTGAAGTTGTCTTGTACCAAGGAGTATTGGAGCGCACTGAAAAGAAAAAAAACAACACATCGTGAGAAGATCGGAAAAAAAAAAAAAAAAAAAAATCATATAAAGGATTTTTTGAAAAAAAATGCTA
>NW_017806235.1:17453-33004 GCF_001891065.2 Hippocampus comes
CTCAAAAAGTTGAATTTTTAAAATAAAAAGTGTACCTGCAAATGTACCACTTTTTATCTGAAATTTAACATTAATCAAAAGTAAATGATTCGAGACAAACAGGGTGGATATTTTTGAGGTAACAAATTTACACTTTACCCTATTTTGCTGGTCCGTCCTCCTTCCGTGACCTTGGTACCCTTTCGTCATCATCTCTCCATCCTTATACATATAATAATCGTCCTACCTGTTCAGTGTGGCCCAAATATCCCAACTTGTCAAACATTTACCTTCATCCTTTTTTTTGACTTGATTACGATTCAAACGCTTTTGCTTTTTCTCCACAGCCGAAGCCAAACGACGACGGCACCAACTCGCCAATTGCAATAGCGTGACTTGACTCAACTTTGGTTGTGCCGTCCCCTTCTCTCCTGCTGGCTTTTCAAAGAAGGTGATATTGTGCTGTGAAGAAATGGGAATGTTCAGGAAGTGTGCAAACATCCTCTCGAGCGTATACTGTATCTTATCACATGCGATGCACTGCTGAATAAACACACCTGGAACAAGCACTCATGTTGACTCTAAAGTTATTTTTTTTAATCAATACACATGATGGGAGGTGAAAGGAATGGGGATTTTTTTTTTCTCATATGGGAAGGCATTTTTCCTCTTGAGGATCTATTTTTCCTTGAAAATAAGAAACTGTTCCTCAAAATAAGGCAATGCACACATGGACTGATGAAGTGAATAGAGTGAGGTTCCACGTGGCTGGAATCAAGAGTGCTACATCCGCAAACCCACAAGTTAGAAGGCAACTGAATTGAGATTTCAAAAATTTATTGAAAAAAATATTAAAAAAATTCCCCAAAATGAGCAAATCAAGAATTCTTGCAATCAAGTTAGGTGGCAAACGAGATGAAATAAAATATGGCCAATTACATGACAAATAAGGCAGATTCAGCATCAAACAATGATTGCTTTTTAAAGACTTCAAATGATTAGCCAAATCCAAAACAAAGACATAATGAAACCGAAACAGCAAGGCCTAAAATGGCAGTGGCACATTAATTTAGGATTCCCAGCACAACCTACATGCAATAAATAACCAAACACAAACGAGGCGAACGAGCGACATTTCGTGGATATTATCAATACTGTCACAGTCCCGAATGCTGCAGGCATTTTTACCCTGTAAACCTTCAACGGGAGAATGGAGGCACACTAACTTCATAAATAACGTATTGAAAGTCCAAAATGAGTCAGAGGACAGAATGGAGGTGTGTACTCCCTGAGCTTCATTCGTTAGTAGTTGAGGGCCCGCACATCAAACACGTCACACACGCTGCCGTCATCCAGGGTGAAGCTGTAGTCCATGCCTAAACGAATACAGCACAAACACAAAGTCGGATACTTTTGAAGGGGGGGATAAAATAATCAAAACCTTTTCTGGAAAATAAAACACACACACACACACAATAGAGGCAACATCACATAGTCTTTAAACATGCTTACCATCAGTAGACAGCAACTCATCAATGAATCCAACAGCTTCTGCAACAAAGTATATATATTTTTTTTCTTTCCTGGAACAGCACATGGACTGCTCGATAGTCAGGCATGGGGAAATATGTTGTTTTTACATCATCCTTTGAACAAAATAAAGAGAGTACCATCACTGTCCTCATTCATGTGCTCCCCGACACTACTGTGCCTCAGCAGGCTGCTCATGCCCAGCACAGACTGGAACTCTGGGCCAGCAAAGTCCATCTGCTCCAGCTCCAAAACAGTTGTCGGCTGATCGGGACACCCTGCAAAGGAGAAGGCCAAAAGCATGACATTGGACAGAAGCTGACTGTCAATGGAGAGAACAAAAGTGCAAAATTATTGTGTCAGTTGCAAGGCACCGCAGTGAAAGGTTTGAAAATTTGCTTGGAATGGAAAAGACGTGCGCCCTCTTCTGGACAGATTTTAAAAAAACGCCAGTACAGTAGTCAAAATTAGCAGGGAAAAAAAGCCATTTTAATCTTGATTTCCTGATAGGCCAATCAGACGACAGAAAGCCAAATTCAAGTGTAGTTCTGCATTCAACCTGAAGATGGCCCTAAACAGGCATTTTTTTTGCCCCAAATTCAAGAGTTCAACAAACCTACACTAAAATGTAGACAGCAGTAGCAGACACCCATTTATTAAAAAAAAAAAATGCGTGAGCACCCCTTTAAAACACGTAGCTTATTTAAAATGACATTTAAAAATATGTATATTACCCACACATCAGTTTTTACGAGTGCTAGGATTCAATTTAGGGGTGTTTCAGCACCCCCCCACACAACTCAAAAATAGGCAACAGCGCTGGTAGCTTAAGCACATACTTTTATGTCATTGTAAACTATCCCTAAACTAAAATTTTAAATCATAACAACAACATGTGTTTCATTTCGAACAACTCCATTCCCCCCTGCACACAAAGAGGTCTTACCGATGGGTGAATGTGGGAACGCCGGCCTCAGCGCGCCATCGTGCTCGGGCAGCGCTATCTGCTGGTCTGAGTTGAGCGAGTCCTGGCTGCAGAATGAGGAGGCGGTGGTGCTGGAGCCGGTGGAGTGGCCGGCCGTGGAGAGGGGGAGACAGTGCGAGCTGGCGGACAGTGTGAGGGGAGGCGTGAGCAGGGGGCAGATCACGTCAGTGGGAGGCACAGGGAAGACCACGGGGGCACTGCGGTCCGAGTCCTGGTTAATGAGGGTGACGTTGATGGGAGCCACCTTGCTGCGCAGGTTCACCTGGTAGTTCTTGTGACCCGTTTGGCCCTGAGACACAAAATAAATTCGGAACAATCAAAATGCAATTTGATAAATGGAAGAAATTGTGTGTATGTTTGCTTTGGAGATCTCGTCCATTTCAAAGTTTTGCGACCTTCTCTGGCAGCAGCACCTCCAGCTGCGTCCCAGACGGAGCCACGACGAGGAGGAGAGTGTCACCCATGAAGGAATTGCAGATGTCCTCATGCGTCACAAACGTATAGGTGAGGAAGTGTTAAGCAAAGAGGATTACATGCAACAGCGAGACACGCACACACAAAACCAGAAAAACAAGACCGGGAGTAATTTGGGATTAAACTATCTGACAATAGCAATTATATTTCTAATCCGCTCTTCAGCACATTTTCTCAGTTTTCTGCTAAGAGGATCAAGATGGGATTTTTGTTTTGAGCGTGAAATGACTGAGTCAATAGTCCCAAAGAGGACAAACATGACCATGTATAATTGTTGAGTGACAATATCTATCAATGACCTCTTCCTGAAAAACTGCTGCATCAGAATAAAAAGAAGACGTCAGCCATCTTTGGTTTTTGCACAGAAATCAATGAAAGTGGGATATTTCTATAACTGCAGAGCAACACTGTCAAATAATACCCAACATATTTCTTTTATTTTTTTTTTTTGCCTATAACTGCAGAGCGACACTGTCAAATAATACCCAACATATTTATTTTATTTTTTTTTTTGTTGACCTGTTGAAGACAACAGGGTTGGAGAAGTGAGAGTCGGGGGTTAAATTTCACCTCCGTCCCGGCATTCTTTCCATACAGGTACTGTGATGCTACCTCTTCAAGATACATTTCCATTCTGCTTTCCAGCATCGTCTTTGATAAACCCTCACCAACGACGCAAGGATATTTGCTTGTGCCAGAATCGTGGTTCATGAATTCTTTGTTCTCCTGCAGCAAGATCTTCTGCTTGTCCAGCTCTTTCTCTTGGGCTTCCAGCTCAGAAATCTGAGCTTGCAGAAGCCTAACCTGGTCAAGAACTTCCTGGTTCTGACTTCCCTTGTTCTCGCCCCTGCAAGAGAGCAAACCAGAAGGGGTTGCTCACATTTTGAAAATCGATGCGTTTGTCCCACACTTATTTGGGGTCTCTTAGAATGAATGAGTCTATTGGTGGAAATATAGTAACTTCTCCTATAAAGAACAATTTTCAAATCAAAAACATGCTTTTGTTTCTTCCCCAAACCTCCACTGGATGACATTTTTGTTTTTCTTCTCAATCAAGCCCACGCCTTCCAGCACATTGGTGATGTCGTATATGCGCCTTTTCTGCTTCACTGCCAAGCTGTCTGCGGCCTGTCGATTTACAAACAAGTGTCAATAATGTGGAGGTAGCAACATTTTAACAGGACCATGTTGCAACGCCACCAACACCGAGACTACCTGGCAAATTAATACTGCCAGAATGGGATGAAATCAGAGACACTGAGGCATTCAAAGAGAGGATTTGACAAATTAAGCCCAACACAGAGAAAGCTAAACCTGTTGGCAAGAGCGGTTAGTTGTTCAATGGCAGAAGGGATGGAGTGGGTTTCGATTATTTAAAATAATAATTGAAATACAAACTTTCTCCAATTTAAAAAGAAATGGGATAAAAAGAGGGCAAAGGGGCGGGGTGTAGCATTTACCGCCATCTAGTGGTGAACTAATAGAATTCAACGACCCGTGCTCGAAGCGGTCCATTTTGAAGCAATCGCGCTACGTTGCCGCAAAAGAGCACGCTTTATTAGCCTACTACCACCTACGTCAGCGGAGGTGTTTGTATAATGTCAACCCAAACGACTTCTTGAATTCCATCAAGTGACGGAGTATATGCATGGAACCGTGTTAAAAGTGCTTTTACATCATGTTGACGAATTACGTTCTAAAAGTTTGTCTCCTGAGGGTATCCGTAGCAGAAAGATTGCGGTGAAAATTGGCAGCCGATAGTAGAGGCGCATCCAGTGTAATAAATTAGCAATGACTTCACCTACAATTCCATTTTAAAAAAATAGAGCACCTACAATTCCTTTAAAAAATAGAGTATGTGTTTTTGTATATTATTGAAACCAAGAGTGTTTTTAAAAAAATAATGATCACCAAAAAATCTAAGTTTTACACACTATCCCTTTAAGTAAATTAAAAGATGGTGGCACGACAGGACATTTCTCTTTCGGACATTTTTGTTTTGCCAATTGAATAGATTTATACAGCTAAACACTTCATGTATCCTTTAAAATGAAACATTTCTCACGAAAAGGTTATTCTGGTACTGGAGGCTCCAACACCTGAATATAGCGCGGTCCACCTGACCAGCCGGCGACCCCTCGACCCCCCCTTGATTGGGTGACTGATGGCTCTTTGTTTCACATCTGCCGCTAGGGGTGAACCGCACCTCCCGAAAAACCGAGAAAAACAGTTTACAGGCGTTTACACTGACCATTTTCAAGTCGAGGACGCCATCGTTGGCCTCTTGGAGAAGACCAACGAACTTCATCGTGAGGAGCCCCAAACTTTTCTCGTGGCGAGTGTGTGCCGGGCGAGCCGCGTCTATCGTCTCGCACTCCATTTTTTGGAAGGTCTTACTTTCCCTCCGAACGTCAAAGTTCACTTCATGACAATTTGTTCATGAAAACAAAACTCCCCCAAAAGAGCTCTCTCCACACTAAACAATCAGTTCACCTGTCGGTCTTGTTTCTCTCTACCCTCTCTCCGCCCCTTTAAATGAAAAGGCGTTACGTTGGCCTGCTGTTGCCAGGCCAACCACAGTCCCACCCGGGTCACTGTGCCTCCCGCTTAACTCCCACTCAAAAGTGACCCTGCCCCTGTACTTTCGCATAAGAGACCCCGTGGACACGCGTCTTACGTCACATTTCATGTTTGGTTTTTGTTATAGATAGATACGTCACATTTCATGTTTGGTTTTTGTGATAGATAGATAGATAGATAGATAGATAGACAGATAGACAGATAGACAGATAGATAGATAGATAGATAGATAGAGAGAGAGAGAGAGAGAGAGAGAGAGAGAGAGAGAGAGAGAGAGAGAGAGATAGATAGATAGATAGATAGATAGATAGGTGGGCGAACTGCCAGGCTTCCCTTTCTGTCTCCCCCTGTTGCTCATCGTCCTAGTCTGAGCTAGTCCCTTTTTTTCAGCATAGTTAAATTATCATGATTTTTTTTTTACATATGGAAAAGCACTCACTCAAAATAGTCATTTAAAATCATTTAATTCATATAAACTAACTTGTAAAAAAACAAAAATCCAGTTGCGATGACATATTACCAATATACTTATTTTACCAGTTCAAATCTTTTAGTACACTGTTAATAAAAAATCCAGTTGCGATGACATATTACCAATATATTTTACCAGTTCAAATCTTTTAGTACACTGTTAAGGCGTTTCATTTTCTCCTCTGTGATCCTCTTGTTGGCTTCCACCTCAAGCAGCAACTGACGCATCTCCTCTTCAACTTCAAATACCTGAAATAAAAATAAAAAGAGTGTCAAAGTGCAGCTATTCCAGGAGATTGCAAACAGCAAAAGAGTGTGAATCGTTGAGCCCTCCCTAAAAATCCGTCCATCCATCCATTTTCTTATCCTCACAAGGGTCGCGGGGGGGTGCTGGAGCCTATCCCAGCTGTCTTCGGGTAGTAGGCGGGGTACACCCAAAACTGGTTGCCAGCCAATCGCAGGGCACACATCGGCGTACAACTGCCCGCGCTCACACTCACACCTTGGGACAATTTAGGACATTCCATTAACCTGCTTTGCATGTTTTTGGAATGTGGGAGGAAACCGGAGTACCCGGAGAAAACCAACAAAGGCATGGGGAGAACATGCAAACTCCACACGGAAAGTCCGCAGCCGAAATCGGAATTTTCTGTTCTGCAAACCTTACCTTAAAACTACGGCAAGTCATTATTTTCGGTGGATCGTTCTAACGCCGCTCAGTAGTCAAACCCACCAAATTCCGGGTTGGAAGAGAAGGAGAAGAAAAGCGACTAGTAATCTGCGGTTTTACCTTTTGATTGGCTTCTTCCATCCGATCGTGCTTGTCATTCGCCATCTGAAGCAGCTCAGCCTGATGGGCGGCCTGGAGGGACTGTAGCTGCGCGCAAAAGGCGTCGTCCATGCATCGCAGCTTCTCCACCGCCGCTCTGAAAAAGGTCACACCGTGTTTAAAGTTTAATCAGGCGAGCTCCTCTTTTCCAACACCTCGGCACAAAACACACCCGTGCGCTTCGGTCAATTGCTCATTCTCTTCCAGGAGCGTGCGTTCCTTGCTCTCAAAGTTTTCCTTCATGCGCTTCACTTGGCTCTCCAGTTGAGTGAGCAGCTGAGCCTTTTCGTGCCACTTTTTAGTCGACTCGCTGAAATGAGAGAGAGAGAGAGAGGGAGGGGGGAAATCGCAACGTCCTGCTGAATTATACTGCCCGCAGGTGTACGTTTTTGTCAAGTGCAATATTATAAAATGTGATTTTACTTATGAAAACACCTTAGAAAAAAAATGTTTGTTGTTTTTGGGGGGGCGAGGCTGGAACAAATGAAAGACATTTCCATTCATTTTAATGGGTAAAGATGATTTGAGATACGATAATCACGTGAAATTTGAGGATTGTCACGGAACAAATTCAACGAATGAGTCCCGGCGCCACTGTATGAACTGTTTCATATGACAAAATCAGAGACGCGAGATGACGGTGAATTTACCCGTGAACTCGTTTCACCTCTTCGACTTGGGCCTCCTTGTCCGCCAACTGCTGCTTCAGCTCCTCCTTGCGCAAGCTGAGGCGTCGCACGTGCCCCTCCAGCTCTGACAGCCGAGAGGTCTCCTCTCGGAGCTGCCGCTGGAACGTCTTCTCGGCCTGGGCGTTGTCGTCGCGGAGCCTGCGGGCCTGCTCGTCGCGCTCCTGCAGCGTCTACGGAACGCGGAGAGGCCGTAACGTACCCGTTGCGTGTTGGCTTCACTTGCACGCACCTCTTTGAGTTTGCGGATGGATTCGGTTTGATCCTCCATGATTTTGGCTTTAATTTGGAGGGCGTCGTGGTCCCGCTCAATCTGCTTCTTCTGCGCCTCCACCTCAGCGCCCAGTGCCTCGATCCTGGCCTCCAGACGTCCGCGGTCCTGAGCCAGAGATGCTCCTGTGGTAAGGACATAAACAAGAAAGGGATGCGTCCTGTTGGCAATTCATCACCTCCATTGAGGATGGTTTCCGTGTTCACTTCCTAACTTCTTGAACGTGAAATCACATGTTCAGAGACTTCTTTCCAGCTTTTCCCCGCTCTGTGTTGCCGTTATCTGAGCCTTCTTCAAATGTTCCTGTGAAGGGTGCGGCTCTCATCCACCGATCGTTCAGATCTGCTTTTGTAATCCTTCCATCCGTTTCTTGCTTTGCCTCATTCTCACATCACTTATACTTTCATCTCCATCACTTCTCTGCCTACAGTACAAGGCTCGCAAGCCAAGGCTTCGTTGGAAAAGTTGTTTTCCTTCACTGACACCCTGATGGATTCATTTTTTATTCTTTCTTTTCGAGTCGCTCTGGGTCTGCAATCGAATGAAAGCGTACCGTATGTGTTTTGCCAGTCAGTCTACGAGCCTGGGGGCTTGAGACTTGTTCCATGCGCCCCAGCGAGGTTAAGACTTGTCCACCCAATTTCGTGCCGTTAAGTACAACTGGTGTTGGTGATCATTTTTGACCAACATTTTTTTTCTATTAGAATAAACACAATATCGAGTAAATCTCCTCGTATGTCCGCAAACACGATTGATTGTTCTTCATCGACCTTGCTGAGCGAGCTCCTGCCCCCAGAGCCTCCTCTCTGCCCTGAGCCCATCGATGACAGACTCCTGCGCGCCGAGCTGAGACGACAGTCGCGCTTTGTCCTTCTTGAGCGCCTCCAGCTGAAGGCGCAGACGGCGGTCCCGATCCAGGTCGGCCTCAAGGGCCCGGGCGCGCCTCTGGAAGGAGACGGGGGAAATGTCAGCATTCTATCCATTCCTCTTCGGATCTTTTGATTTTCAGCCCTCGGTTACCTTGAACTCAGTCACGGCGTTTCTCTTTGCGTTGATGAGCTCCGTGATGCGGCTCTTCTGCTCCTCGACCAGCGCCGCGAGCTCCTGCGCCAGGGAGGCGGATTTCTTCTCCGCCTGCCGCGACTGAGCCAGCGTCACTCGGAGCTCCGGCAGCTCTGCCGTCATTTCGTCGTACGCCTTCTTGACCTGCGCGAGCGGGCAGGCAAACGTTGGGATGACTCATCCATTTCCATTGCGCGACGAAACGGCTGTCACGAATAACCCGCAAGATGCGATGGCGGGACGGGAATCGTACGACACGTCCACGTTGATCAGCGGACCTCAGAGAAGCGCGCGGCCTCGAAGGTGAGCGCCATGCGGAATTCGTCCTCCAGGGCCGCGTATGCTTTCTTGCCCTCCTCCACTTTATCCTTCAACTCAGACTCTCTCCGAGTGTAACTTTGCTTCTCAGACGCCACTTCTCTTGCCACTGCTGCCAGGAAGTCCGTCCCGCCTGGCTGCGGCCGCAACTCCAGCTGCTTTCTAGGGACACGACGGACATGTAAAGGAGGAGTCGTGAGTCTTATTCTTTTTTAAAAGCCAGGAGGAGGAGGCGCACCTGTGCTCTTGTTCCCTACACGCCAGCAGTTCGTGCAGCTGCTGCACTTTGGCTCGCTGGACGTCCAACTCGCGGCTCAGAGCCACCACCTTGTTCTCCAGCTCCTGCTGCCGCTTCATCTGAAAAAAGAGACATTTTTTGGAAGCGTGACGCTTTCATTGCCATATGAAACATATGACCCATCAATTTTAAACGAGTCACTCTTCTTTAACCACTTAAGGGAGACTACTCCACAAAATTGATCCACCTCCAACAGAAAATGATAACGCCTATCACTTTATGAAGCGTCTCATGTGTAAAAATTCAGACTCTATATCATAACTACGAACACAATATTTGGAATACAAAAATATTAAAACAAACACACAAAAAAAAGGAAAATATTTGCATCAAAAATATTCGACAAAATACATAAATACAGGTTGAAAAAGAAACAAGTTTTTATAAAAAATGCACAAACATATGAGGAGAAAAAAAAAAGTGAAAGTGTGACTGAGCAAATAGTTCAGTGTGCTCTCGTGTACCTCTTGGGCCTGCTGCCGAGCCCGCATGGAGTCACCTCACATATGCGCACGCGATGAACGTGCGCGCCATCAGTAAGACAGCAAGGGCGCAGACTGATGCAGTCACTAGTGCTGCCATATGCTTGCCACCATGCACCTAATTGGGATCATGCTGGTGATTTATCTGTGCTGCGCACACACTGACTGCCTGGCTCCTCTCGCGGTGCAGCTGGAAGAGTCTCAGCCAAATTGCATCGCAGTGTGGAGAGAGAGCGATTGCGATATTGGGAAGTGGAGTCCCAGAGAGTGCTGCAATTTGGAGCTCAATCAAAAATCCTGCAGAAGACTGGAGTCAAACAACATTTTGAAGGTGAAATCATTGTGCTGAAATCCGCACATACCGCTTATCGGGCCGTATTTTCACCTGTTCCAATCCAAGTCAGCAAAGGCCTGATTGTCGCATGTCTCTGAAATATTAGCCTGAGCAAATATGCTATCGCCCAAGATGCCGAGTGCCCAACAGTTTCGCCGGGTAACAGCCAGCCGACTCCCACGTCAATCACCAGGCCAGGCCCCGCCTTTTCAGTCCCAGATAACAGCTTATCAAATTTTGTTGAATTATGTCATTAATGTAGTTTTTTTGTTTTTTTTTAAAGTACGATATTACAATAAACATTACAACCACTTTTGTTGTGTTGTTGGGGGAAGGCTGGAACGGATTAATTGCATTTCTATTCATTTCAATGAGAAAAGATGATTTCAGATGGTGTTTTGAGTTGCACGCGTGGTCACGGAACGAATTGAACTAGTATCTCAAGGCCCCTTGTACGCTCATTGTGTTGTCTTTATCTTTGGTTGGTCACATACCTTAAATTGAGCACATTACCAGCTTAACAGCTGTTAACATCCACAACTGCTAAAAGTGAGGCAGACTTTTTGCTGCGTCACCTTAAGAGGTTGACCACCCCTGCGGGTTCAACTACAGAAGTAGATTATTATACTGTTAAATTGGATAACAATCAAATCTAGTCCACCGTTGAATTGTGGAAGTGTAACCAATGTGGCATGTCGTACCTGTCGGTGGTGTGCATGGCCATACTCTGCAGGTCTTTCTCCTCGCTGACTTTGGTCTTCAGGCACTTCAGTTCGTCCGTTAACTTGGTGACGGCCTGCTGGGCCTTCCAGCGCCTCTCTCTCTCCCGGTCCCGCTCCTCCACGATAGCCTGGTGCCAATGCAAATTTGAGGGCGCCAACACATAAAGGGAAATACACATCCAGAAGGTACCTTATAGGTTTCTTCCTCACTAGACTTGGTTTTCACATCAATCGTCTCCTTGCCGGCTCTCGGTGTGACCCTCCTTTTCGGAACTGATGCGCCAACGCCCCCTTTGACGGTGCCGGAAGACCACCTGACGGCAGACTTTGTAACCCTCTGTTTAAGATTCTCCTGATCGCTGTGCGGAAGGCAAAATGGAGGGAATCAAACCAGATGAAAAATATATTACCGGTGATATTGGGGGTTCGGGAATCAGTGAAATTGAAAGTGAAAGTGACATGATGCCACGAAATACTCTCACTCCAGAACAAAATGCATCCCGGTAATTAAGTGGAGCAAACAAATCACCTGTCTGATCTCTTGCTCGTCGTCGTCGTCGATGCAGGCTTCCGATATTTTGGGATGGCGGAGCGAGCGCCGTTTTCCTTGCCGCTGTCACAATCGCTTTCCGATGTGCGGTCCGTGTCATTTGTGGCTGCCCGCGCTTTAACTGCAGAGCGGCTGGGCTGACTGGACTTGTGCCTTGCAGAAGCCTGAGTCAAAGAATACATGAGAATGATCCCATTCATTGCTAATTCATTACTTCTTACTTACTTTGCTTTAAATGTGGAACTTTTTGGTTTGTGAATATTCCTACAAGGTTAGCGTGTGTACTGTTCTAAACAAAAGCACCTGCTGAAGAAGGCGAGACACCTGCAGCTCCAGTTTCTTGACCTGCTCTTCATTCATGGCCGGTGTTGGGTCGACCTCTAGCGAGTGGCCCTTCCGCTGCAGCTGCTGGATGCCCTGCCCATCGGGTGCTGCCACTGAATCGCCAAAGGCTTCAGGGGTGACGCTATGTCCAAAGTGGGTCAGAACTTCCCTGGTACTGGGCGTGGTCAAAAGAGCATCCTATAACAAGGAAGGCATTTTTTTCCATTTAACATGAAACACTATGTACATTTTGGTCATTTCACCCAAAAAAGATGAACAAAAAAGTAAAAAAGTAGACCAAAAAAAAACAAAAAAACATGACAATATTCGACAAGATAGAAAATGCCCCAAAATATACAAATATAGTAAAAAAATAACACCAAATACCGATAAAAAAAATCTAAAAATATGAATTATCAAATACTACAAAAAATGTAAACAAAGTTGAAAAAAAATCACAAAATTATTCGACAAAATACAAAAAAATTACATGAAAAAAATATAAATATATATCAAAATAAAAAAAAAAAAACAGGAAAAATGTACAAATCTGGAAAAAAAGTGACAATTCTAGACAACCCAGAAAACATCAGAAAAATACACATTTATTGGGAAACAACACCAAATATTTTGACAAAAATTGACAAATATTTGATGGAATATCACATATTGGAAAATATTTTGAAATTGTTGAAAATTTTGAGCAAAAAATATTAGATATAAAATACAAAGCTAATCGATGAAAAATACACAAATATCTTAAATATTAAACAAGATACCAAACATCGTCAAAATACAAAAATCTTCAGAAATGAACAAATTAGATGATATATCAATTACCATAACACAAAACAACAAGTATTTTAAAAAATATTTCAGAAAGGACAAAAATATCACAGTAGCAACGGTAGTAATGGTAATTCAATGGGTCAAATTGTAATATGAGCTGTTTTAAATTTGACCACATTTTAAAGGCAATCCATTTTCTCTCTACATTCTGTACATTTCAGGATTTGCTGTACTCTATTTAATGTTTAATTACCGTACATTGTTTTTTTTCAGCTTCAAGGGATCAAAAACCGTGGGGATATTTCAACTCACCACTTCATTGTTGCCAGCATCGGAGAGTAGGAGGAGGTCCACATAGTTCTCCAGCCCGGGTATGTCACACGGACTGTCAGCCGTGGAATATGACGGCTGTCCTAGACGATCCAGGCCATCGAGAAATGACACTTGTGGCAACGACTGCATCACCATCTCACGGTAACCTGTGACAAACCAAACACGCACGTATCGATGGACACTGCAAATAGTAAATAAATACCATGGAACCAGTGAAGTTGAATTTCTCTCAGCTCATATCAATCTTGAAAACTTTTTCTTTGGTTATGTCAGCACAGCGATGGGAGGTAGGAAATGTGACAATAATAAAAAAAAAAAAAACAAAAAAAAACAAAACAGTGGACTTATAAGGACACGCAGAACAAACAGATTTGACATTGAGAATGTCAAGTTGTGAGTAACTTGAAACGAGATCCTCATCTGAGCTGAAGAAAGGTTGAGAAACACTGTTGTGAAGAAATTCCCAGCGAGGCAAGCTCCTCAAAACAAACGTCAGAGGATCCGATTGTAATGACAGTCACGGTCTCACCTGGCGTCTTGCACAGCGGGTTGTCCTTGCCGCCGTGGCTCAAAAGCACCTCACTCAAACCCTGCAATCCCAGCAGGCTCTGCAGGAGGTGCTCGATGCTGCCGAGGCGGTTGCTATGGAGACTGAGGTGCTTGAGTTTGCGTCCGGGGCCGTGGAGGTGCAATAGGCCTGGCGGGCACATCACAATCACCACGACTGCCAATAAGAGACAATTTTGGTCCTGGAAAGTCCCTCCTGAACTTACCGCTGAGGTCATTTATCTGATTGAAGGACAAGTCTAACTTTGTTAAATTCACCAGGCCGGTCAGTCCTGCGGGTCACAAAAGAGCGATGAAGAAAAAAAACCCAAGACATTCCAGCAAAAGTGTTCTCTTGTGCAGTGGCTGGACAAAAAAAAAAACCCTTTACTTGTGAAATAAAAATGTAATTTGTTCCGTGACCGCGCTCAGAAAACGTGGATCTCAAATCATTTTTCCTTCTTGAAATGAATGGAAATGCCATTAATCCCCCCGCCTTCCCCCCAAAATCGACATGTTTGTGGCTTTGTCATAAATAGAACATGGCATTCGATAATGTGATTTATAAAACTAAAGTAAGACCAAAATTAGAGTGTAAAGAATTAAACAATTTGTGGATTGTGATTTTATCATTTCAGTCCTTCTACAACTACTTTAAGTTAATATTAGTTTTTTTTTTTATAGAGGATAAAGAATAGATGCCTGTGAGTATTGTTACATTATCTGTCTACACTTGTTGCTCCACCGTTTATGTTCAAACATCCATTGATTAAAGGGTTTTACATTTGTGACGATTGATGTTACCCGTTAGCATGCCATGGGCATTTTGCCCTTGTTTGATAGCATAAGCGAGGTGGACTTTCCTAAGGCAAAGCTATGTGATTGTTTTAAGTTTCATGTTTAGTGTGACAGTAAATTTCAACCGGGAGTGCCATCAACAGCTTGAAGACTCTTTGTTCACTATTTGCCAAACTGCTACTTATTGTGAAATGTCAAGTTTGCCCTCGCAAGTCAAAGCAAAAAAAACCCAAAAAAAACCTGAGTGTTCATATCGCAAAAAGATCAAGAACCGCCGCTCTGGTGTACACTATAATGGGGTGGGCTCACCCTCAACCTTGGTGATGGCATTGCAAGATAAATTTAAAGTCCTCAGGGTCGTGAGAGAAGCGAGACCCTCAATCTTTGCAATGCAGTTGGAGGAGAGGTCCAAATGTCTCAAGAGCCACGCCGATGTCAGACCCTCGATCCTTGGGATGCGGTTGCAGTGCAGGTTGAGTGACGTGATGGTGGGACGCAGGGGAACCTCCAGCAGGCTAGACAAGAGCAGAGAAATATCAAATATTTCGAACATAAATGGTACAGGAGAAAATGCTGCACAAAAAATAAAAAGCTAGTACAACATAATCAAAACAATATTTGAAAGTAATACGAATTACAGTAATGGACAAATCTTTGTAGTCATCTTCGGTTGACTCAAGCTTTTTTTTTTTTTGAGCTCGTCGATCAAAAGAATGTACTAAACACCAAAGTAGTATTCTATTGTGGCTCGATACTAGAATGCAGCAAAGACTACATAAAAGACAACAACTGCGCTTACCTTGAAATATTCTTGTCGATGAGACTTAATTCCTTTTCTTCCATAACATGCAGTGACTACAATCCCACACATTCAACCCGCCCAGAGTTTGCTTTTAGATTAAGTAGGTTGTCATGGTAACAAAAGTTTACAACGGGGTTGACGATTAGTCAACAAATCCCGTGAAATGTGCTTCAAAAAAAAAAGTTCTCCTTGAAAACTGGGCAACGATGCAGTTGGAGCTTATTTGGTTTAGTCTCTGTCGTTGAACTGGCCGCTTCTTTCCTGTTTACGTGACGTAGCAGAATAACTTCCGGGACGAGTCCGATGCTCCGCCTACCGAAGTCGACGCATTCGCCTTTCGAGCATATATATATATATATATATATATATATATATATATATATATATA
>NW_017806235.1:33045-65278 GCF_001891065.2 Hippocampus comes
TGACAGCACAAAACCTCGGCATTCCTTCTTCCTTGGCATTAAAAAACCAACTCAAATACATGTATATATTTTTCATAGTCTTACGTATAAAATGCCTTTTTATTTTTGCAGTACAATCCTGACAATTTCAAAAGGTGAGAAAAGAAACGTCATATCTCAAATAAATGCATTCTCCAATTGAGTTAAGTAACATCCCATAGACCTTTTTTTAAAACGCCTTGGGCATATTAAATGTCTTGTGGCTACTTTTGTACGAAAAAAGAAGCCTTATTGAAAAAAAAAGAAAACATTAACTCAAATAGGCGCAGTAAATGCACCATTAATAAATGAGACTTGTATGGGACGAACTGTTTTATTCCAAAAACTCTTTTTAACCATAGCTGTACAACCAAAGCAATGAATACAAATGATCCATGATAGTCACTTTTTTTGTTACTACATGCTGATCGTAAAAAATATTCATCTTTTCTTTGACAGAATGTAACGAGAGGCCAGAATAAGGTGGAGACTGTGACAGAAAGAGAGAGACCAGATGACTGTACAAGTCAAGCAAAGCACATGGTTTCCTCTTACATTCATATTTTCAACATACATTTGCTGTACAACATAATTATAGACAATACAGACCATAGTGGCTGACGTACACAGCATATACAGGTTACCCACTCAAAACCGGCAGTCTGGATGACAAACACATGGGGGAGTGTCAATGTTTGTTTGTTTGTTTTTTCAATCTTATGAGACAAATACGAAACAAACAAATCATTCCCTCTGTTGTTGACCTTTTATTTCAAACAGTCCTTCTGGCTGACGGAGGCTTTGCTGGTTAACTTCTGCAATCTTTATGCACCGCAGGCTTCCCTTCCCTTCACTTCACTGGAAACACATCAAGGAGGCTCCAGTTGGATGATAGTCCTTTTTTTTTTAAGTTGTCACGTGTGATTGGTGGAAAAACAATGCCAAAATAGAAGCAGTGTGTGTGTGTGTGTGTGTGTGTGCATATATACATAAATAAATACCTTATTGTCCTTTTAATACTGAGCTTGCTCAGTTGTCAATATCTGATATGTGGTTCTCTCTCTGCAATTACAAAAGCACAATAATAATTAATAATAATAATAATAATAATAATAGTTCTTTGACACCAAGTAGGAGAGACCACGACTTGATGTCCCACTTTTTAAACTCTTACACATTTCCTTGTAATTATTACGCCATTTACAGTCTAAACAAGGGGCGCAAAGGGCACTTTGTTTATTGCCCCATTCTTTGCTGATGTGACAAATAACCCCAAAATGACAGTGGCAAGTTTTCCCAAACTACCAAGTTGGCAAATGCAAACTCTTTCCTGGGGGAATAACTGCTGCAATTTTTAACTGGAAGAAGCACTCTCGCGGAGAACATGATTGCAATGTGACAACTTCCCCATGTGACAACAAGCCCAGGTCTCTCTGGCTACTGCCCCAAACAAGGAAATGTTAGCCAAAAAAATCCTTTTTTTTCCATTTTCTTTATAGTTTAAATAATGTTAAAACTTCATTTCAAACATAGCCTGTACAGTTGAAAACATTTTTTCTGATGATTTTACACGGGAAACTGAAATGAGACTGTCAATGAAAAGTGGGCAGTATTCTTATTCGAGGTTGCTGACATCAGACGTCACGATTCCGGCATCTCACCATGTCACCGGCGCCCTCGTCCTCAAAGTAATCGTCGCCGCCGTCCGTCATTTCCCCTGCCTCGGCCTCGGCCCCCAGGTCCTCTCCGCCGGAGTGGTCGGCCTGGTCGCCGTGGTGACATTCACACGCCTCCTCGTGTTTCCTCTGCATCTCTGGCAAAGGAGAGAGCACCAAAACACCAACGTAACCAATGAACAAACTTAAGCAGCAGATAGTGTAACCTTTTTTGGGGGGCTGTTCATTTCATGTCCCACCATGCTGTCTCTCAAATTTGTCCAGCCTCCCCAGCAGGGAATCAATCTTGGTCTTGATCTGCGACAGTTCCTTTTTGATACTCAGCAATTGCTCCGTCTTCACTGCGCAGTGCACATGTCAACGAAACAGCGGGATTGGCGAAGATCAGCGATGTAGGGAAAGCATTGAAAAACACATTTGAATGTATTCAAAAATATTTTCGAAACATCATGAAAGCAAAGCGGCTGACCAACGGCGGCTAGTTTTGGTGGTATTCAAAATTTGGTGGCCAGCGGCTTTTATCCAGTCACGCAGTAGCTGTACGGTATGAGAAGAAAGCTGAAAAAAAAAAAACAATTTACGTTTGGGTCCCGTGACAGAAGACGGGACGTTGACAACCCGGGAGGAAGAGGAGGAGCAGCAAGAGGATGAAGAAGAGCAGGCCCGGACGGAGAAGGAGGACTTGATCCTGCGCGGGGCGGACGGCACGACGAGCCGAGAGCGTTTGACCGGGATGACGGCCCGGGCGGGCGGCACCACGCGACCGTGGTACTCAAACAGTCTGAAGACACAATAGACACAATCGAGTCACAATCCAAATGAGCGCTATCAGCACATTTTAGGAAATCATACAACATGAACAAATAAGACGATTTCAATGTTCATCCTGTAGTTGAATATTATCGTCGTATTGTAGCAAGACAACAAAATCTGTTTGCAGACGCCCTTATGACAATAAGCGGATTAGAAAATTCATGGAGGGTGTAGATACTGTATATAGACAGAATCATAAATCAACATTCAGGTCTTGTGTCCGAGGCTTTAACTCCCAAGGCCAAATCAGATTTTTGTGAAGTCAAGTCAAAAGCCATCAAAACAGAAACTCTTTTTGCCGTCTCCGCCTCAAATACAGATGATGACTCAAAGTAGTCATGCGCGCACTCGCTAATAATTCAAAGCGCAGGAAGGAAACAAAGCAATGAAAATGTCAAAAAGGAAGATAAATGGGCACGAATGAGCAGCCGGGGGACAATCTGACAGTCGGCGCTCGGGTAAAAGCGTCATTAAGAAGCCCGGAGTGGAAGAAATAAAAAGCTCCCGATATGACATTCATTATGTCTACATGCTAATACGCTCGCTTTGCCTGGGATGCTAATTCTAATGAGGAAACTCAACTGCCTCCGGAAAAAAAGGAGACGACAAATATCAGGCAAATATGAGCGCAGCGGTCGGCGGAAACCTTCTTTTATACACTCCTCCCAGGGCCTTGTCAATTATTTATGTGGCGTGAGATGGAAAGCCAAAAATCATGCTCTGTTCCGTACTTTTAAACTAAACCTGACCTTTTAGTCTCACATTTGCGACAAAATAAAATGCAAAGTATCAAAGTGCTTTTCTTTTGCGTAAACAGGAACACACCTACAAAAAAAAAAAAGTGCTAGCAATCTTTTTCTCCACATGAAAAATTGCAAAAAGTACATTCTTCAATATACGACCCCAGGATACATCAGCGCAGACGCGTCCCAGTGCATGCAAGAGATGTTTCTTACAAAGCTTTGTTTTAAGAAACAGAAAGAAAGAGAATTACCCCGTATTTATTTCAAAATAAACACGTAGCTTAACCTTTCACTCTGCTAACTCTAAATAATAGCATCCATGTTGCAGTGGAATAACCGTCTAAACAACGGATTGAACATACACGGTGCAGCAACACACGTCGACACAAATATAGCAAATATTATTGCCGCACTAATGAGCTGAAAGGAGTTGCGACAGCTCAACGGAGAGTCCATCCATCTGTTTGCCAAGGTGGGCGCACCAGAAGGAGCGGCGCAACGACCGTTACATTGATGCATTGTGACAAAAATGATTTCATTGAATTAATTCTGACACGATCATGGAAAAAGATTATTTGAGCTATGCGGGTTTTGACTTACAAGTTTGGTTAGGTAACAAATTAAACACTTAACGGTAGCTCAAGGACCAACTGAATTTTTTTATACTCAACATACCTGCTATAAAAATCGTCTCTGTAGTAGTCGTAGTCAAACTCGTAGCCACTGCAAAAACAAGCCAAAAATGAAGTTAGACGTCCAAGAAAGACTCTGAATGAGGTTGATTCATAAAGGAGCTCCAGAAGCCCCTTTGATTGACAGGTCAATTAATGATAGCAAATGGTCTGGGCAAGCCTGCTCAACTGGAGCCACAATGTTAGCGCTTCCATTTTCCCCCCCGACCTCCGTTACAATTAGAAATAGGCAAAGGACACAACGGGTGCACAAAATACAGTAGCTTGGTTGAGAGACGTGCATGCGATTGGCTCCAGTCAAAACAGCAGCCATACAGATGAAGAAGTGGATATGGCATCCTCCTTTTCAGCTATTATTCATCAAACAAAATGATGAAAAATACACCACCAATACAACACAGTCCAAAGTATTTCAACACAATTTTTAAAAAAAAATTCATCGTTTTCATTTTAACAAAGTCATATATCCTTATAATAATCATATTCATGACATTTATTATATGTGATTTTCTTGACCTGCGTCTCGTGGCCTGCCTCAAATGTTTACATTTTAAATCAATTCTTGTTGTTTTTATGATTACATTTTGTGCTCCAATATTCTGCTTGGATTTTTAAATCAAAATTTTTTAGTGAAGGAAGGAACCCTTTCAGGGACAACGGTCACTACAACGGATAGTGTATCATGTTATCAGGTTACAGGGTGCATGAAAGGGTTAAGGGGAGAGGCCTGGTGGTCCAGCGGTTAGCGCGTCGACCTCACAGTGCAGAGGTCGAAGGCTCCGGCCTTCCTGTTTGGAGTTTGCATGTTCTCCCCGTGCCTGCGCGGGTTTTCTCCGGGTACTCCGGTTTCCTCCCACATTCCAAAAACATGCACGGCAGGCTGATTGGCTGGCAACCGGTTCAGGCTCTCCCCCGCCTACTGCCCGAAGACGGCTGGGATAGGCTCCAGCAACCCCCTGCGACCTTTGTGGGGATAAAGCGGATCGGAAAATGGATGGATGGATGGATGGACGAAAGGGTTAAAGTAAGGGTCCAACCTGTAGAGGGATGACAGCGGTCTCTTGGTGGCCATTTTTGGCCGGTATGGTTTAGGCTCTCCTGCCATGTTGACATCTGGGTAGACAGAGCACAGTCCTACGGTCACAGCAGGCAGAAATATTGGAAGATGAACCACGCGACCAATCCGCTAACACTGTCAATCCCGCTTTGCCCCGAAAAACATGCCAATGAGTCAAGGTGGCACTGTGTGAAATGTTCACATCGCCATTACTTGAAGCAAAATGATGATGGTTATCAGTTATCGTCACGATAGCGTGAAAGGAAATTCAAGGACTCAAGGAATTTTTTATGTCATCCCAACACGTATATTTGCACATGATAGGGCACAAAATAGGAAAACCGGGTTAGCCCGGTAAGTCCCAAGACTTGTGAAAAGGAAAACAGAACAACAAAATAAAATAAAATATAAAGGGATAGGGGGCGGGTACTTCATCATAATTTGAACGTGTGAAAAGACGCAATGCAGCAAAGACGTGCGGATGAGTGAGACTTGCTAATTGGAGGCGGGGCGGGTCAGTACATTCGGTACACTTGCACAGGCTGACAAGAACCAAAGTAATAATACTTCGAGAAAATCGAAAAACAGCAGTACTAGACCCCAGATGAGTGAGACTTGCTAAGTGGAGGCAGGGCGGGTCAGTACATTCGGTACACTTGCACAGGATGACAAGAACCGAAGCAATAATGCTTCGAGAAAATCGAAAAACAGCAGTACTAGACCCCAAGAAATGCACAAAAACAGCTGGACAAACATTTGAAATACATCAGGGGAAAAAAAAAATTTACAAATTACAAAAAGATGAGATAAAAAATACGTTCAACATTTTTTATGCAAAGGAAAAAAAAATTAAAAACATTCTTAAAAAACAAAAACGTTGAAAGTAAAATAAAAATATGCAAAAATACGCAAATTACAAAAAGAGGAGATAAAAAATACGTTCAACATTTTTTATGCAAAGATTTTGGCGGATGAGTTAATGGTGGAAAAACTTTTGATACGATCGATCACATTTTCATGTCATCAAAAGAAGGAATTTGAACAGGGGTGTGATGACTTTTTCTATCCAGCGTGTGCATTTAACGCCTCCTTCTATGGTCCGCTTCTTCATTTGTTTGTTTTCTGTTGCAGCACGTACAAGATGGGAGGAGCCGAAAAAGCCGATTACGACACTCAGTAAGTATCATTTGAAACGGACGCACGAACCAAGCATTTGGCATTTCGGCACGGTTTACCGGTAAAGCGTTTCATGCCTACAAATGAGTCACACTGATGCATTAGCAGATGAATTTGCACACAACGCCCGTCTCATCGTTATGACTGACGGCTCCTTTTCGACGCGCTCCAAAAATGTCCCGGCTTCTGCTCAATCAGCCCCGAGCGCGCGCCGCTCAAGGTCGCACATGACGACGCAAACAAATGGCCGACAGCCTGACGCAACAAGCGCAGATGTGCGTTTTGACGGATGAGTCATCCCCGCTGACACCTGTGGAAAATGTTGTCGTGAGAAAAATACTGACAGGCTCAGCAATCAAGCGGAAGGGACTTATTTAGCCAGAAATCCACTTCCACGGCGCTCCAACTGGACCATCCGCAGCAAAAATGCTCACAATACAGACGACCCCGTAAGTCACGATGCACATTTTTTTTTCCTCCTCAATTTGGTTTCAGGCATCATTTGGACAGCCAGGAGGCCAACGGCCTTTGACACCTTACACTTGGCAGTTTGTGTCGACATATTGCGTCATTACCTTGCCAAAGGTTCAATGTCAACTTGCCGGGCAAAAATTTTGTTTGGGCCGCGACTAAAGTGTGGCAACAGTTGGGGAAGCTTTTTGGACATTTGCATTTCTCCAACGCATGGCACGATTCACACTGTCTGTGAGAAGTTTCCGGAAACGGGATCCGTTCTTGACAAATGGCTCAGCAGACGGGCCGCGTCACCGCCGGTGAAAACACAAAACTTGGACAGCGGGCGTTTGCGCAAAGCCGAAGCAAGTCTATCTGGACGACTGGGCAAGAACTACCATCAACAAAAGCTCAGGCGGTGATCGAGCTTCAGCGGTCACAACTTGCAGATCGATCAAAGGCTTGAAACAAAATATTTGGTGAAGCAAAATGATTCACGTTGGTACGGGGGTAAAGCTTTGATCACACTCGGAAGCATCCACCGACATCAGGTGTTAGCAACGTGGCGCTTGCCCCACATTGCCGCCAAGGACCGCGTTAGCTCACCATTTTATGTTTTTTCTTTTTTTTGTGTGTGTTATTGTTGTGAAAAATAAATAAATAAATAACAATTACCACTAAGCTTCAGCAAATCTTTTTTGATGCAATTCTTTTAAAAATCACACTTGCATTGGGTGTAAATTTGGTAATTACATTCGATTTTTTTTTCTTTTAATAAATAAATATTTTAGAGCAAATGTCAGCATGAAAGCAAATGACCAAATCATAGCAATTGTGGAGAAAAGCTAGCACAAAGCACTTTTTGGTTTGTTTGTTTAGGTTTGCTTTTGAGCTTCCTACCGTCTCGAATGCAACATAGGTCGTCTGCCAAGCAACAAGTAGCCCAAAAGTCATCTCTCTCTCTCTCTCTCTCTCTCTCTCTCTCTCTTTCTCATTTGGAACAACATGCTGTGTAGTCACCATGTTTTTTCCCTTTCAGCGAGGACTCTTGTCTCACATCTCTCTGATGGCCTACAGCAGTAGGAGGAAGAGGAGCAGAGGAAGAGGGGAAGGTGGGCACGCATCGGTGGCTCTCGGGTGCACCGGGACAGCCGCATCCTTGTAATTAGACCGCAGGAAGACATGAAAGATAGCTCCCGTAACAAACGGAGCTCTCCTGTGCCTCCCCCCCAACTGCTCAAGTCGTAAAAGCGCTCCGAAATGAAACACCTCGCGACAGACCAACTGATTAATTACACTCATTATGTGGGTAAAAATGGCCCAAAATGGTGCACTGTACTTGTTGCCGTGGGCGTCTGTCTGGGAAGGAGGGTGGAGGTGCCAAGCAATAGCAGCCCCTCAAGTCCGGCTTTGAGAGGGGGCATAAAAAAAAGTTTCCTCGTGTTTATGATGTGTCATGATGGGCACAGCACAGCAGGAGAGCACACAGATATACTGCACTAATGGCTCGAAAACAATTCTTCTCTGCTATATAATGGATTCACTTTAATAGCGTCCATGCAGTGCAATTTTTTTTCCAATCTTGTTTATATTGCGAATTATTCACTCCATCACGGGATTTTGCCGCAATTATTTTCCTCTATGGACGGATACTATAGAACAAAAAGCGCGAGGCAAGAGGAAAGAGTGCGTAAAAGAGAGACTATCCAAAAGTTTGGGATGATTAAAAGCGAAAGTACAACAACGCATCTTAAGTTACGTAACCGCGTGTCGACAGTAACGTCAGCATTGTTAGCTCAAGTCATTTAATATCGCCACCAACCCTTGGAACAAATTCCAATCCGTCCACCCTTGGTCAAGGACACGGCCGCACTTTCAATGACTTGAGCGACCAAAAGGTGGTGAAATAAACACGAGCACATACTCACACGCACACGCACACGCACGACTTGCCGCTTGACCCCAAAGGCACGCACGGCGTCACTCAACACAGAGCGGCTCACGGCTTAGCCAGTTAACAGCCGGCCGCACTCATTCACCGACTCCACCGACCGCTCGTGTTGTGGCTCATGACTAACATCTCGACCACGGGTGTCAAAGTCAAGGCGCGGGGGCTAGATCTGGCCCGCCATCTCATTTTATGTGGCCTGTGAAAGCAAATCAAGCATGTCAACTTCCATGACGCTTGCTAACGTCTGAACCAACATTTCAAATTGTCATATCTAATCCATAACAAGAATATGTGAACGAGCCATTATTCTTGACTTCCGATTTCAAAACAAGTTCCCCATCAATTTGTTGTTCGCTGTGTATGTCATACGTGGAGGTGGTGAAGCATTTATATGGTTTGACAAAAATTGACAGTCACAACGGCCCTCCAGGGGAAACCGTAACGAAAATGCGGCCGGCGGCAAAAATGAGTTTGGCACCCCTGATCTAGACTGACCGACCCGACTGCTGATGCTGTGACATATCGACTGAGCAATTAAGAGCGCGTCACTTTTTTCAGGTCACTCGGAGATGGGCTTGAAAATTTGTTAGCACGCCACTATCAAGGTGAGGTTTTAAGCAGGGGATGCAACACGTTTAATCGAGCCAAAATGGACCGCTCGACACTCGGGAAAACCTCATTAAAGTGCGGATGGTCAGAATCATTCGGAGAACCTGACAGCTTCTGTTTTGACTCTATAACGGTGCTCCGATTGGAGCATCAACAGTCTTTTAGAATTTGGCCCCCCCCCCCCCAAAAAAAATCCCTGCAGCTTATCTGCCTTACAGCTGCATTCATCTTTGCAGAAGTTTTGTCTCGCAGTGCGAGTCCTCTCATTAAACCGGGGCTCAAGTTTGGTTTTGGGCCGCACGGTTTTTCAAAGAGCCCCAGAGTCCGCTACAGATCGTTGGGAGGAGTGAAAGCACAGATGGGGACACACGGCTCATCAAAGGCTGCTGAGAACCAACCTGCAGCGGAGAGGGTTCAATATCCCGCCGCTCCAAGTCGGAGCGGCGGTTGTAACCGCGTCGCAGGAGAAACTCACTTCAAAGAGTCGCGCGTATGATCACAAGTCACGTTATCGGGAAAGATTTTCGTCATCGACAAAAGGGAGATGATGATAGGAGAGGACAAGGTCGAATGCAGGCTCCAGGTACCCGTCCCGCAAGATCACACGGCATCCATGGAGGCAAGCTAGCTTGTGTGATGACGATGCTATCATCGTCACACAAGCTAAATCATTTGAACAAATTTGTTATTTCGGAATAAGAGGAAGCATTCTCAACAGTGGCACAACAATGTCTCATATCTCAAAAACCTGTCAAGTTGAGTCACTGGTATCTCAAGGCAACCACCGTGTACATATTTTTTTTCTGTCACCTGTGTAAGATTGCGTTGGATGAGTGCGGGTGACCAAGTGTTGACAGCGCAGTGATGTATGACCCCGCATGAGAGAGAGAGAGAGAGAGAGATGACACGATGTTAATCCCTAAAGATAATCTTTTGGCGGGCAAAGTCGGGACAAAGTCAGTGTCGGCGGTGACGGGCCATCTTGGGAGCGAGTGAGCGCGGCGCATCTGATGAAGCCATCGTGCGCAGCACCTGCGCCAACACAAATGGCCCTTCTAAGAAGCGGCGCCACCGAGATTTCAATCTCGGCCGTGTTCTCTGCGCCCTGTAAATCTGACAGGGGCCGACTTCAATCATCCCCGATCTCGTCTCAAGGGCACACGCGACCACGACGCTTCTGCTTCTTTTTATTGCGACCGAGAGTGCGTTTTCCTCTCGGAAAGATGGCGCGACAAAGCGGACACTTTCAATGAGTTATTCTGCCTGCGAAATGGGGAACAGATTAAAAAGTCAACCAAGAAACCGGCCGCATCTCACGCGTCCAGTTAAAGAAACATCGTGTCCGTGGGTCATTTGGTATCGGGCCGCACAGAACGAATAAATCATTTAGGTGACTTCAGTTGTATTGATTTTAGAATCCGGATGATGTTTGATTTTGAAAAATTGCCGGATTCTCGGTGACATCCATCTACAGCGTGTCGCTCTTGATGCAGGTCAAGCCGCCCTTCCCGGTCACGTGATAGGTTACCGCTAAAATGAAACCCAGGAGCGAGCAACATGAGTCAAAAACAAACGGCCCAGCCCGGAGACAGAAGAGGAGCTTACAACTTGCCAAAAAAGAAGGCGACATTGAAGAGACACAATCAGGAGTCCTACTTCAAATCGGGATTTATCTCAACGGCAGATTGCCGCACTCAACATTGTGGGGCGAACGCGTGTCACGCCTCAAGCGGAACACTGATCTCTGTCAAAGGCACATAACAGCCGTTGCCGCCAAGTCGGCAGCGAGGATGCCGCCAGAAAGTGATCTTCACTACATTCGGAATGGACGTGTGGATTCATCCACACGTCGTCCTTTCTTAATGAATCCTCCCTCTCCGTACTTGGCTCTCCAGCCCGCACGAGGAAAATGGCCACTTTGGCAGCCAGTAAATTTCATCCTGAGCTCCTAATGTGATTATTTTTTACGCGATAGTGTGGGAATTTGAAGGGATTAATACATCATGAGCACAGAACCACCCGACGGGATTTACTGTTCCATTTGGATAAAGGCTGACGAGGCAACATTTTTTTTTCATGAAAACTCATTCTTCGGTGGCCTTTTAATCAGGCAAAAGTGGCAAAGGCAAACTCTCAGTACACAACTGTCAGAGGCGGAGTTGCTGTTTACACGGCATCTATTTTGAAGATGAAAATTCAGCCTCAAGGAAGAAAGAGCAGCTTTTTGTGAAAGCCACTTTCCAAACCCCCCGATGTATGTATATATATATATATATATATATATATATATATATATAGATAGATATCGATATATCGATATCTATATATAGAGAGATATAGATATATGTATAGAGCGAGATAGAGCGTACTTGATGTAGAGCACACAAGAGACCACAAAGCCCAGCGATGTGCTGATATCGACGGCAATGCAGACCTATTCCAGACTTCCTTGAATTTTGCAATGTGCGTCAAATTATGCAGTAAAAACTACAATGTTGAAAATATTATTCATCAATCTTACAATTGAATAAAATGCTTTTGTTTTAAGACCTATGGGGGCAGGGTTGTTTTTTTTTTTGTTTGTTTTTTTACCACGTATTCAGACTTTATGGGCACCCTGTAGTTTGTGACTAGTAGCCCTCGTGAGCTATGCCCGCTAGTTCAAGATTTGTAGATGTCGCACAGGATTTGAGATTTGGTTTCTGGGTTTTGGTGCTACTTTCAAGGTGTCTTTCTTTTCCACTGATTTTAGTCGTTATCCAACGTTTACATTCCCGTCCAGGGAGCTTGGGGCTAATGTTCAGAGCTAACATTGGCGCTTTCTGAACTGACTTACAGTAAAGTACGCTGAAGCAAATATTTGCTTGTAATAATCCAGATTTCTGAGTCAAATGCAGATTCCCCCCATTCATTTTAGGAGCTATCCAAAGTGCATCGCCATTCACCGAGTTTGCAGGTAGTGTTAGTGAGGCAGTGTTATTATTTTTTTTTCAATCCCACCATGAATAGCAAATGTTCCGACGTAGCCTCCCCAGACAGACACGATTACATATTCATAATTGTTGCAGTTGTTGCACATCCCACCTGAGAGCCGTCTTACGCAAGCCCACTCCTCGCTGAGCAATCACAAGGCGAGTACGCAGCACTCGATCCGCACATTCTTTTTTTCCACTCACGAGTAACCGCTGAGGTTTTCTTTTAAAGCCTCCAAAAATCTGCACTGAAGCCAGTGAGACGACAAAAACTCCAAACTCGATTGATATTTGGGGAGAAGGGGGGCGGGCTGTCTAAATCGGCAGTAGAATCGGAAGAATTTTTTATGTCGAATTTTGAATGAAATTTGTAACATCTCCAAGATGAAAGGCTGAGTGATTTTGTTTTATTTTGGTTAAATCATAAAGTCGATTCATTTACTTCAGGATGTCTGACAACTAAGAATGAAGGTTTTGTGATGGCCATGGTTTGACTCTTGAATTGATAGTTTTTTTTTTTTTTTTTGGGGTGAGGTAAAAGTGCATTTTGAGTTTCTTCTGTCATGAAAGAATGTTGAACACAATACAGAATAAAAACACTGAAATTCATCAAACGTCAAATAAATAGAATATTGGTAATAACTATATGGATGTACCATGACTCATTTGAGTTACTGTTTCAACTAAACGAGTTGTTCTTGAGGAGTGAAAATAAAACAATAAATTAACAAAATGTACATAATTTAAAAAATAAATTTAAAAAATAAAACTAAACTGAAATATTTGTTTGTTGCACCTTAAATATGAATTGAAACAATCAGGTTCCAACGGTACATTCAACTCAGAAAGGACATTTTTTTTTATCCATGTTTGATCTCAAGGACAGTTGCATGTGTAAAAAAAAAAAAAAAAAAAAAAAAAAAAGAAATGCCACCCTGATCTAAAGAAAAACTGTACAAACTAATCTTTTTGACACTATATGTGACGTTGCCCTTCTTGGGATATAAAAGACATGAACATTTCTTGATCATTTAAACGCATCAGTCGGTATACAAACTCATGAATCCAATCGAGCGTCTCCAATTCACTTGACAAAGACATCATAGAAACTGTCCGAGAAAAACTAGCAGATTAAATCAACTTTTTTTCATCGAACATGGATTCCAACAATCTCATTTCGTAGAGTATATATACCGTACTCACATCTCGGAATGCGGCGACGCCTGCCTTTGTACATGTCGGGAATGCACAGAAAAGATGGGAAAAGATGCTCGACTTTACCTCTTCTTCCTCCCTCTCCTTCTCCCCAAAAACAGACAGCCTGTGTGTGTGTGTGTGTGTGTGTGTGTGTGTGTGTGTGTGTGTGTATGTGCGCGCGCTTCCAGCCCCAGACTCCCAGCCGAGCAGCTTCCGACCGTACCATTTGTCAAAACATCCCGGGGGGTGAATGAGTGAGGGGGGTGCTTGCCCTGAAATACTCCCATAGTAAACTGGCAGGTGGGAGTCGTGCCCGCTCGGTTTTGGTTGCACAGAATAGGGGCTGATGTAATCCTCTATTGTTATTGGGGGGGGGGGGGGTTGCCCTTGAAAAATGCTGCATTAGCATTGGATAATCGTCCGAATTCTGAATTCCGTGATGGTTGAGGTTTGACTTGGAAACGAATCATTGCATTCATATCTATGGGGTGTCCAAATATTCTTTGTAAGGTCAAAATATTACATTTGGGGGTGGTCATAATAACGTTTTTATTGTCACTGCAACTGTTTTAATGAATAAAAATGGAAAAAAAAATGGTGGAAAAAAACATCTGATGTACGAATTGGCCACAGGTTAAAGGAAGCCAAATTGAAGTCATTAAGCGATGTTTTCCTGTATATTAGGAAGGAGGGTTTTGGGGGGAGTTTACGTAAAAAGTACATTGTGCCTTGAGATACAACTGACCCAATGTACAAGTTTGTACAAGTTTTTTGAGTTACCGTCAGGTAATTTCTATGCTTTGAGCAAAAGCCAAAAACGCAGTTGTGTCATGGCAGTGAGCTCAACCCACTGTACAACAGCCAGCAGACAATTCTCAAACAGGACCACAAACAAGTACCGGTAGTTTTGCTTGCGATAAGGTCGTTGAGCTGACTGCTAGCAAACAATGAAAACACCATAGAAAGGCTCATGATTAGCATCGGTGTTATCCTCTGTGGAGAATGACTAGTTCAACTGCAGTTTACCGAGCAACTGTGACGGTGTCCGCACACCAGAAGGAGCAACGCATTGCAGCCCAAGCTACCTAGAAATGGACGTCACAGCGCCCATGGGTTCATCGTGCAAATGTCATGTGACCAAACTCAGAAAACTGGCGGAGCCCTACATCCTGCATTCGAGGCAAGACCACAATTTGAGGACCTGCGCTCATGAAAAGAAAGGAGTTGGTTTGAACATTTGCATTGTAAAATTCATGCAGCTTTCTCGTTGCTGCCCTTGAAGCTGGCACAAGAAACCTGGCTGACTTCCCTCGGTGAAACGGCGCGCTTTCATCTTCTAAATGGAATGTCACTCATTTGGTTGGCCCCTCATCTGTCTCAGCACTTCCAATTGAATTCAGACTGTGCAGACTTATCGGACTTAAACAGTTCGACAGCTGTTGCTGCCTTCTGGGCCACTGAGGAAGCCACCTTGGAACTATGTAATATTATTAATGCATCTCGTTACCATCAGATGGGACCGACGGCTCCAAGCCCCACCCCCAACTTCCTCCCCCACAAAATCTCGTTTTCGTTAAAAAAGTGTTAGGTTGAATACTAGCACCATCTAGTGTTCACAAAGGTGGAAAACCCATGAATGATCGAGGCTGATATCAGAAAAAATGCTCGAGACAGTACATGTATTTGTACACATACAAATTCACATTTACATATATTTTAAAAATAAATTCTGGCCTTCTGTTAAGTTAAAAAAAAAAGCATGTACAGGTTAAATAAAATTTTAAAAAGCTCAAATAAATAAATAATACTGTACATAAAAGAGCCAACCATCAAGTCACGCCGGAAGTGACATCATGCAGCCGAAAACGCGGCCTTCGGAGGAAGCAGCCTGTGAATTTGCACACAGCCATAGACGAACAACGACAGTATTCACACTCACACCGAGGGACAATTTAGAATGTTCCATTAACCTACATTGCTTAAAATATCAATCATAATAAACCTTTAATAATATAATGATATATAAGTGTACTTATTTTTCCGCGCGCAGTGATGATGTATATCAGAAAAAAATAAAAATAGATACAAATAAAACAAACAATAAACTATTAAAAACTGTGAAAAGATCCCCTTCTGTGTCTAAAGTACTGTTATTAAAAACGCAAACATTGAAGCACATCCCAAGAATCCTGTCAAAATAAATAAATACACGTTCGATTTTCTGTGAGAAACTGCAATGGTGTGACTCCTCCACAAGGAGGCACTACAGGACTATTACACGGTACAAGACGGCTCTCTCTCATCAGTTAGGAAGGAGTCGCGTAATCATATTTGAGCAGATATAATGCTAAAAACACAATTCAGTCTCCAAAAAGTGCATGAGTCATCAGTCGCCCTCCAACTGATTGGACATTAAGGCAGTCGTAAGTGAATAACCTTAACACAAAATATACAGAACAGAACAGTACTGTATCTCGGGCGTGATTTGGATGTGACCTCATCGACCCCTCGACAGCGCCCCTCCAGTGGAGCCTAAAAAGAATTTCATGTTTTAAACATAAGGTGCACAAGTTCATCTTGAGAGGGGTGACCCAGTCACACCTGCAGCGGAACTCTCGCACATCCGATGAATTCTTAAAACGAGTCTATACATATACAGGGTGGGAGGAAAGGGAGGCTTACTTTTTTTTTTTTTTTTTACTTTTTGTTCTTAGAAGGTAGGAGGTGAATCGAAGGGAGGGAAGAAAAGACAGAAGAGATAAAGGAAGGCAGGCGAAAGGATGGATACAAGTGAGACTTATAGGTGTAAAAAAAAAAAAAAAAAGCACAAATCCTGAAATATGCAGATGCTGACTGTAAAAAGTTTTATGTTTCGGAGGGATTATTTTCATACACTACCAACTTATTTTTCCATGTGTGTGGCGGTTAAAAACGTGACTTCCCGTTGTCGATAGACCTATTTTGGTCAATACGTACACACAAAAAAAAAAAAAAAAATGCAATCGTGATTTCCAAAGTGTGCGTTTAGTGCGCCATTTGTCCTTCATTTCACTCTTGACAGACTGCTGCATATTTGACTCTTTCATTATCTTCTTCTTTTACTTTGCCGGGACAAGTTAATAATGATCTTTCATAGGGGGGGGGGCGCAAAAAAGACACAGTGGGGTGAATAATTGTGTGACAGTGGAGCCTAAAAGCTTAATTAAAAAATCATCTGCTCAGTTGCTTTAACAGCACACAGCTCCTAACCTTGCAGAGAAGACGAACAAGAAGGAGCCGCCAGCTCTTCTGAGGGGAAAATTCAATTTTTGCACACGCGAGTGTTCAAGGGCACCTCAGCAGTGAGATGGCACCTGAACAACTTAAGTACACTGGAGACGAAAAGTCTGCGGTGAAATGACAGCTTTAAACGGAACCGAGATAAAGCGCGGCAAAACGTTTCACGCCCTTTCATGTGATCTCTAATCAGGACAATTCAATCACATTTATTTTGGAGGAATATTTTCAAGAGGGGAAGTCAAACTAAACATGAGAGAATGGTGCTCGCACAAGTGCGCACGCCCTCTTACAACTTGGGATGTGATCGGTGTTTGGAATGAACATGCAAAATCATGGTCAGAAGGCCTCAGCTCACGCCCGCCGCGATGAAGGTGCCGCTGATTAACACCAATTCAAGTTCAGCTGTTCCAGAAGGTTGGAGACAATCTTACTCAACAATTCGCACTCAACCGTCATCAAGGATGACCCGGAGGGCACCGGTGATGGCAAATAGGAAAAACATAATGACCATCGAACAAAATTGCGAATGGAACATACAGCCTCCTCCGTTCTTGACTTTTGGAGCATGTTTTTGGAATGTGCGAGGAAGCCAAAATACTAAAACAAGCAAAATCTCAGAACTGTGAAGCGGACGGGCCCGAATACTCCCCTACGGTGCTGCTTTCCGTCGTCACTTCTGATGAGTTATTAGTGAAATAAAGGGCGGCCCGGTGGTCCAGCGGTTAGCGCATTGACCACACAGTGCAAAAGGTTCCATTCCAGCTCCGGCCTCCCCGTGTGGAGTTTGGATGTTCTCCCCGGGCCTGCGTGGCTTTTCTCCGGGTACTCCGGTTTCCTCCCACACACATCTACAGTATCGGATTAACGTACTTAGAACTTCACTTCCCGTGGTTAATTTCATTTTAAACTTGACTTCACTTGCCTTTAGTTTTAGTTTGGTTTTACATTGCCTTGAGTTACACCTTTTGCAATGTGGATGGAAAGGATGATTTCACCACGCACACTTGACGATGCGATTGGTCCCCAATCAACATGACGCACACAACGCACACAACGCACACAACACACACAACACACACAACACACACACACACACACACACACACACACACACACACACACACACACACACACACACACACACACCACTTCAGCCCAATTAAGCGAACACCACTCGCTGCAGCGAGAAGACCATTTATATTCACCGAGAGCGCGGGTGAGGACTATGGACGAGCCGCTGAACAAATCAATAAGTAATATCGAGAGGATTTAAGTGGGGGATCCACCGGACGCACTGACGTGCGCAGGCCCGCCCTGTCTTTCGCTTTCATCTTAAGTTCTGCATTTGATAACGATTGGCGAGGCATTCAAGGTCACATCCAGACTCAACCCAAAAAAATGTGTTAAAAAAAAAAATCAATAGCATAAATCCTGAAATATGCAGATGCTTTCTGTCAAGGGTTTTATGTTTGGGAAATAATTGGTCATCGACCTTTCCTTCCTGTTGCAGGGTTTCAAATTAGGCGGCGGCTGCCCTGGCGCCAAAAACATCCGACATCATCAAAACTGCACTAAATTGGCGGTCAAGTCAAGAACTGTATTACTATAGCCGCAAGATTTAACACCCAAATATTTTAACAATGCAGTCGAAATCCTTGGGGGGGGAAAAACAAACACTGTGAGGAAAATCCGCAATGCAGTCAAGCTGCAAAAAAGTGAACCGCGATATAGCGGAATAAAAAGTTAGCACAGATCAGACTGGGACCACATCTGCCTTCATTTGAAGCAGAAAAACGGTTGTTGTATGAACATGAGCCCAGTTTCTTGATTTTCCACCAAGCACCGATGCGCGAGGGGAGCAACTTATGTTATTTGTTGCTTGTTATGTTAGCTTGATCGCTATTAAACCAGCAAACAAAGCAAAACAAACATGAAAAATAATTCTGCTAGGCCGGGGATTGCGTTTTGGTACAGATGAGGGGAAAGATGCAGACGGAGTTATGTTTATTTGTAATTGTTATCGTCTGCTTGAATTGGGGCCAACGCGAAGGAACTGGCAGTTCGAACCGATTTCGGACACAATCTGGATACCGTTTCAGATGAAGGGATTGTTTTCAATTGACACTCACTTTATCGCGCACACTACTGCCATCTATAGGACTCGAATGGAACTGCATGGTTTTCAATGACATCAGTCAGTCAAAGGGACATGTTAAGGATTTCTTCTAGTTATAAATGGTGTCACAATAGGTTTTTTTTTCTTTTTTAAACAATAATACAATTTTCCGCGTGTAAAAACGATTATGTTCGCGTATTTTGTCCCTTTAATCGAAATGGGGCAAAAGCGCGTTGGACTTCTCTAGCCGTCAGTGGGAATGAAGGTGTTTTGATTGAAGGGTGCTTTTCGTGAATGATGCAAAATGAGATCAACGTTACCCAACGACTGTCCCGCAATGACCCTGTTGTTCTCGCCCGCCACGGCTGCTCGGGCGTTCCTCTCGCTGGCATACTGGACGAAGGCGAAGCCCTTGTGCACGGAGCATCCGACGATCTTGCCGTACTTGGCGAAGATGGCTTCGATGTCGGCCTTGCTCACCACCGCCGTGTTGAGGTTGCCGATGAAGACGCGGGAGTTGAGCGAGCGCGGGTCATTCTTGTTGGTCACGTTGCTGGTCTGGCTCTTGCCGGTCATCCTAGACCTGCCGCGGGGGCTGCTGGGTAAACACAAAGGGATGCCGTTATAGCTGTGAATTATCGGCTTCAGTTAGAGTTGTTAACTTACTAAACGCTTTGACTGGCGGGCTTTTAAGCATTCACTAGGACAACCTTCACGAGATCCTACCAAACGTGTGGCGCAAACAGCAATTAGTAAAACAGGTCTATGCATCGAAATGCAATTTAGCGCCACATAATCTGAGATCATTTTGAATGCGCCACAATTAACTCAGTCTGCACACGTTCATTAATCTGCGGGATGGTTTCCATGCTTCAGAATGCGCGGCTGTTTTGGTTAACAACAGAGCGCAAATGGATGTCATAAATGGCCATCCCACGGCATAGTAGGGCGTGTCCAAAAGAGCTCAAAACAGTCAATAGGTGACCGTTGGCAAATAACGGAGGATAGATTCCGCAAACCAAACACATCTACAAACATTTAGTAGTACTCGGCCTCACACAAAGAGCACTTTTTTACACTCGACATTGTCGCGCCCTATCACTTACGCTTCCGGCATGAAGTGTGAACTGCCTTGGTTAAAAAAAAAAGAAAATTCAAAAAGAGAAGTATGGGGACACTGTTTTCCTGGAGGTGCATGTCAGTCAGACAAATCATCTGCACTGAGCGAGCCCGGCGGCAGGTAATGCTTTCGACGTGTTAACACTGCTTCATGGCGTGTTTACAGCCTCCCCGAGGCACCAAGCGTTTGTTCCCATCATGCCGCATGCCGCCGAGGGGATCCGCAGGTCTGATTGTAACAAGACGGAAGAAGTAGTTTCGAGGGGCTCGCAGAGTTGATACCCGCATTCGAGAATCATTCACATTGACGGCGAAGGGCGTACGGGCGTGAACACACTTTGCGTTGCAATTGCCGGCAAAGAACCATCATGGCGATAGACATCAATCAACACATGTAAACAAGCATCAATGCAAAACGACGACAAGCCATTTCAAGTACTCGTCCATCTATCCAAACACACCAAAGACAACAATTATTCATGCGATACAGAACATCCACACCTAACCTATCCATCAACTCATTTGTCCATCCAATTATTCATTCAGCACTTGACGTAAGTACCGTATTTTCCGCGCTTCGGAGCATAAGGCGCACCTTCAGTGAATGGCCTATTTCAAAAACTGTTTTCATACATAGGACGCGCCGCATTATAAGGCGCGTGGAACAGAAGAGACAATAGTGGCTGCGGTCGCGCTATGCATCCACTAGATGGAGCTACACTAAAGGCAATACAATACAATCCGGCTTTATTTATATCGAGCTTTCACAACCGCTGCAGCTGTAACAAAGCGCTTTCCCGAACATTTAAAATACTACGTTGAACAAATTGGAATACCGATCCATATACAAGGCGCATCGGATTATAAGGCGCACTGTCGGCTTTGGAGAAAATGGAATGCTTTGTGGGTGCGCCTTATCGCGCGGAAAATACGGTAGTTGCAAATAGAAGCCACTCAAAGGTAAGTAACTTCTCATTCGCAACGTGACAGTGACAACACAAAGGAAGGCTAATGTGGATGTGCAAACGTTTCCCCTCTGTGCTTCCCCAAAGAAATGCAAGTCAGCGCAACCTGCCAATGATTTATTTATCCCCGCAAACACCGGAGAGGACTCTGGATTGAAACATAAGAACGGTAGAAGGATGGAATGACGAGATAGCGATAGGTATGAAGAAGATATTTCCCAGTGGAGCATGCCGAATGAACAGATTCTCTTTCAACCTGGCAATATTCTCTACAGTAGATTTCCCTTCAGGATAGCACGCTTTCTTACATTCAAAACGCACACACACACAATGGAGGACAACTGCGGCTTTTGTGGAGTTGATTAACCCAAAAGTTTGCGAGAGCAGAAAGTCCGACAAAGCCCGCAGTTGCGAGTGCCGAGGTCATTAGACGGTTGATTATGCAAGCATGAGCACATTTAAGCAGACTTAATTGGACAAAGCCGGGAGCCGCTGAATTGAAGCCCGCGCTGAGCACAAAAGGGGTGACGGAGAAGGCCTCTGCTCGTTAATTAGCAGCCAAAAGAAGAAAGTGTGAAAAAATGTCCATGTTCACTCGGCCATGTTGTACGAATGCTAATTAGAATTAGTCATGCCTTTGTGGTTGTAATTTCTTATGAAATAAATCTTTTTTTTTTTTTCAAAGAACAAACTTGGCAAGTTCGGCTCAGAAGAACAATCTGAACGTAATATGGACATCAGCCATGATTGGAGAGCAAGGCATCATAGGCGAGCGAACAAGTCCTCGCTGGAACATCATCCATCCATCCACGTCATATATTTGCTATCCAGCGATACATCCATCTATTCCCTCCTCCCAGCAATCCACCTTCAATCCATCCGTCATGATTACGGCATTATTACGTTCAAGCGCAGCGTGCCAATGTGCTCCTGCGAAGGCATCGGTCAAAGTGCAGCGCGGGATCGCGTTACGTAAATCAGAGCTGACTTTATATGGGGCAGACCCACACATAAAATCAAATGAAAAACACGCAAACGAGGTCTTCACGACTTTCTTGCGCGGTCACCCTGGCCGACTTCCCTCTCGTGAAAGCGTTCGTTTATTTCACATGTTGTAGAAAACGTAGTGCACTCGCTCCTCATTGTGTCAAATTCTGGTGAAGTGACCAAACCGCTAAGATTTGCTTTGAGTGTTTGTGTGCTGATTAAATAGTTTGTCCACCTTATTATCCTTTGATTTTTTTTTTTTCCAACATGGCAGGGAGCTAATATAAAGTTGTTTTACACGCCTGGGGGGGAAATATACTTACTTTGTATCATGTTATCTTACAATATTCCCATTTTTATCAATTCTAAGGTCATACCAGAAAGAAGTGTTCACTTGTTCACGCTAGCATGCTAGCAGGTAAACCGCCAACGGCAGAATTTGATTTGTCTGTCCAACCCCACCTAGCCACCATTTTTCCTCACAATTCCTAAAGGTACAAACAAGTTTTCAAAGAAAATGTGGCAAAGAGAGTGGGTCAGCGAGGAAACTCCGTATTTTCTTGCCATGTTCACTTCCTGTTGGTGTATCTGTCCTTCCTGTGGCTGTGGCCGTGGCTGGTCTATCTCCCTGTAGCTTCCCAATCTTCTCACCCCGACCCAAAACATTCCATCTCCATCCTCCATGCCTGTTCTCGACCACCGCCAAGCGCAGCAGGAGCAGCATCAAGAGCCCGAGGCAGAGCTGAGTGTTATTTTCTCTTTCATCATCTGACAAGTATACTGCTTTATTCATTGCAAATTCCATCTGTTCTAAACGGGCTCCGCTCGCTCTGAAACATTGGCCCAAATGGCACTTTGGCATCAAATTAAAGAGGATTCCAAATAACAATCACCTGACAAACGTAAAGCTCACCGTCCGGGTCAGAAATGTCGGCTCTTTTTAACACGCTTAGTTTTCCGTTTCAACTTCTGCTCAGTTTCCCCACAAGCCCGACGGTAAGGATTCAAAAGATATGATCTTGGTTCTGTGTTTTTGCCGGGTGGGCTCATGAGACACTTAGAAACATCCAACGAGTCTTCAAAACTTTTTTTTTGGGGGGGGGGGGGCTATTTTCCACCAGCTTATAAACTATATTCATGCGAGCTACACTCACCGGCCACCTCATTAGGTACACTCATTGATGCCTCATGACAACGCATTTGATATTAACCACAAATCTTTCATTCTTTACGATGACGTGAAACAACCAAAAACCAATCGTCCACCTTTTTAAGACCCCTGTCATTGATAAAAAAATAATAATGATCATGCAGAATTACAAACGTATTCTCGTAACTTGTCCTGTGAGATGAAATCGTCCACCGTTTTAAGACCCCTATCGTTGACCACGAACAAAGGCCATCTAATGTGGCAGCACCAGAACTGATTCCTCACTTAATACGGCCACAAAGATTGTTATTTGAGGGTCATCTTGCGACATATGGCGTATTTAATGACGCGTCAAAGCAAAGAGTCTCACCTGCGTTGTCATCATTAGCGTGAAATAAGATTGTGTTTCATTTGCCCACGTCTTTACGAGCTGTCCGCTGTGACACATTAAACATGTCACTTGTGCTATCATCAAACCGCAGTGACAGGCGACGGTACGGAATTAAAGCGCCAGAGACTGCGGATACGTGGCTATAATCATCTTTTTTTTAATTACTTTGAATGACAGCCAAACGCATTAGGGACTAAGTGTGGACTCAAATCTAATTACATTTTTTTTTTTTTTTTTTTACTGTCTTAATTTAAAAGCTATGGCACGGCACAAGTCCGCTCACTCCGCTTTTATGCACTGACGTGTCATAAAATGCGAGGAGGTATTTAAAAAAAAAAAAAAAGAGAAAGAACCGCTGCGGCAAATGACATGAAAGCTGAGGACAGTGATTAAAAGTGCTGGTCCTTCGTGCCTGCGTATCCTATAATTCATGACCTGACGCACAAAGGCAAGAGAGTGAAACTGATCAACACGCAATTAAGTCAAAATTTAACAATGGATTAGGGAGTTAAGCTACATTAGCGCTAAATGAAATGTAATCATTGAGCATAATGGATCAAAGCAAGGGTGGGGAACCTGCAGCCTGAATTAAAGCTGGAAGCGGTGATGAATTCTCTAAATGAGTCTCAAACTTTGACGACATGCTCCACACACATTTGATGGCCTCGGGAGGGGGGGAAAAAGCCCAACAACTTTAGCGTGGCCATCTGTCTAGGAGACCCGATTCCGATTGAGGCCCGCTTAGCCAAATTCCTGAGTAAGAATCCATCAAAAATAATTGCTACAAATGGCCACGTCAAATCCAAATGCTGGCTGACTGTCCAGTTTCAGAGTCCCTTTTCACGTATCTTTTGAAGATTGACATGTCTGCCCAATTTCTTGTCAACTGGCCAAACTTGTCTAATGGGGGATAGTTTTTTTCGACTCACTTTTTGACGGCAAATACTGGAAATGGTCCGACTTTGACGCCATGCTTGAGCATCGCCTGTCTGTCTCCATTTGGGTGAATTCCCTGGTCAGAGCTTTGGAATTCAACCAAAATGACCGCCTCAAACGCAAATGGCCAACTTCCTTTTCAATTTCACGCATGGACATGAGACTTTTTCCACGTGTCCTGTTATGATAGACATGTCCACCTAATTTTGTGTCGACTGGTGGAATGAATATTTTTCACCCGCTTTTCCATGGCCAATCTTCGAACTGAAATGATCATCCATCTCTGATGCCATGCGGGCAGTAGAAAGCCCACAAAAAGATTTAGATTGTTTTAAATGCAATCTAAAGGACAAATTTGCGATTTTAGGGGCCCTAGAAAAGGACAAAACAATTGGTCTCTTCAAACCAAAATGGCAGATTTTCTGTGTGCTTTCATGCGCACGCTCTTGAGAATTTTTGCGGGTCTGTTTTGATATTGCCAGTGAAAAAGGCTCCAGGGACTGAATAAATAATATATATATATTTTTTTGTATTTTGTAGGAAGAATGAACCTAAAATAGGCCTTCTAATGGAAATGGCACACTTCCTGTATCTTTTCAAATCTGGGTTTAATTATACCTTCCATAATGTTAACAACAAAACCATCGCCCTTCCAATAAGACTGTCTTTCCATCATACATTTGTTACCCGTTCCCTTGCTAAAAGCGCAAAGTACTCGGCTAATGCATGGTGGAAACATTCCGACACTCAATTAGCAATTAAGGGCTTAATGAATAGACGCCCTCGCCGGCCCGCGTCGCTCCCGGCGGATCCTAATCTCCCCCTTTGCACAGTAAACAGCGGCTAATGCGGCAGGGACGACACGCTGCTGCCGGCTATTGTGGGAATAGAAGAAGCCAATGCCGTTGCTCTGTTTACCACATAAACGCTGACAGGACTCTTGAGCGCTAATGTGCAAAACTGCGCCATTACAAGTAAGAGAACGCCTTTGAAGCCGCAGCCAAAATCAAACAACTTTTTGTCAACTATTTTTACTAGAGCATTTCTGCCAGTGTGTTTGCGCTACGACCGGTTATATTTTGGCAAGTTTCTACTTCCTGTTTTGCCACACACTAGATATCTCAGCTAGCCTGCTAACTGTTGCTAGCATGGTAGTAAACGAAGCGTTATTGGATTGTTTTTTTTTTTATTTGACAAGCAATGTTGTGCTCATACAGTTACTAATCGTTTGGCGAATTGTCAGTCGCATTATTTGCCGATGGACATTTGTCTTTTGTCGCCAGGGTTTACGCAGGAGGGTTACACCGGGACAATTTTGATGGACGTGTATTTGGCTCTTCTATATTGGACACCGGTCTCCATTTTTGTGAGATACGCTGATACTAACCAGTGACGTTGAGCACATGGTTAACTTTGATGCTGACATTAACTAACAACGCATATTTAACAGTCCCTGAGTTAACAGCGGCTTAAGAAGTGAACTAGCTGTGAGGGTTTAACTTTAACCAGTGGTTAAAATGCCCGAGAATTGAACACCCGGGCCCTGTTTGTGCCGATGCCGTTTTGATTTCGGCAGGTGCCTATTCTTTTTGTTGTAGAGTATTCCCATTCTCTCTTTGGCTCCATTAGAGCAACTTTATGTGAGCAAATGACTTGAATTTCAATCTTCTGTGAGTGTCGTGGTCATTTGAGGCCATCTGTTGGTGATGTTCGAGAAGAGCATTGACTACAACGGCCACACGAGCTTCTCGCGTTAGCTCCAAGCTAACTAGCTGCCGCGCGGTGTCACTTGTGATCAAAAGCCGTAGAACAGAAGGAGGAACGGGAATCACGGGGAAGGGTAAATGGCGAAGCAATCGCAACGGCAAGCTTAGACCGACTATCAAAGATGAAGAAGTATGGCGTACATCAAGCGAGGTAGGTGGATATTAGCTTATAAATGATGACTCTCTCCTTTTTTATGTTCCGCCATCAGCCCCCGTCATTTACATATGACTCATACCTTTAATGAACTGCCTTTTCGGAATGCCGAGCTGCTGTTTGGCCGCGTCGTGGGTGGGCCCGTGACCGCTCCGACCTCCTGTAAAGAGAATACATCACGATTTCAATCAGCCTCATCTCTCACTTTCCCGCTGAATTTATGTCGAAGCCGCGAGGCGTGGCGACACGCGGGGGGGCACCCGGCGCTTAAAATGAGTCACGACCGCCGTGATCGGATTGGAAGCAAACCTATAGCCTTGCTCCGGCTGACGACGGCCGGGAGATAAAAGCGGCAGGACCGATAGAGGGAGCGCTATCTGTGCAACGCGATCTCGCACCTTCTCATCATGACCGCTCGATGATTATCGCGGTATTTTTTTTGGGTCTGTCATCACATATCGCCAAGCTCATCTGTGAGGTCCGCGCTAGTGCTGCGGCCAACGCAGTTGGAAAATATAAAATATCGGACACCGCACCATTCACCGGATGATAAAAATGCAAGTCCTTTGTTCTCAACAAGTTGGACAGTATCAGTTCCGACAGAGTATTATCAAGCTGACTGGAGAACAGGAAGTATAAATTTACTCAAATAAAATCAGCCCAAGGCTGGACTGAATTGGACCACCCGAGCCATATTAGATCAAAATCAAAGTGCCTTCACTAATAAACATTTGGACAGCACCAGTTCCAACTGAGAGACCTATTAAGGAGAAAAAAAACCCAGGAGGTAGGAGCTTAGCAGAGTAGCTCAAACAGTCATCGTTTCCTATTCACTGTCATATTACTTTCTATTGCTAGGTTAGCAGCAATGACGAGCAGAGAGAATGTCCCTCTGGCTGCTTTTTAAATCCTCAAGTATTCCTAAAATGAATTACTAAGATGAGAATCACATTTGTTGTCACATTCTCCATCACCTCACCAGTTCCAACTGAGAGAAAAGGTCAATCCCGCCCCGAATGTTCACTTTCCTTTGGAATTTTTCTGCCATGAACGTTAGCATGTTTTGCAATGAGCTAATGACTTGCTGCTCTCGTGACCCACTTTGTTAAAGCTCGTGGAGGAAGGTTATATTTGGCAGCAATAGTGGAGAAATCCCTCTGTGGAAGGAAACAGGAGGAAGTCATGGCATGCATGTGTTAGAATCCCACCACTGTAGAGTCACATGCGGGAGGGACTTCCACCCCACTTCTTTTACACTAGGATGTCTCTCCTTTGGAAAGAAAAAAAAAAAGACATTTATTTAAATGATGTCATTTCTGAATCAAAATTGACAGCAAAGCCTGCTGCCGCCTAACGTTCCCCGAGGCCATTTTGCGAAGACGGATTTTTCCAAGCGCAACCACAAGAAAGACTTGCGCCAGACCGTTTTATGTTAAAATCCCACCACCGTAGAGTCGCATGCGGGACTTCCACCCTGCTTCTTTTACACTAGGATGAAGAATAGGAAGAATTCCTCCGTGTCTCTCCTTTGAAAAGCAAAAAAAAAATACATTTATTTAAATGATGTCATTTCTGAATCAAAATTGACAGCAAAGCCCGCTGCCGCCTAATGTTCCCTGAGGCCATTTTGCGAAGACGGATTTTTCCGAGCGCAACCACAAGAAAGACTTGCGCCAGACCGTTTTAAAGAAAGAAGTTCTCTGAAATGGAATTATGTACATCCGTACAGGCAAACCAAGAAATGGGAATTTTCTGAACAAAGTGCCCCTTCAAAGATGGAGCGCCAACTCCAAATGCCATAATGGCGATGACCACGTCAAGTGTTCAAGATATTTAAATGATGTCATTTCTGAATCAAAATTGACAGCAAAGCCCGCTGCCGCCTAATGTTCCCTGAGGCCATTTTGCGAAGACGGATTTTTCCGAGCGCAACCACAAGAAAGACTTGCGCCAGACCGTTTTAAAGAAAGAAGTTCTCTGAAATGGAATTATGTACATCCGTACAGGCAAACCAAGAAATGGGAATTTTCTGAACAAAGTGCTTCTTCAAAGATGGAGCGCCAACTCCAAGTGCCATAATGGCGATGACCACGTCAAGTGTTCAAGAAAATGACAACCAAAAAACATGCTGATACCAATTGAAATATGGCAGGTGTTGACATTGTTTCCATCGGAGTTCAATTGCTCGCTTCTTGCGCTAGTTTATGTCTCGTACTTGTTGTCTTCTCATGCTAGTTTCCCCACCGTAACCAGCGCGGTGCATTTGAGTGCATCTGTTCGTGATGTTCGACAAGAAGGAACAATGGGTAAGGATGTCGACCGCGACAATACCTTCTCGCCGCAATTTTCTTCTGACTTAAGTGGTGCATTTGAGTCCATCTCTAGTTTGTGCTGTTTAACAAGGAGGTTCAGCGACTAAAGAGAGAAGCTGAGGAGTTAACTTCTCATGCTTTGCTCCATAAAATTCATTATAGTTGTTTTTTCTAAAGCTAAAGCTAATGCTTGTATTGTGTGCGTCCTCTCATCGCATGATATGACTTATTGCGGAGTAACACACAGCCACATATACACACCAAAATCGTTTTCGCCCTGTCAGATTAAGAAAAAGTCATTCTAAAAGGAACACAGGAAGCCATTGTGCCCACCTGAATTCTCATTTTGTCTCTTATCAGGGGATGAAACCTCTTTTTGAAGCCCTCTGAATGGGGGTCACGGAGCTTGAAATAGCATCAGACTGGTACGCTGCGTCGGGGCGGTGAGGCCAGGGGTTAGTGAGCAAAGACACGCCAGACGCTGAGGCGAGAACGGGCGTAATAAAGTCCCGGCAGCTGCCCGCGGTGCTGAAATCAAACGGCATCTCCTCTTTTAAAAAAAAAAAGGCAAAAAAGGGGGACGAGGGGGATGAAAAGATGCCGGCGCTGAGATGAAGACGCCGCAGGGCTAATGGCAGTGCCTCGCGACAGACGGCGCTCGCACACTGAGCCTGTTGTTTGTGAAAAGGCGGCCTGGAGCCGTGTTGAAAGATACATTTTAGCGTGGCGGGGAAGAAAAAAAAAAAAGAAGAGAGTGTCTCTAATAGGGAACAGTGGGCATTGGCACATGCATAATGCAACACGACACCAGCGGTTGGTTTGTAAATGTTGACACGTTCTCTGAGCTTCTTCATCTTCCTGAAGTACTCTTTCTTTCCTATCCGCTTGTTGGACTCGGAACGTGTTATCTTCCACGCCGCGCTTAGGGAGACACACGAGAAACTAATCTCACTTTTGACCTTTCAACTGGATCAGAGCTGGTTTCAAACACTTTCCCAGCACAAGACGGAATGGTCGGCGGTGATCACGTCGCCGCAGCCGCGCACCAGAATCACCTGAAGAACGAGGGATCCATCACTTCTGTGCTTCCTGGTTGGTTGCCATGTCTCTTGGCTGATCTGCACAAAAGGGCCTGTCAAACGCCATCCGAACTGGCGTCTTTTTGGTTGATAAAAAAACACCGCGGTTGGCTTGATTCTCGGTTCTTTCCGATTGGTCACTCCAGCAGACGACCGCGTGGCTGACCATCCTGCTTCTGACACCCAACAATATTTTAGGGAGATCAAGTACACACCAGTCGAGCCCCTATATGCTAGCGTCTCAAGAGGTGTCACTTGTGTACCAAAGGTCCATCTGACTGCGCCCCGAAAAGATGACCTCTTGGCAAAGCGTCCCACTGACACTACAGCAAGCGAGACCTCGTACATAACGGCAGCGGGCCCATTTCAAGCCCCCCGAGTACTTGGATTACAAATGATACCTCTCTCAAGGGGCCATTCAACCGGGTGCGCCTCAAGGCTAACTATCCGACTTCTGACACCAAAGGGCGGCACTTTGGCACGGTGAACGCATGATCCGTCACGCTACGTCTCCTCGCTTTTGTGGTGCCACGCGTGCCAGTTGGTTGTCAAAATGGCATCGTTGGCTTCACGGCTAACCGTCCAACTTCTGACGCCAAAGATCTTGAGCGCTAGATCACATCAACAATAGTCGCGACTGAAAGAATGTTGAATCTTTCCATGGCTCCAAGAGGCTTCACAGCTGGGCAGACAAGCGGATGGGCCAGGGCCCTTTGAAATAGTCGTGACTGAAAGAATGTTCAATCTTTCCATGCTCACAACTGGGCAGACAAGCGGATGGGCCAGGGCCCTTTGATCCGTTGGCTTGGTCGCACACTCAATGACACAACGCTGACCATGACAAACTGCATCCGCAAAAGAAAAAAGAGACCAGATTCCGAGGATAACTGTTTGCACTTATTCAAGGGGCCCAAAAAGAAAAAAGGGAAGTTCCTTAAAGCTTCTTTCATTCTGCGAGTGTCGGCTGAGGAAAAGCGTCTTCTTAAGTCGAGCTTTAAAGATGTCCGTCTGCCTGCCTCGCTTGCGGCTCAGAGTGATTCAGTGCATGTGTACCTAAAGCTGGGCTATTGCAGATCCTCATCCCTGGCCAGCGATAAGCGCTGTTTGCTTAGCGGCACATTTCATGCTTAGCTAGCCTGACCTGTTGTCCAGCATGCACAATTCCGCCGGCTGGAAAAGATGTCAAACGTCTTCCTGGAATGATTTAGGGCGGAGATGGCGAAAAGTTTCAACAAATGCGTGAGCACACGGCGATGAGATCATCATTATTTCAGTATATATACATGTTTGGACATTTTTGTTTGGCGGTGTTTCGTGAGGCGAAAGGTTGCCCAACACGCGTTTTGCATTTGAGCTGCGCGGTCAATGTCGAACAATTATTCAGATCAACAAGAAAGGTTTGCATCATGAACGGGGGCCAGTATACGGACGAGATGACACCCCGCTTCCTCGTCTGTGCCGCCATTTTTCCAATTGCCAAGCGTTTGAGGTCTGACAGCGGTTTGTCAGTTATCCAGAGTGCGACGCCACACAATGAGCTGTGCGTGCGTGCGCACAGCTGGGCCTGCCTCCTTTGGCGGCTCGTGTTTTCTTTTTCCGCGGCCCACATTTGCGCTGCCAATGTCCAATTTGTGTGATACCACACTGCAACTTTGGATGCGCGCTGTGATGTTTCCATCGCCCTTCGATGAAACATGACTCAACATCCCGTGGCTATGGGTTCATGTAGTTACACAAGGTACACGGAAAGGATTCCGGGTATATTTTTAAATCAATAAATTCAATAGGTTAGGTCCATCATTTAGATTTGGTCAATTTATTTACAGTAAGTAGCTCGCATGCTAAAAAAGCGTGGGCGGGCACCCCTGTTTTAGACGTTTCCCTCCTCCAACACATCTGATTGGAATGATCGGGATCGTTATCAGGCACCTGCAGAGCTACCCGGTGAGCCGCTCATTTCAATCAAGTGTGGAGAAGGAGGGGGGAAAGAAATCAATCCAAAACATGCAGCGTAGTGGCTCAAGGAGCGGCATTTGGCACCGGTGTTGTCGGCCGTCCCCGTTGACGCGGGGGACCGCTTTCATCACCATGACAACCAAGGTTGGGGCTGTCGTTCACAAGAAGATGAGTGACTACTACTTGTTGAAATGGGTACTGGAAAAAGTAAGCGCCCATAAAAGGAGCATGGACTGTATTTTCACTCATGGAGGCAGCACTTCGTCCCCAAATGACATGCACAGTCCACACGCGAGGCCAGAGGAGAAATTCAAACCCGGAACCACTAGCACGCCGTGTCACCATCAGCTTCGGTGTATTTTCATTGAATATTTTGTTGTAAAATATTTCCTTTTCTTCTCATATTTGTGTGTGTGTGTATTTGTCAATTTTGTATGTCAATGTTTGAAAAAAAAATTCACTCATGGAGGCAGCACTTCGTCCCCAAATGACATGCACAGTCCACACGCGAGGCCAGAGGAGAAATTCAAACCCGGAACCACTAGCACGCCGTGTCACCATCAGCTTCGGTGTATTTTCATTGAATATTTTGTTGTAAAATATTTCCTTTTCTTCTCATATTTGTGTGTGTGTGTATTTGTCAATTTTGTATGTCAATGTTTGAAA
>NW_017806235.1:73795-82409 GCF_001891065.2 Hippocampus comes
AATTGTCTTTGTTCTCTCTGAATCAAGACACTAAATATGGCATCCGCATGATAATTTGGAGTTAGCAAGGCAGACAATTGTTTGACAATTTTATCACGCAGTCAACCGGCTCGCTAAAGTTGGCTTCGGGCAGTAACAGAAAGAAGTGTCTGTCCCTACTTGTGTTTAGAATTAGATCATATATCTTGATACTGTACTGGCTAACAAAGATCTTAATCCAATCCAATGCAGCCTCGACACTCAATCTCTCTATACAGTACTCCTACCTCTCGGTCTGGAAAGGAGCTTGGACGTTGTCATTCGTCCTCAGGGGCTGCTGCAAAGTGGCCTTGCACAATTATGGATCCATATCATGATTGAAGCCTCACACTGGGCTGGCCCAATCAATTGAGTTCTTTGTGAAAGCCATTTCTCAATAGGTGTGTGTTTCAGTCTTATCTTATCTCATTTCTAAGTGAATCAACATACGGTGCCAAGCAAACAAAAAGAGCCGGCGTGACTAACTTTTACATATTGCACACGCACTGAAAAGTCAATACTTGACTTGTCATATTATAATCTAAAGCCGCAGGGCAAACGTAAACCGAGCCTTTGTCCTGTTATGTCAAGCTTGTTTACTTTGCGCCCTAATAGTTCATTTATAAGGCAAAACAGATTTTACAGACAACAGCAGCGGGCAAAAACACAAAAACAAAGGAAGATTTCAATAAATGGCTGGAGCACGATGCGAATCCAAAATTTGCTCTTAATCACTTGTGACATTATAAAATATTCCTTTTCTGCAAAGTAGGCCATGTCGAGCTTTGATTTGAGGATCATGACAGTATTTGATTAGAAATTTTCCTCAACACAATATCAAAGATAACCTCAGCAAAAATGCAGTTTTAAATGGTGATTTGTTAAAGGGGGGGAAAATATTCAAATCCCTCTTACCATTTGTGAAAAAGGACTTATTTTACTTGAAATCATGAATTTACGATAGCAAATCACACCTTCAGTTCATTTTCACCGACCACACCCAAGCCTGATTACCTCCAGACCTGTTCAATCACGAAATCACCTTAAGAGAACCTGTATGACAAAGTGAAGTCGGCCAAAAGACCTCAAAAAGCTGCAACAAAAGGCCATGATGCAAATAAAATAAAGAACAGATGAGATAAATGAATTGACACTCTGGAAAGGATAACAAATCATTCCTAAAGCGTTCAGACTGGAACAAATCATGGTCAGGGCCATTTTCCACAAATTGAGAGAGAGCATGGAACAAGAGTGGCCACCTACAGAAATGACCCCAACAGCACAGCACCAAATCATCCAGGAGGCCAAAAACAAACCAAGAACAACATGTGAAGAACTGGTGGCCTCCCTAGCCTCAGTTAAATTTAGTATCCATGACTCAACAGAGAGAAAGTGACAGAGCAAAAATTACATCCATGGCAACTTCCCATGTGAAAGCAACTGCTGACAAAAAAAAAAAAAAAATGTAAAGGGTCATCTTACTTTTGCAAAACACGTCTGAACAATTGCAAAGACTTTTCCGAAAATGTTCTATGGATCGACGTCCCAAAAGTTGAACTTTTTGACAGGTATAATTCTTGCTCCATCTGGCGTAAATGTAACACAGCATTTCAGAAAAAGAACATTATACCACCAGTCAAACATAATGGTGGCACTATGTGGTCTGGGGCTGTTTGCCACTTCAGGACCTGGATGACATACCGCGATTGATGGAATCATGAATTCTGCTCTTTACCAATTTTGTGACCGTAATCTTAAGTAAGTTTGGGTTCTGCAACAGAAAAATGACCCAACGATTTTTTTCTCTCCCTCAATAAAAACCTTCACTTAAAAAAATTATTTTGTCTTTAATTAATATTGATCATTTATTTGATTATGGGAAACATTTAAGTGTGACAAACCTGCAAGAAAATTAGAAATCAGGAACGGGGCAAACACTTTTACACACCACTGTACATCACTAATCGGTGCAATTCATTGCCTTCTAGCTGGCATTGATGATGTATATCCAATCTATCAGTTATATTGGGAGATATGATGCATTTCTTCTCATCTCAAAATATCCAATCTCCTATATATTTTCCATTTAAACTGACAGTATGCATATAAATACCCACTTGAGCAAAAAACAACAACCAAAAAAACGAATAATTTGGAATTGTGTCACTTAAACCATGCAGTGCAAATCTAGCCGAAGGCTATGTTCACACAGCAACTCCATTCCAATTTCTTTGCTTGTATGTGACATGTATGATTTTTGAACAAAGTGCAATTCAGATTTTTTTTTTCAAATACGTCCTGGGCCACTTTTGTATGTGGATATAAATCAGACATGGATCTGATGCGTCAGCTGTATGAACACTCATCCTCACACATCCCACTCATCAAAAGCCAAATACACACTTTGAATGCTGGGGAGACTGCTTGCGAGACGCAACAATCATCTGCGAATCTGCAAAGTTACAGGAACAATGTTGATTTTGTATTTAACTTTGATTTAAGATCACTTGTAAATGAGGCATTAAGTGGACATTTGTGGTGATAGCAGTGATTCTGCCACGCAGACAGTTCATTCCTTACACGCTGCAACGACGTGATGTTATCTTCAGTCGATATCTCCTTGAAATGTTGGGAAATGAGGAGATCGAAGAACATTGATTCCCCAAAATATTTCTACCTCCTCCCGCGTCATTCCTATGTCGGGGGTGTTCCGTTCACATTAGAAGTTGCATTTGTTTTTGCAGCGTGGAAGAGTACATAGGAAGGTTGAATCAAACAAAAAATCTGAATTGGGCATGGCGCCCTGCAGTGTGAATGTAGCCTAAGACACCGGAGAAATGGTTTAAATTGTGAGAAGACTACGTAAAATGTCTCCTTTAAGGTGAAGTCCTGAAGGGTCATTCTTCAAAGCAGCTCACGACGTCACTTTCGAAGTACTACAAGGCATTCTTTGAAATGCACCAACAACAAGGCCCGAGTACAAAACTCAACAATCTCTCAAGTAGTGTAAGACTTGAGGATCAGCACATTCTGCTGACGCACACACTTTTCACCCACAGACAGACCGGCAGGACTGTTTTCAAGTAATACCATCAAATACACACACACACACAAACATGCAGTCAACCCTCATAGACACACACCCAAATCCTTATCCAAATACCTAGCTTCTTCTAGGTCAAAACACACACTGCCAACTCGGTAATGATACATCCCGAGAGATGACCCAGAACCACTAATGGACATGTAGGCCCATCAAGAACGGCAAACCAGTGTATTTCATTCAGAGTGAAATTCCTTCGAGCGCAACAACCATATGAGCATTCCAGTTGTAACGTTCGCAACAAAAACACGCCTGACAGCATCCACCCTTACGGGAAACAAGAGACGGAAAGAAAAGAGAGGGGAGGGGGTTCAAAGATCAGAAAACAGATGTAAATCCTTTAGCAAACGCAACTGCAAATGGCTAACACATGTTAGGGCGCCTTCAACTCGCAGATCGCTAGGACAGCTCCTCGACTGCACAGGACGAGGGCAGGACAGGATACCGGCTGTCACTTGTGGCTGTCACACCTGACCACCTCAGAAAGTTGGCTAAAGTTGCGCTTTCACCGCCACCTGGATCAGGCCATCTTTGAAACACTGTCCAATTTGACCCCAAATGTTTGCATAACTCATTTTGGTTAGTTTGACTAAAATGTGAGTATACCTTCACAGATTTCTTGCAACATATACTTGCTTAATACTGTTGGCCTGATGACAGCTCAATGTGCAATGCACTCATACCCATTCGTTGAGTCGTCTTTAACTCGAAAGAAAATCTTCAATCTAGATAATCTCCGTGAATCATAGACATCTGCACGTGTCATTGTATACGAAACAAAGGCTGTAAAAGGTACGCTAAGATCAGCAGTACGTTGTTGAGGTAAACGATTTCGATCAGTTTAAATGTCGCAAAGTGAGACAAGTGACGAAAGTATACAGACGTACGAATGTAGTGTGCGTGTGTGTGTGTGTGTGTGTGTGTGTGTGTGTGTAAACTATGCAAAAATGGGCCAGAGCCTGTTAGCTGGAAAGCCAAGTGACAGCCCGTGGCATATGTTCAAGTCACCAGTGGCTTGAAGGGAATATATTTTGCTGGCTCAACCATGTCAGGTAGACACACACATGATGATACGGCCATGGCATTAGATATTTGTTTTTTGGTTATTACTTATTTATTTATTTTTACTATTTTGAAGCCTTATTTTTCAGTCTTGGTGATTGTTTTAATCAATCAAATTTGGCCAGTGTTGTTAACAAAACTCTCTCTGTGCTGTGTCAGATTTACAAAACATTGAATTTTACGTTGAATGGTTAATAAATATTTACTTATAAATTCAATTTCTTTGCTTTCCTGCCCAATTGCATAAAGGAATGGGTTTGAATCGAAGGGTTTTCTGTGGGGAGCGTGCATACCCTTCCTGTGCTTTTGCCGTTTACTTCTGAGCACGACTCTACCTTCCTCCTACAGCCCAAAAACATGCATGTTTTGATTTGCTGAAGAGTCAGCATCTTCTGAATGTGAATATGAATGGTTGTCCACCTCTCTACAGTTGCGCTGTCAGTTCACTGGCAGAATTTGTCAGATGTGTACCATTATTTCAAGAAAATGAGAGATCAGCCAGAACGTTTGTTCTATTTTCGATTGGAGTCAAATTAGACTATAAGACATTTCAGAGTAGCCTAATTACTAAGCAAAAGTATTCAATAGAGTGGAATGTTAATTTGCAGTCATTCAATAAAATGTAAAATTATAACATACTGTAAACTGAAACGAAGAACAGTCTTCAAATCTACATTGACTTTGCAAAATCAATGAAAACTGATTAAATAAAGTAAAATTTGTAGGTAACAGAGTAAAAATGTGCACCTTACCCTTACTTGCAGTGGCAGCGCTCAGTGTGATGTGGTGACAGTGCTCAGGCAAGACACGGAGTTGTCGGCTTGGTCCTCGCTCTCTGCCACTCACTGTCTATTTTGCCAGCGTATGCCCACTTGCACCACTTGTGATGGACTGCGCTGCACAGCCACCAACTTCAACATCCAGTCCTCCCTCATTCAAGCTCAGCGTCATGGGAAACGGATGGTCGTAGCTATAATTATTGTCCCTGTACTGTGATGACTGAAAGCACAGAGGATGGTTTCGCCTGTGAGTGAGTTCACCCCAGAGACACGTCAACTGAAACGCGACTAATTATGTACAATATGTTTTCTTTTCATTGGTCACTCAACCGGCAGATTTTTATCAGGGAAAACGTAAAATGGAAAACATGGTTGTTCAAATGGTATATTGGGGGAAAGAGTTTCAGTCTTTTTTTTTTTTGAACCCTTTTTAACTTTCAATTATGAAAGACACATTTTACAAGGCATTGTTAACATGTTCCCTCGTCTGCACTTGTTTGAAAGGTTCACAGGTGTTAACAAGACAATAGATGATAGAAGATTTTATGAACTCTATGAAAAGTTCTTTTCTCATTCACTTTTTTTTCAAAGCACACTCCCCCTTTTGCTTTCGCTTTTAGAGCCTTTTGACCAGAGGTGTCAGATCCAGGTCCAGAAAGTAAAAGACCTTGCCACAGTTTTGCTTTAATGACAGGTGCAGCTACTCAAACCAGCTTCCCAGAGTGCGTTTACCTGCCCTATGAGGAGAAGCAGCTGTGGCTCAAGCCATCCTTTATTGAATTGACACATCTGATTTTGACCGATCCTTTTAGACCAACAGGATATTGAAAAATAAAAAGACTCTCTTCTTTCACCACGAAATTGAAGTTTCTAGAATTTTCCGTTCACCTTTAATCAGCAGTAGAACATGGGTTAGTTTAACCAAAAACAGAAGTTTCTGAGCAAAAGGCAGAGAAAACACGTATTTTGCTAAAAATGACCCAAAAATATAAATAAAAAAATGATAGACAGCAGTATTTCTTGTTTTTGTGAAAAAAAGACCTTGTGGCAAAATCATTTATTTACAGACACACGTATGAAAAGTGCATTAAGCGACACTGGTTTGCGCCATGGCTCGAGTAGAACATTTGTTTTTTTTTACATGCTGTTTGCCATACAGTCCATGAATGGCGTCACCTTGTGTCACGATCACGACACATACTTTCAATCACCTACCGTGACACATACTCAGCACATATATTTCATGTAATGTACTGTGTATACATGCTCTGTTCAAGGGTGGGGCTTCTAAACTTGTTCGATTCCGAACATGTTTTCTCCTTCATAATTGACATGACAAATTGAGAATAACCCCATAATCCTTTACTCAAAAGCTGTGCTGATCTCAAAGTGATACAACACCGCCATCTACAGGGATCTGTTCGTCATTACAGTGTTTTAACAACCTGAATTTCTCAGACAAACTGGACAAGACTTCAAGTTCAAGTCAACTTTTATTGTCAAATGTGCTCTATGTGCAACATACAGCACAGATGAAAAAACTCCACTCCTAACTGTTGACAAATGTGTTTGAAATGGCTGGATTGCAGTTGAAAAAGCTCCAGCGCAGTGAATGTCTTAATGTTGCCTGAAGGAGGCTATATATATATATATATATATATATATATATATATATCACTCATCATCCCCCATTGAAATTGTGTAATTAACAACATCACAAAAACGTATCTCCAGTTTATGCTTGCAAGTCAAAGGGGGAAAAAAAGTAAATAAAAATCTCTATTTTTTAATTGTCTGAAAGATGGCTGATATCGTGAAAGTCTCATACATTGTACATTTTGATCTACTTTATCTAATATTTGCATTATTTCCGAATCTAATATTTTCTATTTCCTAATGTAACATTTTGTAGTATTTCAAGATCTTGATGTTGTCATGCTTTGCTGTATTTTTACATTTTTTAAAGATGTTTCTCAAAGAAACGTGTCATACTTTTTGTAATATTTGTGTTTTCCCAAAATAAATAAATGAATAAATAACATTGGAACTATTGTTTCCATATGTCCCCATTTAGAAAAGCTGATTAAAATGTCCAATCATGCAACAAAAGTTCACCTGGCGTCCGCATGAAGAACTCGCTTCCAAGTTCCATTGTCACCTGCTGAGAAAATCATGAAAATCCTCCAAAATCAAAAGCGTTTTTCACTCCCATCACCAATGCTGCAAAAAATAAAAACAATCCCAAAAAAAAAAGAAAAAGAAAAAAAAAATCAGAGTCAAATTGCTCCAAAATCAGCGCCGAAGGAGCCATCGTACGGACCGTGGGCAGGAGACGGAGCAAAAGGGGGAATGCTGCTAAAATCGACAAGCGGATCCAAAAGCATTCCGCGAGCACGTACTGTACGTGTCCTGCGTGGACGTGGTGAGGGATGAACTGAAAGCATTGCATGCGCACGACAGCCGTGGCCCGGACACCAACAACAAAACAAGAAAAAAAAAAAAAAACCCAAAACAAAAACCAAGAGAATAAAACGCAAGATCAAATACTCACCGAGCGGGAGTACGGAAAAAGAAACGTGTCGGGGCGCTTGGCTCGCAGGCAGGCTGACGCTCACTCTCTCCGGTGCGTCCGCTGGCTGCTCGCAGCATCAGCCGGCGCTGGCGTCACGTGACGCAGGAGGGGCCGCGCTGGTGTGGATTGTGACGTGTGCGCACGTGGCTTCGTTTGGGCTTCCTTTTTTTTTTTTTTTCCCTTTCTCCTCCTCTGAATGAATGGATGGAACATGCAGATACGGAAATGTTGCAGCGCCTGGACACATCATGAGGAACACATCAGATCGAATACACAATTCAGCAATGCAATCTGGATATACAATCTATTTTTTTGGGGGCAGATCAGGCTTTTCAGATATTTTCTTGTTATTGTTTTTAAGTTGGACCTGTGAAACCTTTCGCAAAACGCTGAACCGAAGCTTTATTTCATCAACATTACTATGGATCATTGTCATGATATTTGGATTATTATTATCGTTATGTTCATGTTGAGGATGATGATGATGATGAAAAACTGATGTACGAGAGAGAAAAAAAATGAGGACTGATTTGGAATCAACACAAAAACATTCATTGAGAAAAGTTGACTTACAAGTAGGATGAAAAAAAATATCCTAAAAATCGGGGTTCATTCATTAATTGTCCATGGGTGCAAATGTTTGTTTGTCTATAGTGCCACGAATCCGCTCGAGCTGCTCCTCCTCATTATCAATATATCCATCTCTACCTCGTGGGGGGGGGACTTTCTCATTAAAAACGACTTAAAGCGTTAATCAAGTCAGTTTCTAATGAGCCCGGGGGTAGTATTGACAATCAATACGGGGGGAGGAGGTCTTAAACCCAGGTCAGGTGAGACACAGTGTTGCCTGGCATCGTGTGTGTGTGTGTGTGTGTGTGTGTGTGTGTGTGTGTGTGCGCACACGCGATACTCTGACAGTTCCGCTTGCGCTTCCTCAATAGTCTTGCAGTCCACAGGCTGTGGCGGTGACATCTTGTCGGCACGCGGCAAAAAGGAGCAAGCATGCACACGTGGACGACCGGAAACAAACTCCAATCACAAGTCGATCGCGCTGCTGTTTTGATGAGCAAAAAGAGCTCC
>NW_017806235.1:82961-84775 GCF_001891065.2 Hippocampus comes
CACACACACACACACACACACACACACACACACACACACACACACACACACAGGTGCTGTAATTCACTGGCTTGCGTCCTGAGCTCTGACTAAATGGCCCGAGCAGCTCATCTTCCTCGGCCCGGATATGCATCTTCAGGCGAGGGGGCTCGAGGGGGGGGGGGGGTTGCAATGATGTGGAGGGACGGCAGGCCCCCGATTCAGCCTGGAGTTTAGTTCTGAATCCGCCGCACACTTGGAAAGCCGTAATTACATCGTCGGCAGCGTGGCGCTCGATGCAACATTAATGGCGAAGCAGCTGTTGCCTCCTACCTCCCACTTTTGCCGTATGAACGCAAACACAAATAATGCATCACATCCAGTGGTGAGTGCCGCATGCAGAAATGTTGGCGTATTTAACGATATCGCTTTTGTCCAAGGCCGGGGGTGCGGGGGGGGGGGGGATGCATTTTAATGGGGGCTGAATTACCCACAGAAATGTTGAGTGGTGCTTCTGCTGCCACGTCTGACAGAACAAAAGTCATGCGAGCTGCGAAGCGCGCGCGCGGCACACCGGCGAGGCCCATGCGAGGTTGCCATTTGTCGCGTGAGTGCCGAGCGGCGTTTTTCACCTTCCAAAGTAAAATCGTTTTTTTGATTGCATTTGTTTGTATGCCAACACAAACATGATGAATGACTTTGAATGCGTTCCAAATACTCATGTGGCAAAATCTTTTGAAATGAATGTGGACTGTCAATGGCGTCAATCTGTTCCAAGCCTGCTTAAAAAAAAAACACAACCAAAAGTGTTTATGTTAATGTGTCCTTCAAATGAGGGAAAAATAGCAGTCCAATAATATTGTACTTTAAACAAACAGCCATGACTGAACGAAAGAGAAAGAAAAAATACATTTCAATAACATTTCCCCCCCCATGCTATCAACTGAATGGCTGTGCGTCATATGCCACCCAACCGCACACGCATGTGCACACACTGGAATACTTTCAAATGTTTCTCAGGGCTCCGTAGCTATTTCCGGCAAATAGCATTTCGTTTTGGTCGGTCTTTAGCGGAGGTCAGAGTGAGTATGCTGTTTGTTTTGCCGCATTTTCCAGGTGAGGGGCATGTGTGTGCGTGTGTGTGTGTGTGTGTGTGTGTGTGTGTGTGTGCGCGCACGTTCTTGCACCTCGCGCACCTGCCAAGTGCGCACGCGCGTGACGGCGTGTAACCTTTTAATGCGCTTCCATGTTGACATTTGCGAGATCCGCGGCGTTCCTTTGAGGAACTAAAAGCCACGACATTGTTCAGGCTGGCGCTGAGCCGCCGCCATCGTTTGTCAGACAAAGCGCCCATCAACGACTTCATTAGATCAGACGCGCTGCCTCGGTTGCCCTCCCTTGTCAAACGTGCACCCGGGCATTGTTTTGTTTTTGTTTTTTTTTCTCCCCGCTTGACGACAATGCGTTCCGCCCGCCGTCTTTGCGCGACATTAAGGCATCACTGTTCCACCGGCGTGAGCTGAATTTGAGATCCGCTGCTCATCTTTCCCGTTCTGCAGCCGACTGGTAGCGAGAGGAAGGAAGGTCGTCGGGGCTGGAGGAACATGTTCTGATCTTTTTGCCGAGCTGCAGCATTCGTAATGAGCAAGTCGTCGCTCAAGCCCTCGGATGCAGTTGGAAATGAAAGCGGCAGTTGGGCAACAAGTGGACATGAATGATGTCAAAAGAGTTGGGCACGGCCTATTGAACGCCGTGTTGGCCGTAAAGTCATGATGTCACTAATTGGCTGTCTCCCTCACTCTCTCTCTCTCTCTCTCTCGAGGGCCGAAGGGTTG
>NW_017806235.1:84807-87652 GCF_001891065.2 Hippocampus comes
ACAGCCACTTCCATAATTCAAACAGCCTAGCGCAGGTCTGGGACTCATTTGTCACACATAACGAGAGAGTGATGCCACCCTGGTACCACAACCCCGTCCCCCCCCCCCCCCCCACCCCAACCTCGCGGACTCCGCCCAGACAGGCTCTCTCGCAGCTCGTCAGCATTGGCCTCCGACGAGTAATGAAGGCACAATAAATGAACTGACAGCAGCATTGAGATCTATAGGAAGTCCGCCTGAGATTCGTAGCGCTGCCCGCTTGGTGCAGCCATTATAGATTGCAGCAGGAACTCTCAACTTTTTTGTTTTGGGTTGTTTTTTTTTTTTTTGACATCAAGCACACGAAATCCCCTGGCCAACATTCAATCATGGCGAGCAAAAAAAGAAGTAACCGAATGAACCGGCAGAACACGTCGGGCATCGTGCTCAATGGATGGAAAACACCAAAAAAGTTGTGAGGAATAAATGACTAAATAAAGGACAAAAAAAAGCAATACAAAAAGTTTTATGAAGTATTATCGACTGCTATTTTTTTTCTCATTTAAAAAAAAAAAATCACGTGGTCCTTTTTTTTGTTGTTTTTTGAGGGAGGCGGGAACGGATTCACGGCATTTCCATTCATGTAAATGGGGGGGAATGGTTTGAGTTTGTGGGAGTTGAATCAGTGCTTCCGCTGTTGCCATTTTTTTCCCCCCACAGTATCTCCACTTCTATTTCAGTGAAGTCAAGGACTTTTGCTACCTCAGCTTCTCCATTTTCAAAGCGGAGCGCAGCACAAGCGGGGAGAGGAATGTGGTCTTCATAGACTTCTGTTCCTGACAAGTCCCCAAGGAGAAGCTCCTTTCTCACGTGTATCGATCGGCGCAAAGGTCCACGTTGATTCGCATCGACAACACTAACGAGGTCCTAATGGAAGTCTGCGTGTTTTTCCGAACTGGACACACACCGGGGACGCGTCACTCCGGACAAAGGCTCGATGCTGCGAAGGTCAACCCTGACCATGACGAGGAAAGATGAAGGCTGCTATCGACCGGATCGACCGATCCGTCCATTCACTGACCAAAATACCAAACTAGGGATGTAACAACTTACTTGGACCTTTCCGCCCTCCTACCGATGTTCATCTTTTGTCCGTCCATCAAACTAAGCACACAAGAAGCTACACTGTGCTGAATTCGCCCAGTTTCATTTTGTCATGTCGTTTCGCGCAATAAGATCATCTGCATGCAGATCTATTTTAGAAGTAGACGACCACTCTACTTTTTTTTTGATAACCCGCACCGATACAAACAAACGTCTACCGCCCAAAAGGCGGCTGGGAAAGCCTCCAGCACGTCCGCAACACAAGTTGAGGAAGGGTAAGAGTTGTTTTTTTTTTTTTTTTTCCTTCAATGTCAACATCGTGAATATGCGTTTGGTGTCAAAGATGAAAAACAAGCTCCAATCTCCAGCCAAACGTCACCGGATGGTTTGCGCCAGAAACGGCTCCGACTGCTTTTGTGTGATGACGCAAAATATTGCGCCGGAGCTTATCCTGGGCGAAAAATAAAGAAATACTTTTTTTTTTTTTAAACTGCGAGAATCAGTCATGTTTGCAAATCGAAGTCTGTCAAACTGAGGTTGCATGCTTCCTGACAGCTTTCTTCACCGCCCAGCGTGAAAAGACCAATACTGGGGTTTTTTTTTCTTCATAAAAAAAATGAAAAAGCTCTTACAAAGTGATTGACAACCTGGTTGCGAGTCTGCAATCTGATGCCAGCTCAGATAACGCTGTCATTTTGGGGTTTTTTTTTTTTGTAAGCAGCAGCATCTGTAACATTCAAGTAACACAAAAGCAGAGCTCACAACATCCAGATCACCGTTGGCGGGACTACACCAGAAGACCGACTGCTGTTGATAAACTGATTCACCAATATTTGGGAGAACCTCCTCAAAAAAGCGAGGAGCAATAGACTTCTAATAAAAATTTACGTTACGCGTATACATCGATGTGTATGCTTCAATACACGGTTAGACGTGTCGATAAATCCGTAAACGTGTGCCGTCAAGGCCGAGCCTCTTGATTGGCTGTTTCCTCACACGTGACTTTTTTGGAGACGAGCGTACGGTTCCGCAGCCGCACATTTGGACCGCCGGGTTTTGAAAAATCCATTTTCCAGAACTCATCCAATCCATGATCAAAAATCCGTTTTTTTTCCCTCACCGTCAATTCGATTCCTTGGCACGTTGTGTATTTGGCAATACTTTGCATTTGCAGCGGTCCCACTCTACTGAATAGAAGCAAGCGACTTTGGTTGGTGGCCAGAAGAAGAGAAAATCCATGGCGTCGTCGTCGCCGTGTTCCTTGGCTTTTAATCTGCGCTCTTTTACAAGTAACGAATCTTTTGATCGCTGCACCTCAAACGGCTCAAGCGCGGCATGTATTATTGAGCCGCACTTTGCCGTTACTGTGGAAACGTGCTCGGCGAGGAGCCGGCGACGACGTATATGATTAGTATGTACCTCCAGGCCCCTTCGCACCGCGGCCGTCCTGCGGTGACTGGAGGCAAACACGGGCGCGCACTACACGGGGGTCTTCACTTGCAGGAGGAATAGGGGAGGGAAAAAAAAAAATAATACAAACACAATGACTTTTTTCCCCTCCCTCAGACGTGTACACAAAAGCGTGAGACAAAAGTCAGCTAGCTTGTCTACGTTGTTCTTTCCGAGCACTTGACCTTCACTAAATGCCTTGCGAATTTTAAAAAGCTGTGGTGGAAGGAGCGATGAATCATCGACTTCCCCACCGCAGTCTTGGTTCCTTTGCTTTTTTTGGCGGGGGGGGGGGGGGGGGGTTTGCTGTTTG
>NW_017806235.1:87756-127611 GCF_001891065.2 Hippocampus comes
CCCCCCAAAAAAAAATAATAATAATCCATTCCAGCAAGTGGCCACCACTCGCTGAAAGGGAAAACGGAGCCCCGCCGAGACAACGCTTTGAGGTGCCACAGACACCGTCCTCCATTTTGTTTTGATTGAACTTTGGCGCCATTATCATGAAAGAAGCGGATTGCCCTGGCGGTTGGGGGATGCATTTTAATCGAGAAGAAAGGGCCACAAAAAAAAGAGAGTATGGATATTTTAGAGGCTTGTTGGTTCTATTCATGGACAACACTCGTGCTTTTCCATCACAGAGATTCTCTTTGCCCCCCCCCCCCATTTTTTCTTTTTTTTTAAATCAACAGGGAAAAAATGAAATGATCAATATGTTCCTAGAAATGTGGCATTTGCCTCAAAGAAATCTCCGGTAAAAGACAACTCGCTACGAATCTTGATATCTTTTAGGGTGGAAAGATTCAATTCAGTTTGATTCATTGTACTCACGTCTATTCAATCAAAACCAATTTACAATTTTTTTTTTTTTTTTTTTTGGTGGTGACCGCCCTACCTGAAGTATATCTAAATAATTTGGATGCTACTTTGCAGATTCCATCTACTGAAGGGTTGGCCATGAACATAACCCCCGCAACAAACGAGGGATTGCCGAAAATACTTTGCAGGAAAACGTTTTTGAGCACGTGTGCAAAGGTACCTCAAATTTGGGTCCTGAAAAACCCGGTGATGATGGTGGAGTATTATTTTACACAACATGCAAGGTGTGCCTGTTGAGTTTTGTGGGATTCAAATGGCTCTGCGGCCGACCGCATCGCCATCCAGAGTCGAATTCAACTTTTAATTGTATACCGTTGAGCCATCAATCGTACGCGAAGGTGAAAACTGAAGACAATCAGCCACGAGTTCCAAAAACATTTCACCGGTGCAAGCCCCCGGGACAGACGAGCACACCGACACCAACGGGCGGGTGTCCTTTAAGCCGACGTAGGAAAGAAGCGTGTCATGTTTTCAAGCGAGCCTTTCAAAGATTCCAGTTGATTTGCTTTTCATTTCAAAGGCTTTTTGTTGCAGGGTGATTAAGTTCCACGGGGCATCTTCCGTCTGGAAAAAAAAAAACCCCAAACAAACGTGGCCCTAGAGACCGGCTGATTTCAAAGTTGATCAGCGGGCCTTTTAGCTCCTTTGAAAGCACGCGAATTTGAATGCATGAGATCTGAATAATTGCAAGCTCACAGGCAGGAAGCAAAACACTTTGCGGGCCTCTTTGTTGTTCTCGTCGCGTGTCGCAACATGAACGGCCGGTTGATGATACGCAGGGACAAAGACAAGTTAGACGTGGACGATGAAATGACACGACTCGAGAAACAACATCAGGACTTTTGTTTTTCCATCTAATATTTGTCTATGTTGCTCCTATTATTGATGTATTCTTGATTTCATATTTTATGCATTGATGCCAATTGAAGACAATCAGCCACGAGTTCCAAAAACATTTCACCGGTGCAAGCCCCCGGGACAGACGAGCACACCGACACCAACGGGCGGGTGTCCTTTAAGCCGACGTAGGAAAGAAGCGTGTCATGTTTTCAAGCGAGCCTTTCAAAGATTCCAGTTGATTTGCTTTTCATTTCAAAGGCTTTTTGTTGCAGGGTGATTAAGTTCCACGGGGCATCTTCCGTCTGGAAAAAAAAAAACCCAAACAAACGTGGCCCTAGAGACCGGCTGATTTCAAAGTTGATCAGCGGGCCTTTTAGCTCCTTTGAAAGCACGCGAATTTGAATGCATGAGATCTGAATAATTGCAAGCTCACAGGCAGGAAGCAAAACACTTTGCGGGCCTCTTTGTTGTTCTCGTCGCGTGTCGCAACATGAACGGCCGGTTGATGATACGCAGGGACAAAGACAAGTTAGACGTGGACGATGAAATGACACGACTCGAGAAACAACATCAGGACTTTTGTTTTTCCATCTAATATTTGTCTATGTTGCTCCTATTATTGATGTATTCTTGATTTCATATTTTATGCATTGATGCCAATTCTTCGTATACTTGAGGATATCTATGGAATGTATTCATTCAATTTGTATTTCTTTATTTCTTTAGCTTCTCGGCCAATATGTTGAACGACATGAACTTGTACTATTTTTGTATTTCTCCATGTCATATTTTGGTCAAATATTCATGCCTTTTCCCTCTGGCATTTGCATCTTTTTCCCATGCGCATTTTTCATTTCATGTAATGGTATTTTTATCCCGGCAAAGCCCCTTGACAACTTAACTTGAACGCCTCGACCACAACAAGGAGGGGAGAGAATTTATTCCAATATGAAATATTTTTATGGGCTGAAAGATGAAACTTGTTTTATATTTTGATGTCAAGTCAAATCATGAACTGCATAACAACACGTGCCACTGCTGCTTCTCTCTTTTTTTTCCCTACATAAACATTGCGGCAAATAAATGAAAGCTTTTCCAATTTTTTTCAAGGCAGAAAAAAAGCCTTGGTGGGAGAATGATTGCAGCGGGATGTTTTCAAAAGCTTTTCTCTCATTACGTCTGTTAAATGACGACGGCGGCAATTGTGACGGCATCAATGTATTTTATTGTCTGTACCTGAGCTGCTGAAAAAAAAGGCCTAACTCATAACTTGTGTAATGTTGTTTTGCCAATATGCTGATAAATGTTCCGTCGGGGTTGTAACATATTGATTTTTTTTCACTCCTCCACTGCGGTTAGATTTGTAGTGTTTGACATCTTAAAACGACCCCGCAGTGCTTGCCGGGAAGATGCTCGCCACAGTAAATGTCCGCCTTAGCTGTCACTGAGTTATGACCTTGGGATCCGCTGGTAAATTTTGCTTATTTCCCAAAAGCCAAAGCCCGGACTTTCTACTAATGGGAAGCGCAAATCCCCCAAACAATACCAACCGTTTGCTCCTTTTCTCAACCAAAACATGCATTCAGGCATGCAAAGAATGCTGTTGTACGAGATCAGCAACGTTATGCGGTGTTAAAGTGAGTTCAACGTTGCTAACAGTTGCAAAGAAGCCCGCCAGACATTCCCAAACAGTTTTTCTTGTCGCCGTTACATTTTGAACATGTTTAAAAGTTCTTTGCGACCAGAAGAAACACGCTTTTGTTCACAACCGCGAGGCGCACTTAAAAGCCTTCAATTTTCTCCCAAATGGACGCGGTGCCTAATAATGCGGGGCTAACGTGTCTGCTTGCGCCGTCGTTCGAGCTTTCGCAAAAGCCGCCGATTTTTTGGACGAGCCGCGCGACAAAGCGACTGACTGACAATGATGCGAGGGACCCGGCCGGCCGTGTTTGATGGAGAACTTGACGAGCTGTTCATTTCGCATACAAATGATGAAGACTTTGATGGATTTGTGGATGAGGATTGATCAAAAAAAAATCATGCGAGTACATTGTTAAATATGTCAATAAAGTACAAGCAAACTCGGTTTTGCTCTCGCTGCCTTTTTAAAAACACGCGCTAGCGTGCTTGCATGCCACCGTATTTTTTTTTAAGCTAGCGTACATTTTACCATGCCCGCGTCTAATAATACAGTGCGTCTTGCGTATGTGTTGAATAGCATTGCGCAATTTTGTCTTCTCTTCGGTCAGGAGCGTTATCTTAAACTAACGCTACGTTGTTGTCGGCCCGTTACCGTCAGATGCTAATTTAGGCCGAGTTACTGTACTATTATTCGTGCGAGCAAACTAGCTAAACTAGCAAGCCAATTTAACAGGAACAGTGTCGTTCGTCATCATCGGGCCATGCAGTCGACTTTCGCTCCGTGATCTGGATCTTGATTTGTTTCGTATAATTTCCTTGCGTCACTCGGATTGATGTTGAGCAACATTTAGGAACTAAAGGGTCGCGGGGCTCTTAGCATACACAAGTAGACACCGTGGGTTCAACGGTGGGTCAAACTCAAGTTGTTGAACTATATGTGAACGTTGAATCCATCGCTGCGTTTATGATGTGAGATCGTCCACTGTAATGACAAACATAATGTTTCACTTAAGCTGCCATTCAATCAATTATGAGCCAAGCGGCAAGACATAAACACGTATAAAACGAAGTAGCATATTGATTGTTGCCAGCCGAAGTGTGTGATCAATGTTCGGTCGGGCGTTCGAGCAATTCATTAACTGCGAATGCTGCACGGCTCCTTCAGATGTCATCATGATTGACCCCTCCCACCGCCCACCCCCTTTACAATCGATCAACATGCCGGCGCACGTCAGGGCCTGCGGGCGCAAACCTGAAGAGGTCAATGTCACGTCAAAATTGATGAGAGGGAGACACCGACGCAGAGGGAAATTAAAATGAGACACGAGTGCGAGCTCAGACCTCTGCCAAGGCTGTAATTGAAAAGTCAATAAAGGAAACATAATATGGAATTTTTCCATTACATGTCCTATTTATCAACAAGAAAACCTCTTTACAAAAAAAAAAAACCATATGGAATTTTTCCATTACATGTCCTGTTTATCAACAAGAAAACCTCTTTACAAAAAAAAAACCCGAATATGAAAACAAAATAATGCTGTGCAAATACAAATACATTTAAAATGAAAGAAGTTGGCATACCGTTCGTTATCACTTCAAAAATACACTTGAAAGGGCTATGAAAGAAGTTTGAGCTACACACAGTTTAATCACTACTCTGTTTTAAAGATCAAGCCCATTAATAACCAGTTATGAATTGATATTATGTTACAGTTTCGGGACGCGACAGCTTAAACTGGCAGTACAGCGCTCAAATCCATTTGATTTTGTCGCATCACTTGTTGCCGGGCAGATTTCATCCAGCACAATTTGCATCTAAAAATAAACAACGGTGTAACTCCGGTCAAACCAAGTTTAATCATCGCTCTGTATTAAATGTAAAGCCCGAACCACAACCGGAGTTTAAAAGCATGGAACGCCAAAAGATCCCGTGGCTAACAACCATAAACAATCTTAGAGCGCAATCAATCATTTTTTTTATTCCTTTGACATTCCAGCAACTTTGGCCGGCTTGCAGCTACAACATGGCGGAAGTTGCCAGGGAGACTTTTGCTGACTGCGTCTCGGGTGCACTCTCGCAATGACAATGAGGGCCAGCGAGGGGGCAGGGGAGAAACTTGCTTACATGGAGTGCATTTAGCGCAGTGATGTTTGTTCAAATCTACGTAATATCGTGTACAGTTGATTTTAAGTAAACCCTAAAAAAGGTTTTCATGGATATTTCTAAAGTGCACCAGTCGAAAAAAAAAGATTCAATGCGCATTTTGCAAACAAAAAAATGGTTCGTACCTGACAGTGCAGAGGTGCAGGGTTGGATTGCGGCTGCGGCCTTCCTGTGTGGCGTTTGCATGTTCTCCCCATCTTCCGGCCGACCGACCTAGCAAAAGCCTGAAGGTTTTATTGTCTACACTAACCACTGTCTCAACCGCTTCATAATTCCCTCCACCTGGACTAAGACCCCCAGTTCCAGATGAACAAAAACTGTCCCAAAGCATGCTCCAGCCACCACCATCATGCTTGACTTTTGATGATATCATACAGACAGACATACAAAACTAAATGTTCCATGTTCAGTTGTTTATTTTTTGACTTGGCCTCATTTTTATTTCTCAATTGAATTGGATAGGTTGTGGGGGCAACATGAATGGTGGAACCCCCTTTGAAATGTTTCTTGGTTTCATTTTTTGTGTCACAAAAACCTGTCTTGTCATGCCACCTGTTTAGCAATCCATTTAGCGACCGTCCATCTGACCCTACCTCTCCGTCTAGCGGTATTCATCTATCAGTCCGTGCCAAGTGGCTGTCGGGCCTAAACCGGCTTCTTATCTTTCACATCATAATGTTTCCAATCCGCCGCAATTATTCTTCACGGAGGCGTGAAATTGATCCCAAACATTTACTTTCTTCTCCTCCTCCTCCCCACCACCACCACCACACGGTTTGATCTCCTCTCCGCCGAGACCTCCTCCGATAAAATGTAATTACACAGAGGGGCTTTCAGGGCTTAAATCTTTCAATAGAGGATTGAAACGAGCACACTGTGGCCATTAAGTCAATGATCGTTTTGATCACGATGATTTGCAAACAGGGAGTTTAATTGATAACGATGACGACGATTGCTTATTCGTATTGAGATTTTTCGTCAGTTAGCTCCTCTGTAAAATCACTAACCCGAGGATAGTTGAAGTGTATCGGCTGTGCCAACAGCGCCACCCAGTGGCTAAGACTCGGTGTTTGCGTGTGTGTATGGATTTTTTGTTTTAACTTTGGACCAACTTTCATGTATTCGGGGTTGGGGGGTGTTCTTTATTCCAAGCCCCCTCAAAACTCACTCGTACCCTTGAGACGCGTTTAACCGATCGGGTGGACGAAGCTTATCTGCAAAGAATTAACCGTAGGCTGTGATTCTCCCTCCCACCAAATAAAAAACAAAGGGCTCTCTTGAATGAAAAGTCCCATTCAAAGATGGCACTATCTATTAATTGCAATTGCTCATTTTGCGCATCATATTTTCACAAAAATCAACGTACTCGGGGATCTTAACATGATACTAGCATAGGTTTTGCTGCGTGTCATTCAAATCCGCAAATGAATGAGATGGCTTCCTCACCTGGCTAAAGGTTGCAGTTCGGGTAGTCAACTTGGTCTCCCCAACAGAACGGCCGCCGTCCAATTAAGCCACCATACGCGTTTAAAACACAATTACGTGTTGGAATATATCCATATTTTTGCAGGGCGGGAATTGACTAAACCCTCGTGCGCTTTAACCGAACTGTCAACGCTGTGGGAAGGGTAAAAAGAAACTTCTTTATGTACTTTGGAGCTCGGTATCGTGGTGGCCATGTCACGTCCTTCTTCACGTTTACAGCCTCAGGCTTGGAGACCCCGGGGAGCGATGCTGCCACCCTGTGGGGAAAATTGGCATTGCATCCTTCAGTCAACATTTTTCTTTTTCAAAAATGAATCGAGGGCCACTCCGAGCGTGGGGCTTGACTGAAATTGAACAGGAAGACGTCCATTTTGCTCGTCCAGACAGAAGGGTGACCCTGACTTGTGAAACCTTTTTACCGACACGCCAGGTAATGTGGGTGGAGCAGCGTGTCAAAGTTTGATCATTTGTACTATTCGCCATGAAAACAAAAGTGGGTGCGACGGCCTATTCAGCTTTAGTTTTTATGAAGAACTTCATCAAAACTGAATAAAAGAAGTCAATATTAAATACAGTTTGGGTATCTTGACAGCGGAATCTGCAATACTTGCTGCAACCTAACACAATCTAACAGAAACATCTACGCATACATACGTATGACTCTTTTCTACATCCATACAACTTTTATGTCATTTGATTAAAAAAAAAATAAAAAAAACAATCACATTTTTGTACTGGTTTCAGGTTTTTCTGTAAGGGTTATTTTAAATGGACTTGTGGCTGGTCATGACGCCCCGGAGGAAGTCGTCAAAACGAGGGAAGCCGGATTTTGTGGCCTCCTTGGTTGTTTTGTGGGCGAGCCGCAACGCCGCTTTCTCCTCGTCGTCTGTGTCGGCGCGACGCAGGCGACAGTTGTAGTCGAGCTCCGGGTCGCAGTGCGGGTCAGGGAGGATGATGGCGCCCTCGCCGGGTCCCCGGGCTCGAACGGCGGAGGGCGGCGCAAACTTTGCGCAGGTGGGGTCAAAGGGATGGCAGCGGGGCTCGGCCGGAGCCTCGGCCTTCTGCCGGGGGTCGACCGGGGTGCAGTCTTTGTCATAGTGCACATAGCAGTCGTCGCCCTCCTTGGTCTTGCCGCGGATGCCGAGCTTGTAGCGGACCTGATTGATTGATTGGTGGGTGGGTTTTGGTCATACAGCCAGAAAGTGAAAGCGTTACACAGCAAAAATTAACGACGGTGTTCTTGCAGATTTTTTAAACTTTTTTGTCTATTTGTCTGTCGCAAAAATCTGCGGTCTGTAGTAAACGTTTTTTTTATTTTTTAATTCAATTTTCACTGTAATGCCCTCGCATGTGGGAAAGGAAAGCCACAGGTGCCGATGCACTTTTCAGCCATTTATTCATCACTGGCAAAACATTTCAACACAAACACAATGAAAACACTCATCCGGGAGCTGCTCTCAGCCGCAGCTCGGCCCAGACACTCACACATCGCCCTACGAGACGCCGCCGCCGCCGCCTTAAAGCCACATGATCTCACCGTGATCCGATATGAAATCAGATACTCCAATACTGTCGTAGTTTCTCTACATTTTAGGCTTGAATTGATTTGGTGTTTGCTCAAATACATTTACAATGTGTTTAAAAAGTGTGTTTGAATCACTTCAAATGTCCGGAACATTCACGTGTGCAGTGGTACCTTGACTTACAAGTTCCATCCATTATTCGAACGTGCGGTTGTGAGTCGTAGACGAACAGCAGCTCCTTGCGGGTGATCTCATTCGTTTTTTTCTCGCTCAATAAACGGCTGAAGGTGAATCAGCGACTGTGGCTCTCCTTGCCCACATGCGAGGGCATTGCGGTATTTTAATTGCTCCATTTTTCTTTCACTTGACGAGAGCGGTGGCGCATCTGAAGCTCGCTCATGACTAAAACCTTGAATTGCAATTACAAAGCAAAAAAGTTGAGCAAGTGACGGTTTCGTCGTAGTTGGAACGCTCCGAAGTCAAGGTACCAACGTGTACTACACAATAAGCCAAATTGAAAAGTAACAAAAGTGAGAGTAACACTCGTGAAAACGTGACTCAGGATGTGAGATTCAGACCTGTTGCTCCGGGAGTTGTGGTCGGGGCTTGCGCAGGGCAGCGGCTGCCGCCAGTATGCAGTAGGGATCGTAGCGGGCTCCTTGGTCTTGCCGCGGATGCCGAGCTTGTAGCGGACCTGATTGATTGATTGGTGGGTGGGTTTTGGTCATACAGCCAGAAAGTGAAAGCGTTACACAGCAAAAATTAACGACGGTGTTCTTGCAGATTTTTTAAACTTTTTTGTCTATTTGTCTGTCGCAAAAATCTGCGGTCTGTAGTAAACGTTTTTTTTATTTTTTAATTCAATTTTCACTGTAATGCCCTCGCATGTGGGAAAGGAAAGCCACAGGTGCCGATGCACTTTTCAGCCATTTATTCATCACTGGCAAAACATTTCAACACAAACACAATGAAAACACTCATCCGGGAGCTGCTCTCAGCCGCAGCTCGGCCCAGACACTCACACATCGCCCTACGAGACGCCGCCGCCGCCGCCTTAAAGCCACATGATCTCACCGTGATCCGATATGAAATCAGATACTCCAATACTGTCGTAGTTTCTCTACATTTTAGGCTTGAATTGATTTGGTGTTTGCTCAAATACATTTACAATGTGTTTAAAAAGTGTGTTTGAATCACTTCAAATGTCCGGAACATTCACGTGTGCAGTGGTACCTTGACTTACAAGTTCCATCCATTATTCGAACGTGCGGTTGTGAGTCGTAGACGAACAGCAGCTCCTTGCGGGTGATCTCATTCGTTTTTTTCTCGCTCAATAAACGGCTGAAGGTGAATCAGCGACTGTGGCTCTCCTTGCCCACATGCGAGGGCATTGCGGTATTTTAATTGCTCCATTTTTCTTTCACTTGACGAGAGCGGTGGCGCATCTGAAGCTCGCTCATGACTAAAACCTTGAATTGCAATTACAAAGCAAAAAAGTTGAGCAAGTGACGGTTTCGTCGTAGTTGGAACGCTCCGAAGTCAAGGTACCAACGTGTACTACACAATAAGCCAAATTGAAAAGTAACAAAAGTGAGAGTAACACTCGTGAAAACGTGACTCAGGATGTGAGATTCAGACCTGTTGCTCCGGGAGTTGTGGTCGGGGCTTGCGCAGGGCAGCGGCTGCCGCCAGTATGCAGTAGGGATCGTAGCGGGGGTCACAGGTCAGGGGGGAGGCGACGTGGGCGGGCTGGCCTTTCGTGGCGTACTCCAGCACGGGCTTGCCGAGGCTCGACAACTTGGTGGCGGTCAACGGGTTGCAGCCGGCATCAAACAGCGGGTTGCAGCGCCGCTCCGGAGGTGCCGGGTCGGCACCGAGGCCGGCAGGAGCGGCGACGTTGCCCACGCAAAAGGGATCCGCAGCCGGGTCGCAGCTTGGGTAGCGCAGATGGTAATAGCCCGTGGGGGCCTTTTGAGCCATCATTGGATTGCAATAAGGGTCCTTGGGGTCACATTTGAGGGCGGCGTAGGACGGAGCGGGACCGGCGGCGGGTCGGTAGCCGTACGCCGCCCTTAGGTGGTACTGAAGACACTCGATGTCGTCGTGGTTGCAGATCCGCAGCAGCTCAGCCTTTTGCTCGTGGCTCACAAAGGGCTCCAGCACGGGAGCGTAGCGGTACAAGCCTGCCGGGCTCTTCATAGGCATCGGCAGTACGGGGGGGACGATGGGGGCGGGCGCCTTGGCCGGGGCCGGCTGCGGCTCGGCGATGGCTTTAGAGGTCAGCGGGAAGAGGCAGTAGGGGTCGACGTAGGGGTTGCACATCTGGACGGCGGAAGACTTGATTGCGGCGGGCATCACCACGGCCGCCTTTGGCTTGCTGGTGGACTCGGCGATGCATTCTGGGTCGTCGGAGTCGGCGCAGGCCTTGTAGATTTCGCTCAAGTGTTTGAGGTAATGGTTAAAGGAAGGGCCCTCTTCGGTCCTGTGCTTGTTCTGAAGGTACGCCATGTACAGACGGTCCAAATCCTCAACCTATCGAGCACAAAATGTTTGAAAAAAAAATTCCTTTTCCGTCTCATTTTGAAAATTTTGCAAGTCAGGGCTAACTGTAACGAGCTTTTTCAGAGTTTAAAGAATGCCGTCTGGATACATGTGCTGCTCCACCACTTGTGTTCAAATAGCCATTGCTGCACTTATCGATGCAAACCGTTCGCATGTCAATGGCATTTTGCATTGTTTGTTCGTATCACGCTCGGCGGATTTTCCTCAGGCCTTTGCCTTACCAACATGGTTGTTTTGTATATAAAAGGTGTCATTTTGTTTGTTTTATGCTTAATTTGACTTTTTCCAGGCCACAAGGAAACACAGATGCTCACAAAATGTCAAAACTGAATTCTTTAGGGTACCTCACCAAAAGTTGAGTTCTCGTAGCTCTATATTTGTATCACTGAGTAATTTTGGGACACATGTGCTGTATCTTTGAGCAAAATAACGATTCATTTCACAAAACAAAACAACAACAAAAATCCCTGCACGGGAGGCAAAATAATAAATGTGAGCAGCACTCACTCCCTCCTGGTTGTGGCTGTCCATGAAATACTTGTACCAGGCCCAGAAGTCAGGGAGGCGCTGGAACTGGGGCGCCGTCATGACAGGCGCGTTCCTCCTGTGGCGCACCGACTTTCTCAGGTTGGCCATGCCCTCAGCCTTCATGTCATCAGGTACCCCACCAACTGAAAGCACAGCAACAAAACGCATCCGCATGAAGAACAACACTTGCTGGAATGTCATTGAATCCAATTGCGCTTTCAGCGTGTGTATTTCATGTAAAAATGCTCGCCATTGATTTTCATGGATGCATTTACGGCAAAAATGCCGGTTGCGCACATTTGATTTCATCTCATGTCATCATATTGAAAAGCAGTGCGGTGCCACCAAAGAATCCCCCGTGAAAACATCAACGCATCCTCACCTCGGTCCTCCTTGCGCCGCTCCAGTGGGACTGCCCCGAGGAACTCTGTCAAACCCACACAGGAGTCACATTAGCAAGCAACAGGCGCCTTCACTGACAAGGACCAGATGTCGCGCTTTCCCTCCACACGGAAGAAAAAAAAAATGCTGAGCCGCCCAAAAGGGCCCCTCGGGGGTGCAAAACGCGGCATGTGCCGGGATGGCGGCGCCCTGGTAGCACCCGCAATCGCTTTTAACAAGCATCTGTGTGTTTATAAGACAACCGGGGGGCCACCTCCACCTGTAAAACTTCAAAGTATGGGCCCTGACGTCGGCTAATTACCTCTGTGCTGTAAAAGAAAAAAAAAAAGGCCAAAACTGTATGCGGACGTGATGATTGTATGCATTCCCGTGTCCCTCCGCTCCACCGGGGGTTTCCTTCTGAAGTTTCGCACTCGTAAAAGTCAAACAGTCGACTCAGCTGATTGGGGCACCAACTTGGGGTCTGGATATGACTTTTCATCAGCTTTTAAAGCAGGGGAAACTTTCTCTCTACCACAGGCCAATTTGCTCGTCTGAGGGGCCATGTTGCATTTATTATTTAAAAAAAAAAAAAAAAAAGGCAGACCAAACCCTGAAACTACTCTTCGTGCACTTCCATGACATCTCCTTTAGAATGTTAATAACATGTCCCCTTGTGGATAATGGCGCTCTTCATTTCAATGACATGTTTAATAACTTTATTTGATCATATTAAAACACTGATTTCGAACCATGTGAGGCTTTGGGGATTTTTCTAGAAACCTCTTAAAAACGTTTGCACTTTCAGGGGAAAAAAACCCACAAAACGAATTATTTCTTTCATGGATCGTCAAAAATGTTCTCAGTGTGGTAAACATTGGCACCAGAAGAAACAGGAAGTGCAGCTTTCATCTTTTGATGAACACTTACCGAACCTACCGAGCTACTGTATTTTAAATAGTGGTCCTCGGAGAGCAATGAATTTTTGTTTTTTTAGGTGGTTCTTCGGTGTCAAACCTTTGAGAACCACTGAAATACAGAATATGGGGACAATCTTAGCAGAGGTGGCCACCGTCAAGAAGAAATGATTTGAAGAAAAACATCATTTTTCAAAACGGACTTCTTTTTGGAGGGTAACAGTACACCGCACGAATAACTGACAGTGGCAAGAAGCACATTGCATTTTATAGAACCTTTACCATCATAAAACCCACTAAAACCCAAAACGTTCCATTTATCTAATGTGAATTTGAAAGAGTATTTCAAAAAAAGTCTCACCTGGTAAGAATATGATGGCTAGAAGGAATCCAACGTGGATCAGGGAAGGCGATGCCATTCTCGCTTTGAGGCGCTTCCTGTGTGTTAAATGATGACTGTTAACAATCGGACATAGACGTGGATTTTAGCAGGACTTTTGACACCAAGTGTTACTTACCTGCACTGGTGCTGAAGGGGTCTCGTCTCAGTGTCCTCTTCTGCTTGTTGGCCTGAGCTGTCTGGCCCACCTGTGCCTCTTTGCCAGCCGCTATGGCACGGGCAGGCAGGGGCGGCGGTTTTAAGGATGCCTCCCCTACACCCCCCCCCCCCCCGGTCCCCCCCCCCAGGTCATTAAAAACGAAAACGACAACACCACATGGATTGCTGTTAGGTGCCGCCGGATTGGCCGCCGCCCCGACCAATAGCAGCCCTGTCATTAGCAGCCGGGCGAAGCCGGAGGACCTGTATTTCCTGGAAGGTTTTTGCTACTGGTTGATTTTGTACATTTTCAAATTGCACTGATTGTGTGTGTGTGTGGGGGGGGGGGGGCAAAGAGCTGTTAGCTATTAAGTCCACTTCAATGCAGTACACCTCCGTCAAAACCAAGCAAGAACCTTGCACGATGGCAATTATACATGACGGGAATACAAAAGTATTCATCCAGAAGGTCACTTTTTTTCACTAGATCATGAATGGACCGATTACGTTTCCCTGAGGAGTGCCACTCCACACTGTGTCGGATTGATTCATATTACTTTGGATGGATGTTGGAATTGCTGTTGTATCACATTACATTTGAAACCAAGGGTAAGATGTCAAATTCGGCCTTCAATTTTGGGTTAAGGTCTAAAACAGAAAACAAGAAACAAGGCACCGCTGTAATTTGCAGTTATCAAGAGTCACATGCCCTTTTTCTAAAACAAAAACAAAACCCAACAACATGATTTGAGAGCCCGTAAAAGAGCCTCACGCTGTTTGTAAATGAGAAGCTCATGAAAAGACAAGACCCTTGCAAAAAACCATACGGTGCCTGCAAAGAACGTGGAGCACAAAATCAGACGCCAATCTCCTGTAATTTCCTCAACCACGCAAATATACATTTGCCCTTTGTTTTTAAACACATGAACTGAGAGACTCAAGCTGACAAAACCGATTGCATGAATAGAGGACTGGACTTCGAGAGTGAAAATCCCGTTCGCTGCCGAATCCCCAATAACCAGCCAATTGTGCCCCTTAGTGGCTAAGAGCAGTACAGACAATGAAATCAAAGGAGGAATTGGGGTTTGGGTTGCAGTTTCAAATCAGTGACTGACCTAAAGATTAACGCTTCACATACTGCTTTCAAATCCGAATTTGTGTCAATCCCATCTGACTTTGAGTGACAGGTTAATCACACATCCATTAATTCGTACAAGTTGAAGTTGAGGGGTTCGTTGTTGTTGAATGCATGGCTCTACTTTACGAAAAGGAGAGATGGATTCCTGTTCGAACGCAGCTTTATTCAAAGGACGTCTGCGCCGCAGTACGATCCAGAACACACTCTTCTCCGCAACTCAATCACTTCCTGCTTTCCCTTACTTCAACAGCCAATCAGAAGCTATCAACATCAAAACATGTCTAGTCGATTATTAAACAACAACGTAAACTAGGTCATCTTAACATGAAAGAGGAGGATGCTCAAACATAAAATGAGAATATTAATGGAGCAGAAGCTTACACAAGTCACAAGGCGATGAGACGATTTCACACGTTTGTGGTTTCACTGTTACAACAGACCGAAGAGGGAAGACGTAACTCAAGAGTGGCCCACGGCAAAAATGAGTTACACTCTCCTGATTTAGAGCTTTGCCTAAAATTTACAAGGTGCATTTTTGTACTACTGTTGTCACAATGCAATCCTAAATTCTGAATGCAACCCGGCAGTTAGCACATTTCATGTACAACACGAGTTCATCGTATGTATAATTACTAGCCAGGTGTTACTCCGCGCTGGCCGAAGAATCTTTGTGATGTTCAGAATCCCACAACATCTGCAGGCTGAGGTTTAAAAAGCAAGGAAAGAAGATTGTATGTCATTAAGACATGGAAACAAAATGGCAGGTCTGCTTCTTACTCGAAAGAATGTTCAGTCTGGAGGCCCGGACGTTGGGACTCGTACGATCCATCGCGGTCTGTCGCCGGATGTCATCGTCAAAGAACAGGTCCTGGAAATCTGCAAAAAGTGAAAACTGTGAATGTGACATTAGGGCCACGCAGAGAAGAGTTCACGTCTCAGACAGGCAGACAGTTGGTTCATAAAGCAGCAACATAGCATCTTAGCTCCGCTGCTCTCTTTCTCTTGTACGAGTTGTGTCAGAACAATACGAGGACTGGCGTCAAAAAAGCCGTTTCAAGTTGAAGTTTACTTTCAAATTAAACCTGAAGACAAAAGAGGAGAATACGCTATGTATTTAAAACACAAGCGTGAAGCATCTTAATGTGGTGTGATCTCGGTCCTGAGGCGTACACATCAAACAACTCAGACCTAATGGCATCCTCTTTTTGGTTTGTTTTGTTTTTATGAGACTTCATTCATCTACAGGGAGGACGGAAACACAGCCAAAAAGGCATGCGGTGGCGTCTCAAGGTGCCACTGACCCGATGAACATGTTTGTCAAGAGACAAGCCGTCATTTTGGCCATTTTATTTCTTTGTTGTTGTGTTGGCTTGTGATAAAAGACATTTCAACTTGTTTATTGCCACTCCCGGTTGAAGTTTAATGTCAGTCTAAACATAAAACAAAAAGAATGATACTGTACCTTGTGTATTTAAAAATCAAGCCTTTCAGTCTGCTAGCTGGACACAAACACAAAATATCATCTTTGTTGTGGTCCGATAACGCAATGAATTGGATATGTTTTCTGTGACGACCCTAAACTTCACCCTTGATGCATTCCAAAAACTAACAAGAGCTCACATGAATTGAATTTCAAAGGTTTATTCGTTGTAATTGGCAGCTTTGTGTCACCGGTTTAGGCTCTAAGCATGTGGCAGATGACAAAAGAACGAGTTCAGTAGATTGCAGAGAAGCAACAATATAACTCTTACTTGAGTTTGGGGTTTAAGCTATCGTGTTTCTTTTGCTGTTGAAACGGAAGCAGCGGTTCAGTGCAACCACGCGGCTATATTGCATTCATTTCTTTTATAAGAGCCGGTCATCGCTCCAGGGCGCGTCTTTGTCGCAGCCCTGCTGCTTGGTGTCAATCATGCGAATCACGTCGATGCTGTTGTCGGCGAAGGTCTCCTTGGCGCTGTCAATGGTCGACTGGGGCAGGTTGCGCGTGCGGCTCAAGATCCAGGCAAAGTCCAGGTGGAAGAGACGCAGGATGTCCGTGCAGGAGTACACCAGCGCCGTGTTCACGTAGTCGGTGGACAGGATCCAGTAGGGGGAAAACGGCAGCACTGAAGGGTATAAGATGCACGTACGAATGCAATAGGACCTTGAGATGTGAATTCAAAATGTTACACAAAACGCTCATTTTTCAAATCATACTTCTCTATCAAAATAAATGGAAATACCACTTTTCCCTCGCAGCCTCCACCCCAGAAAACAAAATTACACTCCACCATACTGTAGTGTATAACGTTTTTTTTTGGAATAATAACAATTAAATTGAATGAAAATGGGTCGGGTGATATTGTCTATCGACATGTGTTGCAGCACCATTTGTGTTCAAGTATCTGATGCTCAAGGAGTTCTGAAACGGTGACAACCGTGAGCCTGTCAACAGTGCATGTTTCAAAAAGGGCGATCAAAGATTCCCTCAAGCTCACCGTACGAGTAGCTAATTCCAAGTTTGGCAGGGTTCTTCAGATCCTCAATGACGCCGGTTCCTTCGATTTTCCTCACCTCTCCTTTCCTGTGGCTCAAGACAATGCTTTTTGTACGTCAGGTACTTTTATCATCATAATCACCATTTTCTTTTTTCACTCACAGTATTTCCGAGCTGACCACGCGAATGGATTTGTCTCCTCTGAATGTAAAATTGGTCTCGATGCAGCGGCCCCTCTCGAACTGCGTCGGCAGCCTGGCGATTTCAAACCACCTCCCCATGAACTGCAACGGGCGTAAACGATCATTGTTTTCATTGGATGGAGTTGATCGTTGATTCATCGCATCAATGTGGAGGGAGGTTTGAATTTGCTGCCTAAAGAAGTACACAACCTGAGCATGACCTCGACGCGGGTGGTTTCTTTCCTCTTTGGGGCATTCTGAAAAGATGCTACTCCTTATGATAGTAAGAAATTGTCATAACTATTAGACAGTCAATATCAGAGGTGGGCAACTACGGTCTTCAAGGGTCCCTATTCTGCACGTTTTAGATGTTTCCCTCCTCTGAGAGGATAGCATTAGATGTCAGGGCTGAAGAAGGGGTTGGGCGGAGAGAGAGATGCTAGCCACCTAGCTAGCCAGCTAGCTAGATCGATAGATAGATAACCTGTTTGAGGTTGAAGGCGGGTTGAACATCGGGTTCTGGACACGGACCCCAGTGAGGCACCTGAGCTCTGACAAGAGGCAAAATGAATGCCGTCAGTGCCCAAAACAGCTTCATGGCGAGCTTCACCTTTGATACCTGACACAGATGAACAATTTCGCTATTAAACCAGACATATGAACATTTGGGCCATTTAACAGTCAGATGCTTGGAATTGATTATTTGTAATGCACTCAACATTTGGGATTCCTCTATAAAAGAGAGAGAGGATCATAATTACATTGACCGCTTACAAATTTGCTTCAAATGTGTTTTGCCTAATCATTACAAATCAGACCATATCGGTATATGGAGACATTTATTGAAGCAAGACAATCTGGTTGTGGTCATCGACAGCCGTTGTGTTTCTAGATTGGATTGTTTTTCATCAAGTGAAAATGTGAACATTTTACTGGAGAAAACGCTCAATGTCTGTGTGTTCTAAGTATAGTTGGGGGGTAAAAAAAAAAAACCCATTTCGCTTTGATTTCGTTTTGATTAAGTGAGCATAACAAACAATATGAATGATCAAAAACAAGTGGCAGTCATCTCCAACTGTGCTTTTTCTCATTTTTGCCATCATTTTGTTCATCACTCAAAGCGCTTTGTTTGCTTTTCTGTGAAAGAAATGGACGACAAGACATTCAATTCACAAATAAGTCCAAAATAGCATTTCGAAATAATTGTAGGCTAGTTTGTGTGCGTAATTCTGTTGATGACAAAACCAAATTATGAACAGGTAAAGCGTGAGTTCTTACCTCAGAGGTGGTCAGACAGAAGTGTGACAGCGAATGAGATTTGGTCCACAGTGCGCTTCTGAGTCGTCAATGGTGCCTTTGTGCTGGGGCCTTCACTTTATTTCAGACTTGAAGTCAACGATTATCAAATTGGAGTCATGGGGGACATACCAGCACGTGTTATAAAACAACCTTGATTGGGCCGCTGTTGTGCCACACATGCAGACATTTCTCTGAAAGCTAAAGTTTTATTTTTTAAATGATAGTGCATTATACATAGCTCAAACATTTTATAGCACGTGGACAAAATCTCAAGCACAGAGCGCTTTTGAAGGACCCCGGAAATGGTGACAATCTCTCTAAAATGTCCGCTTCAAAACGAAAAAAGCAGAATACATGCGTCTTTTCAGGCATGGGGTCTTAGGACTTTTAGTTTGGGTCTACCAGTGCCGAGACGATTCTTCCTGGGCTTCACTCACAACACTAAGAATTTCTGGAGGGAACGCGTTCCAGAAGGAGATGGCTATTACAAAAATAAATAGCATTTTTCTGACAAACTACAGCATCTAGCTAGGCGGCCATTTTGTAGTGTATCACTCTCCTCGTTCGTCAAGCACGGTGAAGCTAATCGTCCTCAACCTTTGGCAGCATTTTCCTGCTCTATTCTGATGACAACAGCATGTTCTTGAATGTGCCGCCACTCAGATTGGAGGCTTATTTTTGGGATTATTCAACCTAAACAATAAGCTCACAGTCAAGACCTAAACAAGATTTGATCAAGACGTAATGCTTCCACTTGAGCAGGATTAGGCCGCAGTGTGAAACGTCCGGATGGCAGATTGTAGCTGTAATTAGAAGAGGACCGAGCAGAAAGAGTGTCTTGTTTGTCAATTTATAGCCAGGGAGGTTAAACCCGCCGTGATCCCTTTGCCTCGCTGTGACTCTATAATGCTGCGTACAAACAAGATGGACAGAAATCCCCCATAAAAAGCTTATGTGACCCACAGATTCCTAAATGACCAGTTTAGAAGTTTTTAAGTCCTAATGCTTAATTCCAAAGTCCTTTATGAGGCATTTTAGAGCGCAAAACGGCGCTAATAATGCTTGTAATTGGCTCCCATTTCCTGATCGATTCTGATTCAATGCCTTTCCGATTTCTCTGTGAGAAAGGGTTTACGATGGGTACTGCGTGAAAGGCGCAGGCCAATAAAAATGGACTCTACCGAGATGCCTCCGATGCGCTAATTCAGCAGAATTTCTGTGAAAGACGCTAATGTTTTCATCTATCCAGTGCACACCGATCAATTATTGAATGCTAGTGAGGCGGTTATTAGCATGTCTTCATTCACTGGGTTCCGTGTGAAAGGCACAGGCAAACAAGGTGAGGCTATTTGCATGCATTCATTTTCCCCCTACTTTGCTGCGTGAAAGGCAGAGACAAATACTGTTCATGCCAAATTTGTGGCTACTTGGCACGAAAGAGTCATAATGAACCGTTGCCCAATACTCAAGTCTATTGAGGGTATTAGAGTGCAGGGTATTGTCTCCCTTCGCTGGGTTCTGTGTGAAAGGCACGGGTAAAGAAATGGGGATTCTGCTGTTCTACGAATGTGGAAACTCTGTATGAAAGAAGCGAACGACTTCATCAAGCCACTGCAGCCCGACAACCAATTCCTGAAGGCCATTGGGTCTCGTCACCCTCCTTCATTCGTCCATCTTGACTGCGTTCTGCGGGTACAGGTCAACATGCCTCAGAGCGCAGACCCCTGCGAGTAAGCGGCCGCTGAGCACAAACTGTCAGCTTAGGAGGTCTGAGTGGTTGATCCAGCCAATTTAGATGGAACGCTAACAAATGACCACCAAGCATGTTTGGGTGAAGACGCCGGCACCCCAGTGAGAGCAACGCTCCACGGGGAGGGGGGGAAAAGAAAAAAAAAAAAAAAAAAAGCACAAATAAGACTTATGGAAGGATTTTCCAAGCGTTGCGGCATCAGGCCTCTGAGCGGGAGGTCTTTGCTTATTTTGCCGGTGCAAAAAGGGAGCTAAGCATTTAGGTGTCTTAACTATGGCCTAAAGTGCTAACAAGGGATTAGTGAGGTAAACGTCCAAAGAGGTTTAACGCTTAAGGAGCAGTGCTGCTTCAGTAATTACACATGAGTTTTTTTTTTTTTGCAAGGTGCGCCCGGGCAATTGGACGGGGGAGATCACGGTGATGTCAGGACGAGGGAGGGCTTACCGCGGCGGATAAGGCCCGCTAATGGAGATGAAAGCAATCGGTATTTAAAAGGTCTTTTTTAGTTAAGGCAGTTAGGCTGGCAGGCAGTTTGCCGGTGTGGCGGGAAGCCCGGGAAAGACTTGACGCTTCCTGTCGGACGCTCGAGGCCTTTTTCGCTGACATTTTTATATATTTTTTGAATTCATTCTCAACTGAAACAAAGATCCCCTCGCTGGATTTTCAAGGTGAGTCCTGACAGATTCGTAAAAGTAATCACATGACGGGATGCTGCGCAATGTTAGTTTGAACGGCGCCAGCGTCCATTTCATGAAATGAAGCTTTACGAGGGAGAGCGACCATATTTGCTCACTTAAACTTGAGTCGATTGACGCAGGATAAGCGTGTGACTACTCCCAGCCAATCGGCAAATGAAGAAAAAAATAATAAAAAAATTATATATATAGAGATATAGAGATATTTTGGGTGGGGCGGGGGTGTATGATTTAAAACGTATTGTTGAATAATTTTGGAGAGAAAGGATAAAGAGCATATTTGGTGACAAAGTGAAAACCACCAGCCAACCAATCAGCAAATGTAAAAAAGAATATTGGAAATATAATTTTTAAATATATTTATATATAAAGTTTTGGGGAGGTGCCCTTTTTTTCCATATTTTTTTTATTTTTTTAACTTTTGAGGCCAAGGTAACCTTTGGTAACTTTAACATGAGTCCAAATGGCCAAATGAAAGCCTATAGAAGCATGTTGATTTCTCCCAGCCAACTATCAAAATTCAATGAAAATGTGATTTTATTTTATTTTTTTCTTCAATGTACACGGTACATTTTTCTATTTTCATTGTGTAGGACAAGTGACCACATTATGGAGGGTTTGCCATATTGTTTACCTAGCGAGCAGTTTTAGGCCTTGACCCTGCTTAAATTGTTCAGTCAGTGCTTACCACTGACAAGCTGCGTATAATGGAATTGTCCATGTGTAACTGAGAGTATGCCAAGCTTTAGTGTGCGTGCGTGCGTGCGTGCGTGCGCACGCGTGCGTCGTAGGGGAATAAGAAGGGGCGAGACAATGTCTGATATGACCTCCTCTAAGCTGCAGCTAAATCGTCAGCAATTTTTCTCTTTAATTCATTCTTGTAATGGGATTACGTTTGCAACGGTAAATCCCAAGGAGTCCAATCCCCCACTGCGCATTAGGCAGCCGCCTGTCGCCCAAATACTTTGCGCGCTCACCTTTCATTTGGGTATTCTCTTTCGAAAATAACAACGTTTCTGACAGGGGGCGAGAATTGCTCTCCAAATGTTCCGACCTCCTGTTTCCATGGCAGCATTGAGAAGGAATTGACAGCGCCGGAGCCTGTGAGTTTAGTCAATATTAATGCATGAATGACTTGGTTCATTACTAAGCAACAACAAGCACTGTACATATTATATAGATTCTAAATAATATGTACAGTGCAGTATATAAACGAGGTGGTTTATCAATACCATAATCACTTTTTTTCATTTTATTTGTGAATTGCTATTATTATTTTCATAAATAATCTGATCATATTCTCCCTGGATGTTCTGAACGCCTTTTAAGATTGCTCTGACACCCTGAGTTTGGAAAAAAAAAATGATGAAAATAGGAAGCATTTGAAAAAAATGTGTGTGTACTTGAAATTATTTAAATTACATATTTATTCAACTGCTCATGAAATGTTATGCTGCTTTTGACAAAATAGCAAAACCGACACATACATTCAATAATTTTCAAAATACTCTTATTGAGTGGTGATTATTATTATTATTACTCTTATTTTTGTGTTCTAGTTTATCTTTTCATTCATTATTTGTGAATCTAAAGTAAATGTACGAATAATATTATTAAATGTCATTTATGAATCCAATTTAGATTCATTTGCCTGGCATTCATATTGTTTTTTTCCTTCATTATGTGTGACATAATTGCCATTTCAACACCACAACTATCGAAACGACCCAAAATAATCCCCCGTTTATTCTGAACTTCCACTGAACCAGAATTAAAAGCACCTCTCATTTAAGATCGCTGTGATCGGCCGTGGGTTCATGAAACAATAATTTGTTGGTATCCGTATTGATTTTTTTTTCAATTGTTGTTGACCAAATGTGGCAGGATTAACACAACTCGAATGTTTAACTCTCAAGATAATCCAATAAGCCTTAAACAAGCGAAATGCGTTTCCTCACAGCGCCCCATTTAGGTATCGACTGCACATGAAATGACATGACTGACTACACGCGGGACGCCTTTGACGATGGCGAGGAAAAAAAGGGACGCAGGTGTGTTGCGGTGCCCACATCGCACGACCTAAACCGATTGTGTCCCCCCATATTTATCCCTGAGGTGTTTTTAGGCCAACCTGGATGCTAATGGAGGCTAATAGGCTTAGCACTCAGGGTGTATTGTCCAGGATGCTTACAGGCAAGGTTTGCTGGGGGTAAAACTCTAAACGTGAGGATTACCTCCGACACATCCCGTTAAAGTGCTTTATAGCCACAACTTAGCTAATAGGATCCTGGGGGAAGTGTGGGAGACTTGGGTGGGGGCGCCAGGGGGAAGGAAGGTGGAGATGCGATTGGGATGAGGGTGGGGAAGGGGTCGGAGGGGGCGGGTAGAGCGATGGGGTCAGCAGATGTAGCTGGCAGACTGTTGCGGGACTACCTGGGGGGATTACAAGGCTATCAGATAAGATGCTTTCAGAGGGAACTTGAGAGGCTGTCATCATACACAACGTTAGGGGGCAGGGGGGGGGCAGCATGACAGAACAGTAAATATACGTGATGTAAGTGGGTAAAGGTCAACACTGAGTCAAGTCGAGCGCGGATGATGATATTCTCATCATGTTGATTGCGGCTCTGTGGTCAAAACTCATTCACCGCCAGCCCGCCGTAAAACAACGGAGCTTTTGACCTCTATAGCCGTCATTGGCGGTGAATGAGTTTCGGCGCTATTTTAGAACGGCATTCGTACGCTAAAGGATTTCAGTTTATAAGGCTGAGTGGGCATTTAGGAGATGGACACACTAGATATGGAAGATGAATGCTTATTAGATCAGGAATAAGACACTGGCAAAAGAGTGAAAAGGTGAGTGGCATCGATCGCTGCGTGCTTTGAATGGGGTGGCAGTGGCGTCTGATGGCTGGCTATAAAAATTGTGTATTTCGGAATGTGGCGATGCTGCTGAGCTGCATGCAGAATATCAAACTTCCTTTCATAAAAAGGGCAGCCAGAAATGTTTCAGTCGGGCAGATCGGCTGACAGAATAACTCACTTCGGGGTGGCGCGTGCGGATTCACAAATCAGTGAATCAGCGCGAGCTCGCACTTACGGCCAGACCGTAGTGAGTCATGATCTCACGGCTCATACTGCCCACCTCGCTGAAGGATTGCCGTCTCTGCTAGTGCTAACAAAATACAACGGTATGGAAAAAGTCTGACATTAAAAACATCCAAATGTAAATAAGAATAACGCTATGCACAGGAAGAACTGCAACGTTGGCATTTCCACATACCTGAAAAACTGTTTTCTTTTCATCAAAAAGTACAAGTAACACGATGCTCATTGGGACATTATTTTTCCGTATTCCTAATTTCCAAACCCTCTTTTGTGGTTTGTCTCGCGTTTTCTCTAGCATCCTCGTGGTGGCTGGGGGAGCGTAAGATGACCCCTCGCGAGCAGCTGAGGAAGATGACGGCACTGGGAGAGCAAGGAGCTTTGGATGAGAAGCACTGGTACCGCCTGGTCAACGGCATGTCAGCAAACGGTAATAAAGGAAGAAAGGAAGCATTTGGGATTTTTTTTTTGATGGAATTCTGGTGACCTAGTGTGTGTTTTTGTGTGTGGAAAAGAGCTGAGACAGAGGCAGGAGCTCATGATGAGGAACCAAATGGCCATGGCGCCACAGATCCTCACCCAGGGTCAGCAGAGGTTACAGGGGGTCCCGACCCCGTTCGAACCACGATTCATGGAAAGGTTCGGGAGGCCGCCACTAAGATTTGGATGACCTGATCACTTTTGGAGCCACCTAGTCAAAAATGAACCTACCTCCTCTCACAGGGAGTTAGTCCAGCCAGCTGAGATGGTAGCTCCGGATGGAAGGCAGATGCACATGGGACCTCACCTGGGCCCTCCTCTGGCACCACATGCTGGCGTCCTCCCGGGGAGAACCTTTCCAGGAGCGGGTATGAACACACACACACACACACACACACACACACACACACACACAGTTTGCAGTCAGTGGAGGTGTATTGTTAAGGTAAAGTGTGTGATGTTTCTCTTCACTTCAGCTGGCTACGGCTTCCTACCCTCAGAGCCCATGGAATCGGCCGCCCGGCGACAGGAGCTCATTCACAAGCAAAACATGGCCAGGTGAGTGTGTGCTCAGTAACTGACTCGAGATTCAACCGAGTACGGTAAAACTGAAATGCGTGTGGCGGATGGCGCGGGATGCTGGCAAGAAGGCGCCCAATTCTGAAGTGAGTTGTATCAAGATCCGGGTCTTGTCCCTGTGGGTCATCCGCCTCGCTAGGGTTGTTAATATTCAAATGATGGGTCAGGTCAGTGAATGGTCGGCATCTCAAAGAGACTCTGCACTGTTGGATAATCACCAAGGAATACTCTTTGGCAAGAAGCACCCCAGATTCATATGGAGGTGTCTTCAGATCTGGGTCTGGTCACAGGGTGGCCGCCCATTTGGTCAGGATGGTCAACTCCGTCGCAGCTCCTCTTGACGAGGAGGATTAGCAGACGTTAATCCGAAGCCCTGTCGGGCGGCCAAGACCAAACACCTCGTCAAAAAGAGGCTCGCTTCTGTGGCTTGTGTCCACAGTCTTGTTCAGTTGGTCACTAACCCAAAGATTGTGACCTGTTCTTGACTCTCTCTCACATTGTCAGGGTCTTGACTTGGTCAAAACAAAGCAAAGTCTTGGCTTTAACTTCGTTCACGCGGTTTTGACAACAACATGAACAGAATAATAAATACGCCAATAGCACCACTCACACTGTATCACAAGAGACACAGTTGTACGTCTTGTGAACTGGTTCGGAAAGTCCAAGTCCATTTTATTACCCTGCAAAGAGTGAGAGGCCTTTGTTCTCAGAGGAGGGAATCTAGACCAAATGTAGACCTCACGGAAAAGTTCATCTTGTGTTCAGAATGGAGATGAATGCCATCCTGCATCAGAAAGAGCTGGAGAACGCCCACCAAAAGGGTCTGATGGGCATCGAGAACCCCATGTCCTACCCTTCCAACCCCATGACCTTCAGAGGTCGCCAGCGCATGCCGGACGGCCACGACGTCTTCGTCCACCGGCCCACCCTGGACGAACTCCACTCCAACAGCATCCTCATGACGGCCAACCCTTACCCCCCGATCGGCACGCTGCACAGAGAGCGGGGCCGCCGGGTGGGCAGGCGGCCCGCGGCCCACAAGAGCGCCGACCACCCTGCCGGTCACGTCAAGGGCCCGGCCGAGGACAAAAGCGTGGAGCAGAGTCCGGGGGGCGCCTCCGGAGGGGAAGAGAAAGAGGCGGAGGTGAAGGGGGAGGGGGGAGACGAGTGCTCTGTCGGCAAGGCGCACCGCCCGGCCAAAGTGGATTCTGAAGCGGCGACGGGAGGCAGGAAGTCCTACAAGGAGGGCGAGGTGGGTCTGCGTAAGGGCGGCGCTCCAGACCAATGTGTGGAATCCAGCAACAGTGGAGCCAGCGAAAAGGAGGCCCCCGGCCAGTGTGCCACCTTCCCGGAGAAGTTCATGTATCCCCCAGGGGGCATGCCTTACATGTTCCCCGTTGCCGGGAATGGCTTTCTACCACCAGGTGCGTTTGGGGGGGAAAAAAGACCAAAAAAAAGCTCTGTTGCAAGGAAACAGATGTGACAATATTTCCATTATAGTGGCCACAGTTTACATTTTGTAGTTTGGCGTCGTTTGTGACTGAAACTTATTGCTGTTCAGGTCCACCTAATGTCTTCCTAAATGGCGATGAGGTGTCTGAGGACATCAGGAAATGGAGCGTCAACGACGTTTATAACTTCATCAACAACATTCCCTCCTGTTCGGAGTATGCTCAGGTGGGTGGGTGTCACGCTTTGCCTTGCCGTCTTTTCCATTCAATTGTGTCACGCTGAACAAAGAAAACCGTTTGATTGTGCAGACATTTAAAGATCACGTGATTGACGGTGAGACGCTGCCCCTCCTCTCAGAGGAACATTTGCTGGACACACTGGGCCTTAAACTTGGGCCAGCTCTCAAAATACGCTCTCAGGTAATTTCATGGCATGGATATGGTGTGTGTCCTGCACTCCATTTAACAGGTGGAAATGAAATCATCATGCAATTTTTTAAAGTCAAATTAGCATAATACACCAAAAAAATGGCTGGATAACAGTTTTATTACCTTTCTTTGCTGAATAGCTGGGTGTAACATTCAGGACCACTTCAATGTGATTCCTTGTCCTGGAAAGAATAACAAAACAAGTCGCACAACAGTACAGTTCTTAGTCGGCTACAAATCGAAACAACTAACCGATCTAGCTTGTGACCGAACACACTCTCTCAACCAACAGGTGTCGAGGCGCATGGGCAGCATGCTGTACATGATGAACCTCCCGCTCCCCGCCGGCCCCCTGCAGGCAGCCCCCGACAAGCCTGGGGACCATTCGTCAGAGCTGGGCTCCCCGGTGAACTGCAACAGCGAGGAGATGATGATGATGGCGGCGAGTCCTCGGGAGGCCGCCGACATCCCCAAACCCGCCGAGCACCTCTGCGAGCCGGACAACTGTTCCCCGCGTGCGAAAGAGTTAACCACTGAGCCCATGTGAACACTCTGGCAGCAGTGGTTTAAGATGAACATAGGTCATGTGGAGCGACGTCTGCAACCACGTCACTTGACAATGTTGCGTGTGTCCATGTTTGTGGGGTATATGCATTACAAAAACGTCACACAAATAGGCAAGCTGAAAAGTTCTCCTGCTGGAGTGATTGATCTACTGTATTTATTTATGCAGTGTCATTGGAATTTGACACAACTTTTTTATTGGTTTGAATGGATTGTAAATAAAGTGTGTCTGGTTTGTCCTTTACATTGGAAGCAATGATGTTCACTTAGGCTGATTTATTGTTATCGAAAGACACCATGTTGGCTCATTCCAGATGTTAGAAAAATATAATACAGTGTTGCCTTGAGATATACCGGTAGTGTGAGTTTAATTTGTTGCATTACCGCACTCATATTTTTTTACCGAATTTAACAAAAACATGGTTACAGAAAAAAAAGCATACTGTAAATGTGGCTTGGTGCACGTTAGCTACTTTGGCGCTAACGTGCTTAACTAGTATAGATGCTATGATATACATTTGATTTCAAAGAGAATACTCAAAATCAGAGTGAATTAATGATTTTTTAAACGATTTTCTCTTTGACATTTATTTAATTCATTTTATATGTCATAATTTGAACTGTAATATGCACTATTTAGCACGCATACAAAAAGTACCTTTCCTCCTCCAATTTGGCGTTCGCGTTCGAAGTCTCGCGATACTTGACGCGAGCTCTGGCTCGGTAGATTCTGAGCTGTGAGCGATCATGGCGGAGCGCAGAAGACACAAGAAACGGATCCAGGTATGATGATTTTTCTTTGCCCTCCTCTACGGTTGTAGAACCTCAGCCGGGGGCGCGATGGAGTGCGCCCGCCTCTCGTCGACTCGCGAGCCCGCTCCAATCCCGTGTGTTGCCGGCTTGGCGAAGCTAAGTGATGCTAACGTGGCTAAGTTAGCTTGCGTTACAACTACATTAGAGTCGTGCTGCTCGGCTGAAATGTGACTTGAAACGCTGTCTCCGCGCTTAAACACACATTGATCCACCCATCATCATATATATAATCCATTCTAGATCAATTTACCGTCTGGCGTGCCTCATCTCCGCCCAAGTGGGATGTTTCATGGCTGAAGCCACCTCAGCCAGACTCTAATGCGCGACGTGTTTACATAATGCGAGGAGGTAACATGTGGCACTGCGTTGTCATTTAGTGCAATCTGTCAGATTTCAGAACGGACTAAAGAAAGCTGAAAATAATTATCTATTAATTTGATCATCGATTGGTTGTCAATTAATTGTTGGAACTCTTAACGACATTAATGGTTGATGAAGAGCGAACAAAGGCGCTTAAGGCGTTGGGATGTATTGTAGTTTATTGCAATATGATTGAAAATAACAATAAAAGTAAATACTTCTGGAACATATTTCAGTCACTAAAAGTGCTTGAGCTAGTGGGTGCACAGCATCCGCGCGCACACACACACACACACACACACACACACACACACACACACACACACGAATGATCACAATTTGACCATCTCTGCCTCAATTTTATCCGGGAAAAACTCGGTTATCTATTCTAGCCATTTTGTAAATGTACAGTTACATAATGTGTACTGTTGGCATGTAATGAGCGGTAACGTAACCCTCAAATCGCACAACACTCAATATTGACACTGTCGATCAAAAGCGAACATTATTGTGTGTATGCGCGTGTGCGTGCAGGAGTTGAGCGAGCCCACCAAGGAGGAGAAGGCGGTGGCCAAGTACATGCGCTTCAACTGTCCTGCAAAGTCCACCAACATGATGGGCCAGCGAGTGGACTACTTCACCGGTAAATTCATCCTCAAAGCCGCAGTGACAGCAAACCAAATGGGCATTTTCAGCCAATTGGAGGCCAGAAGAAAGAAATTTCCCGGAAAATGTTCAAAAAAATTACCTGTTTTTGTGTTGATTTTTTTCTCCCCATGCGCCAGCTTCCAAGGCGGTGGACTGTTTACTGGACTCGAAGTGGGCCAAGGCCAAGAAGGGCGAGGAAGCGCTCTTCACCACCAGAGACTCGGTGCTGGACTACTGCAATAGGTACTCAAACCTAGCCAAGAGCCACACCACATGCGGAGTGTAGAATTAAAACACGGTTAAGTCACATTGTGTCCTTTCCTCGGCTGCTCAGGCTCCTCAAGAAGCAGTTCTTCCACCGAGCGCTCAAAGTGATGAAGAAGAAGTCTGAGAAAGACGCCAAGAAGGACAAGAAGTCCAAGGGTGACAGTGGCAAGGAGGAAGACAAAAAGGGGAAGAAGGACAAAGACAAGAAGAAGGAGGTGACGGATGCTGGTGAAGCCAAGAAGGACAAGAGTGTACGTTGGATGGATTCCTTCTGATGTTGCTCGTATCTCAAGGCGGTTTTTCATTTGCATTGCACAGCATTGAAGTTGTCATCGACAGTGACCGATGTCCGTGTTCTGGTTGCAGGACGACAGTCCCAAGAAGAAGAAGGAGGTGAAGAAGAAGTTCAAACTGGAGCTGCACGAGGAGCAGCTCTTCCTGGACGGAAACGAGGTCAAAAGACGTGTGTCACCTGGGTGACCGTTCATTTCATCAAACATTTTTTTCAAATCCTAATCTCTCCTCTTCAGGTCTATGTGTGGATTTACGACCCCGTCCACTTCAAAACCTTCGCCATGGGGCTGGTCCTGGGTCAGTTTGCACCGCGTGCTCATCTCTTCTACCCATTAAATGTCTCCACGAACCTTTGAACACGTTGTCGCCATCCATCGTCAACAGTGATTGCCGTGATCGCCGCCACGCTCTTCCCGCTGTGGCCAGCAGAGATGCGCGTGGGCGTCTACTACTTGAGCGTGGCAGCCGGCTGCTTCGTGGCCAGCATTCTGCTCCTCGCCATCGGTAAGAACGCTCGCCTCGCTCTCATTTTCCAGCCGCCGCCAGTCTAGAAAAAGAAGGAAAAGGAGGTGGAAGTGCACCACAACCACTGCATCGGGGTTGCCACGGTGGCACCGAGGTAGAACGCACACCTCTACCGAGACGAAATGGTCTTCAATTGGTCTGAATTCAAAATGAAACTTGCCTCTTTGGAATGGAGAAATGCAAGCATGCTCACTTGACTCTGCTGCCCCCACGTGTATGAAAACACTTACTGCAGGGCTGCTGATGAAAATACAATCACGTAGCCTATCAATCAATATACTGTCTTCTTCAAACCGTAGGAAAATATTATTTCTGTGTAGTTACTTTAGGGGGGGGGGGTTGCAGTATAAAATCCAACAAGCTATTTGACATTGTCTGGTTTTGACATCTTGCGTCCACTCACCTTTCGAACTGCTTTTCTGTCCTGCCGACGTTTCCTCTGCTCTCTCAGCTCGCTGCATTCTCTTCCTGCTCATCTGGCTGGTGACGGGCGGGCGTCACCACTTCTGGTTCCTGCCCAACCTGACGGCCGACGTGGGCTTCATCGACTCCTTCCGCCCCCTCTACACGCACGAGTACAAAGGCCCGCGAGGCGGCGGCGCCGGCAAGAAGGCCAAAGAGGACAAGGACGCCGGCGGCGCGGACGAGGCCCGCAAGTCGGACAGCGAGAAGAAGGACGAGGAGGAGGAGGACGACGAAGAGGACGACAAGGAGCGTAAAAGCGGCGAGGAGGAAGAGGAGGAGGAAGAGCGCCGCTCGGACACGGACAGCGAGCGCAAGGAGGAGGAAGGATCGCAACACAGCAACGGCAACGACTTTGAGATGATCACCAGGGAAGAACTGGACCAGCACACGGAAGAAGATGAAGATGAAGACGAGGAAGACAAAGAGAAGGAGGAGCGCAAAGACACTCAAATCCACGTGGCTCAATCATAAACTCCAAAAGAGGAATCCCGTCGCGCTCTGCTGACTGTCTGCCCCGCACAACTCATCTGCCATCCTTTCCTGCGTCATTTCTCCTTCGGGTTGCAAAACTCTTGGGATTTTCCAAATGGGAAACTTTTCGCGTGAATTAACGGTAATAAAGCAAGAATTTATCAAATGTACGTTTGGCTCTTAATAGAGACCTTTAAACATAGTTAGGGGCTAATTAAAGTAATTTAATGCCCTCGCATGTGGGCAAGGAGAGCTATCTATTCTACATGTCTGCTTATGACATATTTACGCTTGAATGCTTTATGGAATCATGAAATTACCTTCAATTCCCATGGGATAGTTTCCAGTTTGGAATACGTTATTTCCAAAATTCCCCTTCTTAACTTCCCCTGGAAATTTACCAGAATTTCAACCCCCGCCTCCCCCCCAAAAAAACAGGTCAGCCACTCAGCGAGGGCCAAACTCAGCGAGGTCAAAAAGAGAAGCCTCTTTTTTTGTGTGTGACATCGCGGCCCACACCTGATGCGACAGAGAGGGACCAAACCTTTTTTCATATTTGTTTTGTTTGTAAAGGAACCTAAATAGGCGTGCAGAGATTCGCCAAGGTGAACTTGATTTTTTTTTTTGTGGGCGTGGTCAACTAGATGGCAGTCAAGTTTCAAAGCAAAAGTCCACTTTCAAAATGAAAGGTGCCAAACAACACCAGGAAGTGTGATGAGAAACAGTGCATGCCACCCAACAAACCAATGAGCACAGTGCGCTAGTGTTGAGGAGGATCACATTTTGAATTGTATCATTTATATTTTACCAAGGAGCAGGAGGGCACACAAGAGAACCAAATTACACCACCAAAAATATTTTGAGGCGAGGAGGCGTCCCAGTGTTACAAAAAACAACTTTGCAATGAAGCCTAATCTTACACGAATAAAGTTTTTTTTTTCTCTTCTAAAAAGCTGTAATTGTTCAAGATTAAAGTTGTAATAATACAGAAATCAAACTGCAATTTCTGCAAAACAAAGGCTAAATATTCGGAGAACAAAGTTCACATTTTTACAAAGTGCCGTGAAGAAAGGATCATCGTTTCGGTGGTCACATGTAAAGTAAATTATAACCTTTACACTTGTAACATTGTGACTTCATCCCGGATTAATTTATTTGTTTGTTCTCATAAGAAATATGTTTAACCGACTTTATTTTCCAAAAATGAAAAAGAACACCGATTGTCATTCTGACTTTATTCTGTTAAGGTTCTGACTGGTTGAAAAAGTTGTCGTGGTCTCATTTTGTTATTCGCGTGGCCCTCCTACTTCTCGGGAATATTTGGATCTATGAGCTCTAAATATGCATACCGTGTTTGCAGTCCATGTAACTGCTTCTTTGCGTCTTCTCTATTATTAGGAGGTGTTAAATATATTTGAATATTCCCCTACCTGCCACCATGTTTGTTTAGTTTTTATACGACTTCAAGTCAAAATAACCGTAGAAACATCTCCATCTGCTGCTTTTTTTTGCCCCTTTAATTTATTCCATTCACTTTTTTCCCCATTTTCTGTCTCATATAGTCATCATTTGTGTTCCCTCCACTTGCTCTTGTACAATGTAGTATATGATATTAAAATGACTCTCCAGATGTCAATGTTTTCTCTCTCCTGTGTCCTCTGTCTGCCTATAGTTGTTCACGTTCGATTCTCATGCAATATTGGAGTATAATTTAATAATAAAACAAATAAGAATAATAGATGTCTTGAAATATCTTATTGCAATAAAAACAGAGAAAGCACCAGTAAGTGTTTGAGCTTTATTTTTGTTTTGAAGCCGCCATTTTGGACCCCAAACTACACGACACTTTTCAGATCAGTGATTCCCAACCACGGTGCTCTACAAAATGTACTCATTCACCCTGACTGGTTGGACAAGTATTTACTTCAAACAAAACATTTTGCTCATCTATCCCGGGCAGAACAAATAGAGGAGGAAGGTTTTGCCACTCGATAACAGAAGGTACAAAGAACGTGTATACGGTGTGAATCTCACATATTCACAGTTCTGCAATGACAAATGTGCATGTTTTTTGGGGGAGCCAATTCTCAAAATTACTGTATTCCGATTTTGGGGGCCGGGGGGAGCAATTGAAGTAATACTTTGGCGCCATCTGGTGGAATCTACTTAAGGTTTAATTCATTGATAGTATTTTTCATCTCAACTGGCATCAGGCAAATCCTTTAGGCACGTGTGCCAGCAAATACGACCGATGAAGCTCATGTGAAGATGGTTTGTTTGTGCTGCAGAACTTAACTACTGAATACAGGAGTTTATGTAACACTGGTTCATGATTTTATATATATATACTTTGGAAGCAGGATGTCGATGCTTTATGAGCGTCTCAGTTTTATGTGCTTTGGCGCCAACAATTACAAATCCCTTTAGGGAGGGGTGTCAATTATTTGAGCGGTCCCTATCCAACAATTAGTAGCGAATCACTGTAAATACTTGCTATGTGTTGTGTGTGCTGGCGTGCCGAGAGATTTTGCTCGTGTGAAATATGTGCCTGAGCTCAAGAAAGGTTGGGGAAACAACGCTCGACGGGGCGATGTGTGACGTTTTGAAAATATATAAATATGACATTAAATAACTATGAACTAAAATATAATTTGTACAAATATATATACATAAATGTTTCTCTTAATTTGACACAGTGTGGAATGTAAAAAAAGGGGACACCGTTGGGAGTAGCGTCACAGGTGCGGGATCTGGCTCAGGAACTGCCATGAGTGGGTGCGGGTGTGCGGAAAAAGGGGTGCGCGGCACCAACCGGGTTCAGTTCTCCGTGTCTGACGCGTCGGACGCCTCGGTGAGGCGCGTCTGCCGCTTGCGCACGTTCCAGTGCAGACACTGCGCCAGGCTCTCGAACCAGTCGTACACCAGGTCGTGGCAGCAGATGGACGGCACGGGGTAGCACGACGTGGTGATCTTGATGCTAAGCACGCGCACACAAAACAACGCAGATCATTATGAATGGGCGTGTAGAAAGATTGCTATGACACGGCCAGCCCAGGTTTGGTCGAGCATTTTACCACCCCAAAAAAAAAATCGGACTTCATTCTTGACAGTAAAAACAAAAATCGGATTATTTGTCAAAAAGAAATGACTTGTCAATCAATTCCAACAACCCATGAATGTCCGAAGTAGTGGACGTACCAGTCGCCATGTTGGATCTCTTGTCTCTTCCTGCCATCGAACGACACCCAGGCCGTATTCCTGGCGTCGGGGGATAAGGTGATCTTGGGAAAAAAAAAATTGTATCATATAAAAACATAATAACAGTAGAAAGAGAGAGAGAGAGAGAGAGAGAGAAAATCCCATACCATGAGCTCCACTCCGGCGGGTACCACGATGGGCCTGAAGGAGAGCGAATGCGGGCAGATTGGCGTCACCATGATGGCCGGCACGTTGGGATGGATCATGGACGCCCCCGCCGCCGCCGCGTACGCCGTGCTGCCCGTCGGCGTGGAGACGATCACGCCTGGCGGAGGACGGTCACGGGTTAACGCTTGTCGGAAAGGCTGAGAAGAGTAGAACGTGGCGGGCGTGGGGTCTCACCGTCGCCTTGCACGGAGGTGATGAGACGTCCGTCCAAGTACAGGTCCACGTTGGACAGGTAGGATGAAGGCCCGCGGTCCACCACCACCTCATTCAGCACCTACACATGCAAACATTGGTCAATAGAGACTTGGCTTTACGGCTGCCCTCCTCAAATACGGGTGGGCCCCTTTTTCCCCCTCTGGACTACAATAACGTGTAATTGCACATTCACTACAGTAGGTGGCAGTAGCATTCTGGTTGTCAGTATGTGAGGATAAACAATGTTAATACAGTTTCTCACCTGACTGATATACAGTATCTTTTTGTTTTCTTTATGATTCATAAGGATACAACGTGATGTACAATTTTCATTCTAAACGTTTTCCTGAAACAAAAAGCACATTTTTTCCCATTGAGATAAAATGTCATTTCTTGAAATATTCTACTTTTGTACCTAAAAAATATTGATTTGAATAAAAGATAAAACATTTTATCAATTCCTGCTCTGACCCCAAAGTCATTGGCTAGGATCGAGCTCACCCAGCACAGAAATGAGGCGGGACGGGCACTTGATCTAGCAAAAGACATTAGAAGCAGCTGCAGTCGTTCTGAAAAGTGAAAATTGTTGCTGCGACTGATTGCTGGACTCCGTTAGATCCAAACAAGAAATTATCACGAGGCTGCATGTGGCGCATGCAAATGAGCGTCCCACGCGACAGACGCTCACGACGTCTGACAGATGCGCTGACGTCAGCCGCCGACCGAGCGCGCCCTCGAGGGGAGGCTAGACTGAGGCGCTGACGGAAGAATCATCAATCAGCCTCTTCAGTCTATCAATGAGATCAGACACGCAGGGAAGAGGAGGAGGTGAAAGGGGGAAATGATCCACCGCAGTCGTGTCCGTGTGTGTGTGTGTGTGTGTGTGTGCGTGCGTGCGTCAGCAGACTCTATCCAAGACCCATTTGGCGTCGGCTCTGCTGTTGACGCCACGATCTCCGCGGCAGCTTTATTATGACTGTCGCCACGGCAACGCAGCCTGCAAATACGCGCAACAGGCAGGAAGAAAAACCAACAACCGGGAAGTCGGAGGGGATGAAAAGGAAACGGGATGACGGGACCTCTTTTTCAGAAATGGAACACATTGCCGATTCCATTTACACCGCGGCAGGACAGAGAACTGAAATGAAAGCCATCGCCTGCTTGCGTCGAAAGCAATTGTCTAACGTTGTGTTCTGTATGTGAGTGACTTCTCACCATCACCTGGCACGGTGTGCACGTGTCGTGTTTTTGCTCCAACAACGCCGCTATTTTTTCAGCTTTTCCCTAGAGGATAGCATTCTTTGTTTATAAGCATAGCGAGCAATTCCGACTAAGGCAGTGGTGCCTTGACATCCAAGTTTCATTCAATTCGCGACGACGCTCATTCATGAAAACAGTTGTGTCGCAAAACATCTCTTCCCACTGAAATGAATGGAAATGCCATTAATCTGTTCCAGCCTTCACCGAAAAATCAAAACAATTGTTGCAATGTAGATTTGAAGAAGGCGCTTGTGGCTCAAATCCTCACTAGCTCGTCAAAGCAAAAAATAAAATTGGCCGAATGACGGCTCGCATCTTGAAAAACTCATGAATCGGGTCACCCGTCTCTCAAGGCGCCACTGTATCGTTTTCAATGATGGAAGACGAAAGGAGCTCACCTGAAGCTGCAGGGTGACCTTGCCCGCGTCGCTGCTCGTGTAGCGGTGAGGAACCAGTCCGTTGATTTCCGGTTCCTGATCCTGTTCCCGCTGCTGCGGCAGCAGCATCTCCTTCACCACCTTCACCTTCAGGCGACTGCGCAAAGTGATGGCCGCGTTCCCTGAACACATCGCCAGACGCTTCGTAAATGACACGCCTGACACAAGTGCCACAAACTGTGCAAATGCGTGTCGGTGTGACAATGCGTTTGCGTTCCGGTCCGTTCTGGCACTTTGGTGCCATCTGGTGTTGATAATAGAAAAGTTTCTCTTCTTGCCAGCGTGTTTTGACATCCATGGAGAATGACGGACGTTTTTTAGGGGCGTGTCAATTTGTTTGGAATTTTCGCTGGTGGCAGGGCTCGGTCCTGAGAACAATATATGACCTGTGTGTTTATGATTGTAGTTAAAGTGTTCTTAAGTGTGTTTGAGATGGCGTTAGGTGTACCTAATGAAGTGTCTGCTGAGTGTCGCCTACCTTCAAAGACTTTGTCCACTTCAGTCTTGTACGACTCAAATTTAAAGGGCGTCAAGAAGCCCAGAGAGCCCAGGTGGAACGCCATCACCGGGGGAACGCTGCCCTGGACGAAGAGACGTTTGAGGTCAATTGGACCGATCCCCCGAGGCTAATGCTAACAAGACGCCAAAGAGACGCGTGGCTCTACCTGGAAGAGAGAAGAAGCGTAGAGCAGCGTGCCGTCTCCGCCCAGGCAGATGATCAGGTCGATGCAGTCGGAGATGTCATCGTAGCCTGCAGTGGGTCACAAAACCAGACCGTTCGGTGGAGAGAAAAAGTCTACGCACCCCTGATGGAATGTCAGGTTTAGCAAAGATGAAGTCGTCTGAGAATTTCGTATCACGGTTGTCGTGAGCAAAAGGATGAGTGAGGGTTTATAAGTAGACTTCACAGGCATCTTATCGAGTGTAGGGAAATCGGTTGACAGTTTGCATTTTATGTAAGATCGGTGATCAACTGTAATGTCGTGAGTTGCGCGATCTATCAATGGCGTCATTGATCGGAGCCGCGAATTAAGACATTACAGGAAACACAACCTATTTTTAGCTTTGTCTCGTGTCAAAAGACTGCGCTTGGAGGCAGAAGTTCTTCCTTTGGAACCTCAACTATTCAATAACAAGGTAAAAGCGTTTGGGTCTTTTTTTTTTTTGGTACAGCTACACCGGAGCCAAATGTTTTCCAAAATGTGCTTGCTATGTCACATACATGGCAGGTAAAAAGTGGGCAAAGGAGATGGACAAAATACGTGTTTCTTGCCAAATCTATATTGAATGTTTAGCTGCATTTTTTTGTTCCTCCCCGGGTCAATTGAGGCTCACTCACCCTCTCTAAAGGTGCACAGCTGGTTTCGGATGGAGCCAAAGTTCTCATCTTTGGAAAGCGTTCCGTCGTCAGCCACCCGCCGCTCCACGTACACCATCATTTGCTTCTCCTAATTCACACGCACAAACACACGCACTAGGAGGGCTGGACTGGCACAAAAAAAAAAAAAAAAAAAAGTCCCGGCCTTTTGACTTAGACCAGCCCACGTGCGCTTGCAACGCGCTCCGTAACTGAGAAGTCATTGTTTGTCATACCATCCACAGTCGGGGTTTTGTGAAATAAAATGCACAGATATCCAAACCTTTGCTCAACACACTGGAAGTGTGTGCATATAAGTCCATTTGACTTTTTAATTTTGGGAGGCTTCAAATTCTTGTTTCCCCGTGGAAGTGATTAATACTCGCAGACATAGCTGGTATGGACCAACTTTTTGCAATGAAAGGACGTTAATTTTAGATCTTCTGTTACTGCCGTAGTGCATTGGAATCTAGCCCCATTTTTGTACTGCTCTAAATGTCTTAGTTTAACACTGTGCAAAGTACAAATACACACAAAGAGCTCATTTGTTGGCAGCAGTCACGCAACGTGGTCACACACACAGACGCACGGGCTTTCATCCAAACACACACACACACACACACACACACACACACACACACACACACACACACACACACACACACACACACACGAGGTGCGTCGTTACTGCGCACGTACCTCGACGAGAAACCGGCACAGCTCTTTGAAAGGCTCCGCTAGGCTCTCGTCTCTGATTTTCCTGATGACCAGGACGTTGACGGGAGGTTTGTTCCAGGTGAGACGCTGGCTTGCTGGGTCCTGGATGTGCCTGACAAACCCACATGAGACCTTAGCGCCGTCTTGACAGGATTCCTTCGCCGTTCAAAAGTTCAACATCCTTGGATACGTTCGGTAGTTCACCAAAATGACAAAACTACCGTCACCGGTTCCCTTTTGCATTTTTTCTTCTACCTTTTTTCTCGCTCCTCCTTACTGCGACGGCTGACCGGCATTGTTTTGATAAACTCGCGCACACACTCCGAGGGAAAAACACATACTGACATGAGGTGAGAAGCATGTGTAGTTGCCTGTTCTGTGACCATTCCCATTCGGAGATAAAAGAACCAATCACAGTATTCCTGTTTTTTTTTTTTTAAATCTTATCTCACAGGGTTACGCAAGTGTTTCGGTGTCAATGTCTACAAACGCGCACACGCACACACACACACACACACACACACACACACACACACACACACACACACACACACACACGCATAGCCGCAAACGTGCCGACATAAGGAGAAAAAAGTACTTTTTTTAAAAAACATTTTCAGTCAATCTGATAGTTAGGTCGCGATACAAAAAGATACATAGAGAGAGAAAGATGGCGTCATAGAAATGTTCTGCAGATAGAGAAAAAGGTACAGAGGTAAGAGACGGACGGACGGATAGACAGACAGACGTTCGTACGAGGGGGCGTGGCAAATTAAGAATGGAATCATGATTTGCGGACTGGGAAGAGATGGTTGGACGTCATCGCGACCGGCGTTTTGTTTCCATGATTACTGTTAGAGCGAGCCAACTATCTATGACAGTTCCAGACTTAAACCGCGAGGGAACACCAGTTGATGCATCTCAAGAGTCCACACGCATGAAATCAGACCTGATGTTCTTTTGGCAATGCTCTCAATCTTTTCGTGGCACCCTGAAAATCCTATCCAGTGACTTGATGTCAAGCAAATACAAGTCGGCGTGTTGATCCCCACAAACAAAAAAGAACTGAAAGGGCCTGCAGTAAAGGCCTGGAAAAGAATCTCACATGAAGACTGCAACAGTCAATCAATTGGTTGCAGGGTTGATGCAGTGATTGCTAGACTGCTTTATGTCACCAAATATGAAAGGTGATTCACTTTCAGCTCATTTGATGATGTCTGTTCTAATACTTTTGCTCACTTGAAAAGTGGGTGGCTTGAAACGCGAGCTGCTTTCTCTCTCTCCTGAGTTGTGTCTCGATGTAAATGCCATGAAATAAAAGCTGAAATATTGAATGTCTCGAATTCATCTCTTGCTCTACAACTCATCAGT
>NW_017806235.1:128246-142999 GCF_001891065.2 Hippocampus comes
CCCCCGCCGTCCCCGCCGTTCTTGCTCCTGCTGCTGCTGCTTGGCTTCTCGCCGTCTCTTGGGCTCGCGGTGCTCGGAGGACGAGCAGGAGGCCCACGAGGGGGGCCGCACCGGCTCGGACGCTCGGTTCGGGCAGGATGATGTCGGTTGAGTTGTCACGCTGTCGGGCTCCGACGACGTACCGCCTTCAGAGTTCTCCATGCTGCGCTGTGGCAAAAGCAAAAACGTCAAAGCAGTTGGACCCACCCAAGTAACTCAAACTAAATAATAACTTGTTTCCTTTAGAGTAAGGTGAGTAAAACAAAACAACAAAAATGTTAATAATAAATTCACATTACTTCAGAATAAAACCAAGGTTATTGGCAGATGACAATAATAATGATAATTCAAATAACTCCACTAATACTACTACTTATTATTATTATTATGATGATGATTATTATTATTGATTATTATTGTTGTTGACTTCAGAATAAAATCTGCGTACTTGGTGGGATTTTTTAAAACCTAAAAATAGTGAGTTGTAATATTAAGAATTCATTTTAAAAGTATATAATAATAGTAATGATAATAAAAACACTGTTACTCTATAAGTAATAATACTAATTGGATGAATTGAATCATGCGTTGTAATTTGTAACTATTCGGAAAAAAAATCCACCTGTTGCTGACTATATATATATATATATATATATATATATATATTGTTGTATTATATTATTAATATGATTATTATAAAGGTAAAAATAAAGGCAACTTCAGACTTAGTGCAAAAGCCATCTAAAGAAAGGTTCACGCATCTCTGATTAAAAAAATGGGTTGACCAATGTAAGTCCTACTACAACTGATGATGATGATGATGATGATCTATACGTCATCATCATGCGCCATCCGTCATGGTTAGAAACTATATTTAAAAATAGCTGATAATTTGAAAAGCAGTTGTTGCCTTACTGGCACTTCTTTAACTTATATACAATAGAAATTGCATATATATTTTTTACAAAGACACATGGCCCTAGTAGGCTTATAAAACAAATTTACAAAGTACCGCGCCAAGTCGTGGTCCAACAAACAACCCATGAAATTAAACAATTAGCGAAGCCAAAATGTAAGTCAACAATTCTCTGGCAGCTATCTGAAAACCTCAGAGACACATTAATTGCCTCAACTAGTCTGTTGACCGCTAAATAGCCGGCTAGCCGTTGTTCAGTACGTACCGTAGTTACGGCAATGACAAGCAACAGAAGTTCATAATGGACGACAAGAACGACGTCGTCGGGACGCGGAGCAGCGTCGCAAATCTGACGGGCAATGTGTGTTCTTCATTAACTGTCACCGAGACACACCTGCGTCAAAACAACACCCCAAGTCACATTAGCAAACCGCGTGACGGTGACCGCGAGTCACACGACGTCACGGCGTGATCGTGAGAGCGTGCGTCTCACTCGGGGGTGCTTATTCAGGCAGGATTTGGTGCCTGATGAGTGCAACAGCGCCACTAGTGGTCGTGTGGCGGTTTCATCGAGAATTACGCCCTGATTGAGGTAGAATTGCGGTACCACACAAACAAATGCACTGTACGGAATTATGATACGCCGAATTTATTAACATAAGAGTTTGTGTGTGCGTGTGTGTGTGTGTGTGTGTGTCCGCGCGCGCGTGCGTGCGAGTGCATGTATGTGCGCACGTGCACTTGTGTAGCACATGTGCATTGCATGTACATCCAGTAGATAGAATGTTTGTGGCATACTTCCAGAGAACACACTGTACTTGTGCTCTCCTGTCCAACCCACACACCCTTAAGCAAACACTTTCCATTGTCGGACTTTGTAGTGGGATGCTCCAGATGGGGTCTTTGGCCTCCCAGATGGCGCCCCCCACGGGTTCCATTGAACATTTTGCTCAAAGCAGAGGTGTGTGGAACCTGCGGCCCCGTGGGCCATATGCTTCATTTCCCCTGTTCTCAAATGTGGAGTCTATTTCTGGCTTTGGTTGCCATGGCACTTGCTACTTAAAATCAATCAGGCTTATTGGCAGGAAAAAGTTTTCTCCCCTATGTTTTTGGGAGCTTGTTTGCTGGCCTGGCTGTGCTTCACTGGACAGACAGGAAGCATGTTTTGTACAAAAGGTATTTGGAGTGTGTCCACTCGCTCAGACAAACCACTACTGGGAGGTTTAAATTTAGCAGAAAACGTTGAGAATGGGAATGACATTTTATTTGTAGTTTTGTTTTGTGGAATGAAAAGGACATTTTGATCGGATTACTACCATAGTGTCGCGTGTGACCTGAGCGACCCTGATAAACGGACCTTTGACTTGTTGAAAATAATTTTTGCGGCCCTTTAGGGTATGTGTTTGATACAAATACAATATGTATACTCATAATAATCTTTCGGGGGATTCAATAGCTAACCATCGGGCCTTTGCGGCTTTGATTGAAAGTGAGCGAAATTACTGTAAGTTGGCCCGATTGTCAAAGTGACCTGCGATGTAAAAAAAATTTCACTTTAGTTCTCTTAAGTTGCTAAATATCGATGTGTGAAAATGAGCAGCAGGAGACACGTGTCGATGGCTTAACACTACAGAACTTTACTTGAATTGCATCCAAGTTCATTGTCTCTACACAAGGTCATATGTACAAGGTGTGAAATGAAAATGAGGGTCAAGAACAGGAAAATAAAAAAAAACAAACAAACCAAAAAAAGAAACCACAAACCACAAAGATACGAGAAGTGAGGTATTATAGAGCTAAAGAAGCATTTACAGGTCAGGTCATGTCTGTACTTGTCAATATTAAATGATTGAACAGTTAGAGTGTCCTCTGCATTAAAAAAAAAAACATCTTATTTATATATATCACAACATGAGGTAGGAGATCAGTGTCTCGAGTCATGCAAAGAACAAGTCTCATCACATGGTTATTGGCAATGGTCATATTTATACACGGACACTGCAAGTCATGTTTCAGCATTGTGTGGCGGCGTGGGGGAAGCCACGAATATCTCTCTCTAGATATATATATATATATGTATGGATAGATATATAGATCTTTTTTTTTTTTTTTAAAAGAAATGTATAAATGTACAAAACAGTGTACCTACTTGTCGCTCACCAATGCTAGGAGGGACGACAAAAGCATGCCACCGAATAGGAAAAGAACAGGGGTTCCCAAACTTGCCGATTGTCATTCTTGTCGGGAATTCACATTTCCTGTCTTTTATTTATCATCTTTATTTACAGTATGCGGCGACATTGTGTTAAAACCCCAACAGCGGATATGTCAATGTCATCGTGGCGGACAAACTTGGTACTGGTGTTAATAAAAAAAAAAAAAAATAGAACTGTACAAAAGCATATCTATGTTGTAACACTGCAAAATGCCATCCATCGTTAAAAGAGGTCCCCCCTCTTTAACTTCCCTTTCACTTCAAACAGCAGGCCCCATGTGTAGAAAACGTTGTCTTGTTCGGCTCCGTTACCAACAAAACCAAAAAAATAAACAACACTAATACTGAATATGAATTCAGTGGCGTCAACAGTGTCCAAACGTACAATTACAATGACAGTCTCAGTCTCACACACACAAACACACACGCTGACCTTGAATGAAGCCTTCATCTCAACCCATCATGATTTTCAAAAACTTGCACAGGTTCATGCACACGAGCCTCAGTGGCTCATTATTAGTATTCTACGCGTGGGAGACATTTTATTTTCATGTGTGTGTGTGTGGTCATGTGACAAACATGAGGGGCTGCGAAACATGCATATATGCATATACATATATGCATTTTTTTTTTTTTAACATGTTAAACCTGGCATCACCTATGATCTGGCCTGCCATCAATTCTTAAAAACATCATCGAAATTGTTATGAAAAACATTTGTAATTTTTTTTTTCAGAAATCTATTATGGCCTTTCGTGGATTTCATAGAAAAAGTGACAGGAATGTTTTTTTTTTTTTCTTTCCCCAGCTCAAAAAAAGACCAGGGCAAAGTGTGACGTGAAATATAATTTTCCTCCACATCCACTTGACAAGTCTGCATGTTTTTTGCAAAGATCACAAGCAAAAGCCTTTATCCCCCGGTCCCATTCATATAACCTTCAAAAGATTATCCACAGAAGAAGAGTTCATATATTAATGGCTAGTTTATGTACAAAGTGAATAGAAATCTTTAGTTTAATATTATGTTAAATAATTTCTTTAAAGTACCCCCCCCCCCCCGACCCCCAGCAAGGACTTGACTTGCAACGCTCCGTCTAATCTGCCTTTGAGATGGAACACAGTGGAATGTCTTAGCAATTTGCATTTGTTGCAGATGCATAAAAAGTTAGAAAAGAGCCCCACCTCTTTTTTTTTTTTTTTAAACCTCATTTCAGCCAGTATTTACACACACACACACACACACACACACACACACACACACACACACACACACCGATGACTTTGAACTCCCACGAGGCAATAAAAAGCACATTTTGCCTGGTAACGTGACAAAAAGCGGTGCTCCGGTGCTGGAGGGGCGCTTGTCAAAGTCAACCCTCCATGGGGCGTCGCCCCTCTCATACTTCCTTTCCCGCCGCCGTTTTGTTCAGTCGGGCAGCATAACGATCAAGTAACTGGTGTCACCTTCTGTCCCACATTCAGGTCAAATCAAGGGGCGGGGCTGCAAGCTTGCGTTATTATCAAAAAGCTGCCTTCATGTTCGGCGCAGAAAACAAAGAAAGAAACAAACAAACAAAATAAAACCCTCATTCCTTTCCCAGAGGGATGATGGGGAAAGGGTGGTGATCGGGTGACTCAAGTACCCTGGAAAAAAAGTAGCACAGTGTTTTGTTTTGTTTTGTTTTTCGGTGGACGTGGAAGAATGCCACAGTGGTGCGTGCGGAGGGAGGACGGCTTCGCAGAGCAAGGGGGCGATAGTAGTCGTCCTCCGTTTTCCGTGACATAATTTCACTTTGCTCTCAGAAAAGATGAGCGCTCACCCGTCCGCCAGGTGTGCCGAGGGAATGCAAAACAAGCAGCGCGAATGGTGGTGGCTATCAATTGAAATCACATGCCAAACAAACCAAAAAGGTTTTTAAATATGTTTGCTGAGAGCAGAAGAAGGATTACCAATAATAATAATAATAATAAAAAAGACAAAACTCTTCTTTGTTAAATTACAAAAGTCCTACAGTGAAAGCAGAAGAGGGCTGCCGTTTACTTTGGGACCTCTGAGAAGGAGGAGGATGAGGACGGGGAGGAGGAGGAGGAGGCGGGCGAATGGGCGTTGGGGGGCCCGGTAGACGGGGTAAGGGGAGGCGAGGGGCTGCCCCCGGCGGGGACGGCGGCGCCCGACTGGGCCATCTGCTGCTTGAGCTGGGCGATGGTGCGCTCCAGGTTCTCGCGCGCCTCCCGTTCGCGTCTCAGCTCCTCCTGCAGCTCCTGCCGGTCGGCCTCGGCGCGTTCCAGCCTCTGGCGAAGATCCGACAACTGCGAAGAGACCGCGAGGAGGAGATCTTAGCAAGGGAAACCTTGGGAATAACACACAGCAAGCGCACAACGTTGTTCACACTGGGCTGACACGGAGCCAGAGATGGATGGCATGTGGAGACGGGAAGATCAAAAACAAGCAAAACATGAGGGGTGCAACTTGTATACAGTGGTGCCCAGCCTACAAGCTTACCTCACATCATGGTTTGATTAAAAAAAAAAAAGGAGTGGAATGACCTCGTTTCATAGACTGTATTGTGCACATGTGGACATGACGGGCTATCCGTTGAGCACCTTGGCAAAGTACTTTGCTAACCAAAACCGGAACACCAACAGAGGCACGAAATCCGTCTCTCAGCGAAGCGAACTATGACCTTAAAAATCAAGCCAGGCACCGAATCAGAGCGAGACACCCTCGAGTCAAGTATCTTATTTCATTCACTCAATGAATAAAGGACATATCTGTCGACTTTAGCATCCGACCACCTCGGTCCGACACGCAGCGTGGGTGGCATCATACCTGCGCGGCGTAATGCGCCTGCTGCTGGCGCTGAGCAGCGGGTTCGCAAGCGCACGTCTGCTGCCGAAGCTGCTCCAGACGCGTCTCCAGCTCCAGCTGCTCCCGGCGGGCCTGGCCGAGCTGACGCGCCTGCTCGCTGTGCGCCGCCTCCAGCTCGGTGCGCAGCTCCCGCTGCTCGGCGCTCAACTCGCGGAGCCGCGCCGCCTCGCCGCCGCGCAACGCCTCCAGCTCCTGCGGGCAAACGGATCCGCAAAGAAAGGACCCAAAAGTCAGGAGTAATAAGACGCAGGAAGCCGAGCATTTGGGCCGTTTCCAGAGGTCCTTTATAGACTTAACTTTGGCTTCGGCCTCCGGTGCTCGTTTGACTTAGCAACATGAAATTTGGTTGGCCTGTCTTCTGAAAAGACCGACCAAAAAGTGTCAAGAAGCCATGACAGAATAGACACAAAGGGCTCGATTTTCGTAGGCAGCATTTTGAGCTTGGTGCAGGTGCAAGCCTCTTTTGCCATGTTTAGGAATTTGACAGGGCACGGTGCGCCATGACGGGGAATTTCTTTTTGTTATTTTTGAATCGACCCCTGGTGCACCTGCCAATTTGGTGACGAAAGGCAAACTCATCTTGAGACCGACTAAAGGCAGGTCAAAGTTGCGGGGCAGGTGATAGAACACGATTTTGGTGGGTTTGATTGAGGTGTAGGCAGACGGATTCTGATCTTCAGGGATGTCTGCTGGATGTCCGCCTATTGCATTCATATAGATGAGAACAGTGCGCATCGAATCCTCCGGATCAGTACTAGAGGGAATTTAACGACCAAATCAATTCCTTGAATGCTTTCAACATATTTTGAAAAGTGATTCTGACTTGAACCGAGGAACCCGGTGAGTCCATTTATCCGAGTGGGCTTCATTTCTCACCATCTCCAGTTGGAGCTGCTTGTGCAGGGTGGAGTTCAGCTTCTCCTGCTGCCTGCCGTACATCTGCACGATCTCCACTACGATCCTGTCCTTGTCGTCCTCCGGCCCGCCCAACGTCATGTTCACGGCGCATCCGGCATCTTCGTCCGCCGCCTCCGTCACGGGCGGCGGCGATGCGGGATGAAGAGGGGAAGGAGGAGGGCTGTGGGAGCGGGCGGCTATCTTGCCGCTCAGGCTGCTCGTCTCCATGGAAACTGCCTGGGCTTGGCATTCCCGCTCGGCAGCGTGTTGGGATTTGGCCTCCTCAGCCAGCGGAGGCGACGCGTGGAGATCTGAGGAAGAGGAGCGGGATGAAGAAGAGTGTTAGCGAAGGGGGGGGGGGGTAGCAATTGCGGACTGTCGTCTATGCAGAAAACGATCGTCTTTACGGCAAAATGGGGATTAGGGGGAGGCCAATGCAGCATCTGGCAACTTGTCCCGTCACTTTAAATAAGGGGTGCCACACATTTCTTCTTCTTTTTTTTTTGTTTTTCAAAAGAGACTGGGCATGGACAGAAAAAAAAATGTACCAAAGTGACATGCAGAGGTACAATTGTTATGTTGTAATCGTGTCATCTTATTTTATAATTTGACATAAATCAATACACATACACACAAAAAAAAAAAATCTGATTTAGGATACGTTAATGCAACAAATATTCCAGGACTCTTAATGAACGCGCTTTGTGGGGCGGATTGAAGAACGGAGCGGGCTGCCATACTTGGGCAAAGTGCTTGGCCTCTTTAAAATGCATCTGGAGAGGCATCAAAAGACGCATCTTGTTTTGCTTGCCTTTTATTCACATCGTGTGTATGTGTGTGTGCGTGACAGAAATAAATAGCGCATACAGTACATGCGATACACAAATAGCAGTGAGTCGCTCTGATGGATCAAAAGGAAGTAGGATAGCAAACGAGTGGAAGTTACACAGCAAACGGAAGGAAGGGGGAAGAAACAGACAGCAGACTTTTCAAAATTCAACCCCCAAAGCCAGTTTCCCTGACCAAAAATGAAATTCGGTTAGCGTGTCTATTATGAGTAGATGTGGGGGGAGTCTAAAAAAGGCAGGCCGGAAAAGATGCAGGAAGTCTGTTTTTTTTTTTTTTTTGTGTGTGGAGCATCCTCCTCTCATCTTTGGAAGATTCAACCCCGACACGGTTTCACTGAGCAATATGAAATTTGGTATGTCTGTCGTGAGTAGACGCACAAAAAAAGTCCGAAGAACCCGAGGCCGAAAAGACAAGGAAAAGTTTGAAGAAGCCATCCTTGAAAAGTCACAGAAAGTGGCCATTTTAGCATTTGCGGGACAAGAGGAGGAGTGAAGAAAGTGACAGCGTGGGAGGCGGAGAAGCGGACAAGAGAAAAGGATGGAAGGAGAAAACCCTCACAGAGAGACGGGCTGGGATGGCAAACGCATTTCTGTGATGACTATTAATGCAAACACGCCCCCACACATTTGTACTCGAAACACACACTGCAGAAGAAGTGCAGAAAAGGAGGTCACCACCACCACCCCCTTTGCTCATCAATAGTGAGGTGAAGTACCCCCCCGGCATCCCCCTCCCCTCCCAAGTCTTTAAGTGAAGGTCAGCACACGATTATGTGCATGGCTGCAGGCGCGTGTGTGTGTGTGTGTGTGTGTGGTTTCCTGTTTATGGTGCACACGTGTCCCTTCCATAAGCACGCTCGTCTCTCCCGGTCACGTCGTAAGAATGTTAATAGCTTGCGCTAGCTCCTCTCTAAGTGTGTATGTATTTACAAACACGCCGCACTCTAGCAGTACACCGCGAGCAAGCAGACTTCTGACTGACATACATGATTGCAGCTGTAGGCTCCACTTGATATTCAATCTCAAAGGGCATCCGTTCCTCAAACCGATAAGTTCAATAAATGCTCAAATAGACGCTTCCCTTTTAACATCTTGGAAAAAAAAATTCAATCAAGTTCATGTTTTGGATTTTCTACTCTTATGGTACCCAATGTAAACCAGAACCGTAGTGTTGTTTTTAGGCGAAGCATTAAACCGCTTCGTTCTCATGAATGACAACTGACCCATGGGAGGCTCGTCGTGGTGCGGCGCTCCTCGGCCATATTGATGTTTGAGCAGCGCGCCGAGTATCTCGGGGCTCATCTCTGCCTCCCTGCGCAGGGACACGTTGGGAGCCACCATCTTATCGTACGTGTACAGGTAGTAGCTGGAGAAGACAGAGGAAAAAAAACAAAAACCGAGAGATGAAACACTGATATACACTCTGAGACAGCTTTAATGAATTCCGTTTGTTCATAATTGACCGACTGCGGCTTTTTGTTACCCTACTCATCATCGCGAGCAAGCAATGTCACCTTTCATGGTCTCATAAAACCTTCTGAGTTATGGACTTAGCGGGGATGATATGCAACATATACGCGAGCCGTAATTCACGCTGCGCGCGCCATAAAACTCACGCTAGCGCTGAATATTGGGGTAGCTCTTATCTTGTATTTACACCGACTCCGCCTAAACAGACCTTGGGCTTATCACAAACGTCCAGGTGGCACTATCTGCTTCTTTACTCGTGAAGACCCCCCCCCCCCATCATCCCAAGACCCCCTCCGGACAGAGCTGCGGCTGGCACGGCGAACTCGGTTAACCAGAGAAGTACAACAGTGGCAACCCAGGCCTGACTGAAAAAAATGCACACCCAGCTGATTGTTGACAAGTGCAACGCGGATGGACATCAAACGTTGCGCTAAGTGCTGCGGAGGTACCGCGAGACGTTCATGATGGCTAACTGCCGCAGACGTGCTGGCTACAAACTGGCGCAGGCTGTTGTGGGGTCAGCACGTCACGCAAGTCCCACGCTGGCTAGGCTCGGTCGGCCATTTCCACTTCTTTTTAATCTGCGTGGAATTACGCTTCAATGCAAGGTGGTGAGAAGGGGATGAGGCCAATTGGAATGACATCATGTGATGTCAGTGAGTTTTCTTTTTTTTTTTTTTTTTTGGGGTGGGTTCTCTGCAAAATAAAAAAAAAACATGACTCTGTTTTGCAGGATTTGTGTGAAAGAGACCGTAGTGAAGTTATAACCAATCAATCAATTTCATATTTGATGAAGATCAGTGAAGTCGTACATCAGTCGTTATCGTGGTTCTGATGTCAAAATTGCGCACTCGTCCATTTAGTGGACAGCTCGTCAAAAGTTGTGAACTTCTGTAGACTGTTTTATATTGATACCATCCATATGGCACAAGGACGGAAAAAAAAAGTATTTTTTTGGGCACTTTACAAGGACTCGAAAAATACCAGAGCATTTCTATGTTGTAGTACCTCGGGTGGACCAGGGCGGGGTGTCCCGGCTCCTCCTTGATGTCCGGGAAAAGCTGATTGTACACCACGGTCGGCGACATCTTAACCTGTGGTACAAACAAACCGATAAAAACATACGCTTTTGAATAGAGGAATGATTACGACGAGTGACGAGATGCGTGTAAGCGCTACGTGGAGACACGAAACAGGAAATGGGCTTCACTGTCAGAATTGTAATCTAATAGAAGTAATACATGCTGCCAGGAGACAAGGATGAGGGATCACCTGCTGAACACTAAGTAAGTGTGCATTTGCGTGTGTGTGTGTGTGTGTGTGTGTGTGTGTGTGTGTGAAGAAAAAGAGATAGTGATGATAAAGAGCTTCGAAGAGCATCTCTGCAGCTGTGTTATTGTGTGTGTGTGTGTGTGTGTGTGTGTGGTGGTTTTTGTGTGTGTGTGTGTGTGTGTGTGTGTGTGTGTGCTTCCTGACAAGTTGTACTGAGGAGACACGCCATCAGAAAATGAGCGGCTCGTGTGTGTGCGCTTGGCGCATGGTAGCCGACCCAGAGAGCTGACCCGCATGTACGAGAGGGCGGCAGGAGCAACCATGGGAGCCAAGAGACACGTTACCCACCATGGAAAAGGGGGGGGAGTGCAAGGGGGCGACTGACCTTCCTCGTGGGCTCGGTTTCAGCCAGCTTGCCGCTGGGGGGGCAGAGGTCTGCAGAGGATTTGCGCGCTTGGTTCTCCTGGTCTTCATCTGCCGCAGCCGTCTTCTGGAAGGGAGAAGAAGGGGGCACGTCAAGGTTAAACGAGACGGAAATGGACAAGTGGAATCCCAAAGTGAGATTTCGTATTCATTTGGAGCAACATTTCTTCAAAAAAGAAGTGTCTAACGTGTCAGTCCTGTTGCCAAACTTGTGCATCAGCCACTACGGCGGGCATCTCATCAAAAGCTGATTCTTAGGCCCGACTTTTTTCTCGCCTTACATATGCTGACCCGTGGTTGGCGCAGCTCTGGAGGAGACACTCGTGCTCACTGCCATGACTGATGCGTATCAAGACATCAGGACCTACCTCTGCATCTAAATTCTCGATGCAAACAGCTTTTAAATAGCTTTCCCCTGTAGTGTCGGATGTACAACTTTGGACATCAAGACTCATCATGCCGTGAGCCCGGTGACCGCCGCCGGTGACGTCATCAAAGCGCGGATAGAAACGATGCTGACGGCAGTGCGGGAAAAGTAGAAAGACAATATAGAGACAAACACCTTTGAAAATGGAGGACGGAGGAACTAATGACATCCAAGAGATGGAAAATGGAGACCAATGTCATTGGGGGGGGAAAAAAAAAAACAATGAGCGAGGCGTACGGGAGCGAGCGGGACCGCCGAGGAAGCTTTATATGAATAAAAGAGGAGCAAAGCCGACACGCGCTGCCATTGCGCGCTGGTGTGCGTGTGATTCATTGCTAGGCGGGCCACAACGCAGCTGGGAGTCTCTCTCAATGTGAGGATGCGCTATATATTACACACTATAGATGCCAGTGTGTGTGTGTGTGTGTGTGCTTGAGCTTTATGATTCATTATGTCAGCTTCTTAGCCTGTGTGGTGTGTGTGTGTGTGTGTGTGCGCGCGCTTAGTAAATACGAGCGCCATTGCCTCTGCGCATGTGTGTTTTCAGCAAATCCAGGGCAGGCTCAGCAAGGGGCTTGATGGAGCTGATGCTCAAGGCTCCACCCTAGAATACAACTAAAATAAAGCAAAATGACCCTCAAAATAGGCTTGGCAGACAGGTAACGCAGAGTGAACAGGAATGACTCATCGGCATCGCTACGCGCTATTTACATCAGAACCGACTCGGTGAGATTATGGAGGGCCCGAGCATGAGCACAAAAACCCAGGGTCAAAATTGTGCATCGGTCCCTCGAGTGTTTGGCAGCTATCTGGAAGCTGTTTTCCGCTTTGTGTACAATTTTGATGTCATGGTAAGTCCCAACAGCTGCTCAAAAGTTGCTTGCATCTCCATGCATGAGTCTTGCTGTCCAAATGATACATCGGTCAGGATAATAGGCAACTCTTGTGAAATGTTCTTTTCGGAGCCATTGTCCCTCATAGCTCAGAATGCCACTAAATACGTTTGACAAGCAGGTAGCAGCCACCTGACACGCGAGCTGACGGATAATCCGTCTTTGTTTTACAGATTATGGTAACAGCACGGGGATAACCCATTCTCAATTGCGAGTCGCAAAATGTCATTGTTTTTCTTCCAGTCACGGTCGGCCCGCGTCGTGCTCTTATGAGAGATATGATCCTAGCTGCACGCTTACTGATCCTAGCAGTCTCTGCTCATTGGTGTCAGATGTTAATTAAAAAAAAAAAAAAAACAAAAGGAAAGGAAAACAATCATGTCTTTGTAATGTGTGCGTTGTCAGGGATAGGAACGTATTTACAAAGACGCACTCGAATGAGTGCGTGTTTGCACATGGAACAGCCTGGAGGCAAGAGCACAACCAGGTGTGTGTGTGTGTGTGTGTGTGTGTGTGTGTGTGTGTGTGTGTGTGTGTGTGTGTGTATACGTGCAGAGCGAGGGGGCTCGTCTGTTTATGTTGGCTCCCGATTGGCTGGATTCTTTTTTTCTTCCCTACTGCAGCAACAGAGAGGATGGGAGGGGGAGGGCGGGAGAGACTCGGGCCCGGAGACTGACGGAAAATGACGGTGAAGCCACTGCAGTGGTGCCTCGTAGAAGCAGACCGGTATGTGCGTGTGCGTGTGTGCGTGAGGCGAGAGGTGACAAAAAACAAGAGAAGCAGAAGCACGGGATGTTAATGACAGGTCGTCGGCAGTCGTTTCTCTGCTTGACCCTCATGACAACGCACGGTGTGCTGATGAGACGGCCCATTAAAGTGCACACCTGCGTGCGTGCGTGCGTTGTGTGCGTGCGGTCTTTAGGAGTAAATGTCACATGACATGCGAAGGACACCGGGGCGCGTCTTCTAAGGACCGCTTGAAGGTTAACGCCGGCTGTTGACTGGCTGATCGAGCTTTACTGCACAACTGATTAAAAACATGCGATTTGGCCTTCTGTGCTTTTGAAAGGTATTGTGGGGGGGGGGGGGGGGGCAGAAAGCTGTAATGCGTATGACGGGTTGGTGAAGGCCATTACTGTAGTGACGGTCAGGATTAGTCTTTGACGTTTCTATGAAAGACAACAAGTGGGAATTAATCAGTTGCATGACTTGCCGGCAACAGATAACAAGACACGGCTTTCTGCGTGCCGAAATGTATTTTGACGCTGATTTTTTTTTTTAAAAATGCCTTCTTTTTTTTCCCTTGCACATCAGGTTTTCGAAGTGCTTTCATTTTTCTTCTGAAGATTGCACGTTATGGATGTCTTCATATACGTTTATTTCGTTTCTAGAATCGGCGATCGTGACGACATCAGCCATTAGCATTCAAATCGGGGCGGTCGGAGCGCACGCCGGCTTGACGTTGCGGAAACAGAAATAGACTTGCTGGGGTCTGTGAATGACATTGGAATATCAACTACAAGACCCCCCCCCCCGCACCCTTGCAGATGATGTAGTCGGCCCTGGATGTGATGTGGGCAATTGGAGACCACCTGGCACCCACGATTGTGCATCCGTGTATGTAAATGTGGGATGAGTTTGAAAATGAGCTCGGTCCAGGTAACCAAAGACGGAAAACAGAGTGAAACCAATTAAAACCAAAAAAAAAACTTGAACACTGTATTGTCACTGCCCTATGATACATCGCAACATCAAAACTTTGTCCCGCTGGTACGTACGTCTATGAATGCAGACATGACCCAAATGTTTTGGTTTGTCAGTTACCATGCAGTCGGCGTTACATCCTTGCATATGGATAAATGCTGGAGAGATATTCACGTGCATGTACGCTCTTGGCTAATGGCTACTGGTGTGATTCCAGTTTGTGATGACAGTTGACGGACAGCTCAACGCCCACCACCCACTCGCCCTCAAACCCACGAGCGCGCAAACACCGCTAATGCTCATTATTCCCGTCGGTCTGTGCTGGCTTAATGAGTGTGCCTGCGAACCTCAACACAACTGTCTCGCTCGAGCGTTGTTGCCCGTCGCTCTCTCACCGCCTTCCCCCCCCCTGCCATGCCATGTTTTTATTAACAAACACCATGTTGTGCTAATCTGCCATAAAGTAGCACCTCTCTTATGTGGGCTGCTAACAACATACACACAACCCCCTTCGCGCCACTCTCACGCACACACACACACGCACACGCACACGCACACGTATGTCTCCAGCCCTTTTGTGAGGCCAAACCTCGCCTTGTGACAATGTGGATTAGCATTCCACACACTCGCTTGGCTGAACTCTGCCCTGTTGGTCCTAATCACCAGCAGTCTGCCTGCCTGCTGCTGCAGTCACACACACACACACACACACACACACACACACACACACACACACAAACACGCACACACACACACACACACACACACACCCACACACAC
>NW_017806235.1:143450-156326 GCF_001891065.2 Hippocampus comes
CACACACACGCGCACACACACACACACACACACACACACACACACACACACACACTGTATGCAGCAGCTCGATGAAACATACTGCCCTAGACAGACTGGGCCATGCGAACGTTCCCGGTGACCCATTTCCGCAGCCTCTGCATATTCCCCAGACCGTCAGTACTGTACACGTGACGCTTCCGCAGCAGACAACTTTATTGGAGCAGAAAGATGTTTGCGTAGCGCGTAGGCTGTTAAATACTACAACAGATACGACGACAACAACAATCAACACACACCCAACCGCAGATTCCGAGGAGCGGAGTCCAACTTCGGGGTAAACAAATAACATTGCGCGATCCGGGACCTGCGGCGTGACACGGCTAAGCCGGTCAAATGGTTGAATGATTTCTGGGAAAGCGGCGCGCAAGTCGAACGGACAACCTCGTCGGGTATCGCGACTCGTCCGTCCCGCGTGACGCGACTCGGCCGGTCAAATGTTGAATGACTTCCTGTTTGTCGTTCCTTTTGCGAGCGGGGCGAGCCGCCGCGTCCGATGCGGGCAAGCGGTGCGATTTTCACATGACGCGCACGCATCCGGACTGACACGCTGCCACACGGACAAGCAAACAAGTTCCGAGGTCAAGCTCCTGCTCCCTCACGTGTATCTGGTACACACACAGTTATAAATACCCACGCCGTCTTCCTGCTGAATGTATAATGTATGGACGCACGCAGCGTATATATACACTCTGTATACGTAACAGGCATACAAAGAGCCGTCGGGTGGAAAGGAAGTCCTGTATGTGCGTGTAGAGGGCAGCGCTACGCTGGTCAATTATAAATCATTGCCCCAGAATCCACTAACGGGTGCAATTGTCACAACTACACCTTATAATGCTGGAACTTAAACAATGATTAAGTCGCCATTTAGATACAGCTTTTTATGGCCTTGATTTTTGTGTGTGTGTGTGGGGGGGGGGGGGGGGGGGGTGGTAACCTGCTGGTAAAACCGTGCTCATAAATATCTTATCTCAGTAACAATAAAACGAGCACAGGCCTTCAGTTTGAACTTTCATCTCAGACACGTCACACACACACACATGATGTACATCTCGGGTTGTTCACCGATGAAGGTCTCTTGGTGACGGTAAAATGGCCGCGTCACACCAAAATTGCCGACTTCCTGTGTAAGGATAACGCAATCTTCACGATATCGCAATCGTAGAAGTGCCTCGACATCGTCATGGTGTTGTTTGGATACAAAATAACAAGCCGTTATGCTTAAAATGGAGTTTTAGGTCGGCGCGTCGCTTAACGTGGCTCGTTCAGCGCTAAAGCACTTTAGCCACTTCCTTGTGGCCGTAAAGAAGCACCCGGGAATGAGGAGAAAATGGTGATCGTGTTGGTTTTGATCGCGTTACATAAGGGGCGTACGTAAATCATCTGGGGGGAAAAAAATAAAAGAATAAAATGGGAGGACACATTCATCATCGACCTTTTGAACCCACCTCGCAGTCCGAGTCTCTCCTGGGCTTATTGCATGTCTGGCATCGTTTCCCAATCGATCGGGCGAGTGGCGCCCCAATAAATTGATTATTTTATTTCTTGGTAAATCCAAATTATATACATACCTCCCCTTTTCCAGGGAGGGGCTCTTTCGACTTTCTTTTTTGAATTGACTCCTGATAGATGTGCCCACGAAATGTTTTGCCGTGAAACTGTCTTCGGAGGCTGAATTTTCATCACCACATACATTTTCACCGAAAGGACTCACGTTATCAAAATGTGACCTATTTCCTGCGGCATTTCAAGCATGTGATCTTTTTTGTGGGTCTATTCATGACGAACAAACCCGGCGCATTTTATGATGCTTGGTGAAACTGGCTCGGGGGCCGAATTTTTCAAAGATTCATGACTAATGAGTACATTTCATATGACTCAGTGAAAGTCACAACACTCCCGCCCGCACCCATGGCGTCTCTCCCTCCTGGCCCTTAGGGCCCATTCACGAGCTTGGCATTCATGAGGAGGTCAGCGCCGCAGACGTTTCTTTTTTTGTCAGAAGGAGGAAGTCAAACTTATTTGGGTGCGCTTTTTGCTGGAAGAGTCGCCCGCAGAGACGTGGTCACGCCCTGTCTGCTTCCACCACATCCTGCCGCAGCCCGTCGAGCCGTGTCAGACGCCAAGCTGTCGAAATACACACTTCCTGTCTTAGCTGCTCGACAGCATCAGCGCGGAAGACGCTCCCCCCCCCCAACCGATCTACAAGTTGTGTTGACACATCCTGTGATACACATCGAACATTTTAAAAAGCTTTTTTTTTTTTCTTTTTCACCGCTACAGTGAATCACCTGCAAACGGAAAGTTAAAGCTGCCTTTGAAGATGGATTACAGTGCAAACGAAACACGCGTAGCTGATTGTTGTTCCGCTCAAGCCGCTCAAGGTTTCGGTTGTGCCGGCTGTATTTCTAACCGTCGCCGACTGTTGGAACAAATCAAGCAGAAAACCACGACAATGTCAGCGTTGGCACCTGTGCTGAAAATAAAAAGGGGATATATTGCATTGATAACTGTTCTAATAATAACGTCACATGTGCTCTGAAATGCCGCTCGGTTCAGCATTTCAATTTGCCGTGAGTGACGATTGGGAATCTCTGGCATGAGATTCGATATATTCACAGGATGTCATTTAAAAAAAAAAAAAAGGTTTGTGAGTGATACGATTCGATAATTCAAATGTGTTTATGAAGACCACACGTGTCAAACTCAAGGCCCGGGGCCCAGATCCGGCCCGCCACGTCATTTTATGTGGCCCGCGGAAGCAAATCAAGCATGTCAACTTGCACGATGCTCTCGACCAAAATTTTTAATTCTCATATGTAATAAATAACAGACATATTGTAAGCAGTTTCTTGTAAACAAAACCCTCATTAGAGTAACTTAAACAATAGTTGACTAAACCGTTTTTTTTAAATATGGTTTCAGGCGTAACGGCCCTCCAAGGGAAATTCTAACTAAAATGTGGCCCGTGACAAAAATGAGTTTGACAGCCCTGATGTTGACGTTTATCAGAAAGAACTCAATTCCCTCAAATCACAGTCTTCCAGGATTTTCAAACATATGAAATGCCTTTCATCCCTGAGCACCGTTGCTTAATAACACTGGAAAAAATAGGCAACAACAACATGTCTCGTGTATTTAAATATTGAATGAATTATTGAAATAGAACACAATATCTTATCTTTGTCGGGAAAATACTCTGCCCAACCAATATTCCACAACACATGATAAGAAGCTCAGGTATCGCCCAGATCGACGCACGCTAACGTCTCCACTTGCGTGCTTAGACTCGCTTGTACCCATTTCGCAGGCCCGCGGTGTTGTCGGCGAGCTTGCGAAAAAAAAAAGGTAAGTAATGTGACGTTGGAGAAACGATTACAACAGCCGGAGGAAATGAAGCGTCTGTGAACGCTACCTTCCTATCCAGGCACCAAAGTAGCTCAACTGCTGAATAGCTATCAGAGGTGTAGAAAATAGTGGCACTGTGCGAAATGTAGTGACGGTAAACCACAAAGCAGTCGTATCACGTCGCTACTGCTGCCTGTTTTTGGTTGTGAGCATGACGTGACATACAGAGCAGAGTGTGAGCTCTCTTTGAAGAGATGAAAACTGTAAAGCCACGACCGATTGCTCTACAATCGATGGATTCCTTGCGGTAATTTGCATCAATTGAGTAGTCTGGTACCAACGCAGTCGTATCTTTCTCGTTTATCAACGGATATCCGGTCGTATCGGTTTATAGTTCCCAAGCCTTGAGCCGGTCTGACACGTAAACATCTCATCTGTCTGCTTTACACGTGCTGGTCCCACCTGCCCCTCCCAGACCCGCCACACGCAGACAGACACACAAGAGGTCTTAATCCAATAAGCCATTTAGCCACGGACCCGGACCGGCATTTTGTTTCAACAGCCAAATCAATGAGAGCCCACGGGCAAAGCTCATAATAAAGTGAGGCATTTAATGGGATGCACTTTGGGGGGTGTTGGGGGACTTCATTAGCATATCAATGGGATTTTTTTTTAAAAATTGGCCAATATGTCTTTCTGTTGTACCTGCAAATTGGGATGACGTAATGTTGAAGGGAGCAAAGAAAAAGAAATGTGGCGCGTTACACGTGATGGGAAAAATCCAAACAGGTGGACAAACAGGAAGCAAGTTGACAGCAGACAAGTGAGACTGATGTCTTGCGACTCCATGTCTGGAAACCTCCTGCAAGTCCACTCCCTCGACAAACAGACAGACACGCGCACGCACATGCACACACAGATAAGAAGTGTTTCATTCCCGCCTGATTGATTTGGCTTCAGGCCGGCTGGCATATTTTTGCGCCACATGGAGGCTGTCTAGACCAGTGGAGGAAAATTATTCGAAAAACAAATGAAACTTAACAGCAGCCTTGAACCAAAATGGCTGACTTATGTCTTTTTGGGCACGGGTTCGTAAGACTTTTTTTGTGGGTCGCCTCAAAAACAGACATGTCCACCACCCTTTGCATGTTGTGAAGTGAAATTGACTCTGGGGCTCAATATTAAAACCATTCGGAGGGATGCGACCAAATGCAAATATTCATTAAAATGGCGCTAAACGGTTGCTTCAAACCAAATTGGTCGATTTCCTGTTTTGGTTTGTTTTTTTGTCCATGGATTTTTAACACACTCCATTTTTTAAACATTCTGGACAATCTTAGCAATCGGAAATGAAAATGACCCTGAAATGGCCGATTCAAACCGTGAAAATGACACTCAAGTGGATGCTTCAAACCAAAATGGCCGACTTCCTATTTATGTCTTTTCGCTCGAGGGTTCTTGAGACTTGAATGGTGAAGAAACCCTTTATTTGTCTCACAATGGAGAAATTGCCAATTTACAGCAGCAAAATTAGGAGAGGGAGAAAGTAGAAGACAAAAAGTACAGAAATAAATATAAATAGAAGCATATTAAAAATGGGTGAGTGGGGGGGTGAGTCCAGGTTTTCGGGTCCGTCCATTCAATAGCCTGACAGCGGTCGGCATCCTGACCAAACTAGTGCTGAATTAAAATTTAAAAAAAAAAACATTGCAGGGGAAAAAGCCTTGACATTTAACTCACAAAAGCTAATCATGCATCAGTCGAATTGCTGCATCAAAGATTTGATACATTTCGTGTTGCTTTTGGAGGAAATGATCGTAAACGAGCCACACACACGTACACATTGCTCCCGCCGGCCATTTTTACAACCCGACCTTGTTCAGCCTTGCTGTAACATGTGGGTGAAAGGGCCTTCGTTAGAAATGGAACAGCGCGCAATGTCTTGCTACGCGTCGCTTTACTGCGGCACTTAGCTTTTTATTTTCCATGATCCTTCACATAAAAAAAAAAAAAAAGACTGGGCTCGATCAATTTTTTTTTCTATCTCCCGCCCTCCCTTTCTCGCAGTGAAAGGGAGTCAGAATGACGTTAGCTCATGAATGGACGAATTGCCCGAGAATACACTCTGCTGGCTGAACACACACACACACACACACACACACGCACGATAAGTGGCTGTGTGAAGGTTAGATTGTGAAACGACGCAGACAAAAGAGGCAAATTCAGGTCTCACCTTGACTCTTACGATGTTTATGTTTGTACAATCACCATGTTTTTTTTTTCTTTCAATATTACAACTTTATTTTTGCAAATCTTTTCTTCAAATATGACGTTGTTGTAAAATGATCGTGCCAGCAATACTCTTGTAAAACTACACCTCCATCCATCCACCCATCTGTCCATTTTCTGTCCAGTTTCTCCTCAAAGGGTCGCGCGCGTGCTAAATCCTATCCCGGCCGACTTTGGCCGAGAGGTTGGGTCCACCCGGAACCGGTCGCTAGCTCATCGCAGGGCACATGAAGAAAAACAACCATTCACACTCATCCGAGAAACGAAATCCTAACGTTTTTCTTGCAATGCTATGACTTGTAAAATTGACATTGTTTTTCTTTTCTTGTGTTGCAACTTATATTCGAATGTAATTGTGATTTTTGGGGGGTTGTGGGGGGAGTAAGTAAGACTTTATGCTTGCAAAATGGTTACTTTTTTTCTTGTAATATTTAATGATTCTTCTTTCAGTCTTGTCATTGATCTCGCGTGGCCCTGCACACAGAATGTGAAGAAAGAAGGCGCTAAAAGAAAGCCGCCACTCCGTTCCTTATAAAAGGGCAAACAGGAAGCGTTAGGTCATGTCTCACTTTGCAGCTGCAGGATGATCCATCCGGCTTGGCCGTGGCTCCCAATTATGCCATTAACAACAAGAATTCAAATCCTGATAATGACGACAACATGTCCTAGTTATGATGAGCGTCTAGACCGCAGCAGCGTGCACCAGGCGGTCATGTTTGTCATTCCTGCGACTGACCCCCCGCCCACTATTCCCCTAAAAACAAAACAAACAAAAACAAAAAAACAAAAAGGTCACAAATTGTGTTGCATTCTGCTCAAAACCGATTGATTTATGTGAGTTTTAATCATAGCGTCACTCGATGGGGTGAATTGCGACAAGTAGGTCAAGCTATGTTTTCCGTCCGCCGCTTTGTTTGTTTTGAGTTTTATTGGACATTTGAACTAATTTTATGAACTTCGTTTGTCATGGATCATTAAGAAGTGTCTCAAGGAATTGATTGTGGATTAATCACTTCTTGGCGCAACCACGTGGCTGCGACAGCATCCACCGAGAGTGTCGATCGAAGCATTTCAGAACACTCGTGGATTCATTGATTAATCTTAAATGAAATGAAACGATCATCCGCAGCCAAGCGCGTCGGTCGGGCTTGTTTATGGACGAGCTGTCGGGGGCTAACCTGCGCGCAACACAAAAACGCACAGACGCACGGAATCGGCCGTCGGTCAAGAGGAGGATGACGCGGTTCCAAAGACAGGCACGCTTCATGAAAGAGGACGCGCAGAATGAGGCCAGTGGGCTCTTGTCTTGTCGATGACTGTACTCGTCATCTGGGCCAACGTGGACGTAAGAGTCTGGAGACTCTCACTGCCAGAGGACACTCGTGAACTCAGAGAATAGAAGCAAAAAAAAAAAAAAAAAACCCAACTCAAAAGAGAGGATGAAACAAGAGAGAGCCTGGAGAGAAGCAAGAGAGAAAGAGAACGCGAGAGAGCGACGTTGCTAAGCAGAAGGCGAGCCAGCACAGCTCCGCTTTCATGACACAAAATGGAGACGCTGCCCAAGCCCCTTTTGCCTTTGGAGTTGCAATAACTACTCGTGCCCAGATAAAGAGCCAAATGGCCCATTTGGTAGTTCTTTATGAGCGATCCATTTTTGAAAATGATATTTTTACAAGATAGGGGGGGATGAGGTAAAATAAATGCATCACAAAGAATGAAAGAAAGTGAGAGCGCGCGAGGGAGGGAGAGAGAATGTGTGCAGGCTCTCATCCATATTACATGCAATGCTTGTTTGAAGCCTCCACTGCTTTTCTCTCTCTCTCTACATGGCCAGCTTGGCTGTGCTACCCCCCCCCCCCCCCCCCCCCCCCCCCCCCAGATGCCACCCCAGACCACCCAGCACCCCTCAGGACAGGCCTGTCTCTGTCACACTAGCACGCACGCACAGATCCACTGCCGCAAATCCAACTCATTCTCCTTCTAAAAAGAGCTCAAGGACCAACGACAATCGCTTCTTGCGCGCTCCTTTCACTTTGCAGAATAAGAAAAGTCCAAAGGCACAATCGGGGGGGGGATTAGCGTACTTCTGGATCTCGTAGCCCGAATTAAATCGCAAAATGAAGAGATGTTGCACTATTATTACGCAGAAGGATCAAGCGGTAAAGTGACAGGAGAAATTGTTATGATATTACAAGAAAGAAAATGGATTATTTGCACAAAGGGTTTCATTTCATGGGAATCGTGTTGGACTGTGATGAGAAACAAGTTGTAATATGATGAAAATAAGGCCATGACATTGGATCAAATGCTTCTGATTCTTGGAGAACAAAGTGCCAATAATGTGAGTGGGGAAAGAGTTGAAAGAAGATAGAAGTGCTAATATTACAGGGCAAAGCACGTAGTTACATTGCAAATCGCATCATGAAAAAGAAGTCCTTTTGTGAAAATCGTTACAAAATCATCAGAAAAAAAGCATGAGATGAGATATTAGGCCTCACTTTATGAGAGTTATAAATTCTGAAAAAAATTTCAGAGCTGTAATTTTACCCCCAAAACAGATTATTAGGAAGGAAAAACGACATTTTATGTCAATAGAAACATTTGACGAAAACTAGAAAAGTGGATCTTTACAATAAATAAGTTGAAATGCGAAAGAAAAAGGCATACGTTCCACAGATAAACTTGGTGTTCAGAACTGCTGCCAGTCTCGTCACTTCCCATGCGCATGTTGAGGCTTGTTGACTATAAATGATTGAGTAAATGATTTGTAAACGTGTCCCGGGGCTGCTTGTAAACACTCGCCTCTTTAAACATTGAATGCAAAAGTCCGTGTGTCTGCGTGTCTGAGTCACTTGCCGAAAAATGTCATCCGGGGGTTGAGTCATCGCAGTCGACGCACCTGGGCGGGAGATCAAAGACGCACGCGAGGGGGATAATGATCAATCTTTGTCCACCGTCTCGACCGTCACAAGTGGAAGACGAGACCACAATGTGACAGGAAGCCAATGCTCTTGTTCCTGTCATTTTTTTTTTTCCTGAAATGGTGCATCGCTGCGGGGTGTGTCTACACAGCTGCTTATCTTTCTGTGTGTGTGTGTGTGTGTGTGTCCTTAATGAGGGATGTTATCACGCTGAGGTCAGCGTCTGGCCTCGTGTCCTTTTTACCGCCGATGACGAAGCAGCCGGGACGGGACGGGGATGTGATTCATCCCAATGGATTTGACGGCCGTGACAAAATGGAAAACGTCTGACGTTCGGAAGCGCGCTTATCACGGCGGACTGCTTAAAATGGCCGCCGCAGAGGGGTGACGTCCCGAGCTAGAGGAAGTGAACTACGGTGGACCTCGCCTTCGCACGCGACTTCATTGCCGCAACGGAGGCGTCACAGCGGAGCTGCCGCCCATGCGGATTGCCCCATTGAGATAAGAAGAAGCACGGTGACATCGGCGCGACCGTTGCTTTCAACACAAAATGGGGCATGGCCAGTGAACGTCAGGCGGCGAAAGCATTGAATTCTCCCGCACAGTCGTAGTTGTTGAGTCGAGTTTAGCGGACTTTACTGCGCCGCCTGCACGCTTAATGCTTTGAAGTCGACTCGAGCGCTGATCCCGTTTTCGGCATCTAGTTTCCCAGTCGTCCAAGTTACGGAATTTCTGCCGTCGTCAGTCTTTAAGGCTCTGCGGAGCGGCGAAATGTCCTGGCCGGCAAGGACACAGTGTTCAGACATACGCGGCAGTGCTCAAAAAGATTAAAAAAAAAAAAAGTTTGTGGTGTCTGAGAAAAGCGGTTGGCTTTGGCTATTCCGATACCCACCACGACTTAAAAGATCTACAAGAGCAGTACTTCAGGTTTGGCGGCGAGTAGCGATGGCAGCGGCGCAAAGTCAAGCTCCATCTTCATCGCCACAACGTTACGTCGACTGATGCACAGAAAAGTGAAACCCGCACAGTCGTCGCAACACAGCGCTTAGCCGGCTTTTGTGGAAAAGCCACAGCGGAGTGATTTATGTTGTGTCACGGCTCGGACTGTAATTTTTCTGGATCTCTGCGCAAAAGGGGCTTCGGTGTCTCCCGGAAGGCTCGCCGCGTGTACGCCGCCGCTACTCCCGCCTGCAGTGAGACGCCGCTCAGGGGAGTCATCTGTCTCGGGCAGGGGAGAGCGGCTCGCGCGCACGTCAACATAAGTCTGATAGCTTCATTGCCCCGCGGGCTCCGTGCGAGCTCATCTATATTCGTCCTGTAAATAGAGCCGTGTTTCCCCGCGGACCCTCTGCGCCTCTTTCCATCGTGGATGCGAGAAACAGACCATTCTCAAAAGTCGTTCACCTCCACATGCACCTGGCGGTCAACGACATCCAAGCACCTCCAACTTTTAAAACACGGATCGTCATCATCCACTTTGATTATTAGTGCAAACATTTTAAATAACATTTTAACTCGTGAAATTTGGAGAATTTTGCTTTCAGTTTCAAGTTATATCTTTCGACTAGTTTTTCGAAATTCCGACTTTTTTCTCGTAATATGCCGTCTCCTTGTCTGGTCGAATTAAGAAACATTTTGACAAAAAAAATGAAACTTTCACAGGTTTTTCCAGAAATTTTTTTTTTTGGTCAAGTTAAGTCGAATTTTGTTTACAAACTGTCTTCTCATCAAATTTATTTTCGGGGGTATTTGAAAAGTAATTATTAAATTATTATGAATAATTTGACTACTTTCTCATATGAGCGCAACTTTTTTCTAGTCGTATTTTGTCGGGTGGAATATTTGTCTGCACATTTTTGTCAAGTGGCATATTTTTTTCTAAAAACATTCCGACTCTTATAACATATGGTGTAAAAAAAATTATACTTGTTTTTAGTCAAGTGAAACTGATTTTTTTTGTCAAACAATAATTGGACTTCTCATGAATTAATGACTATTTTGCGTGGTAAGATTCAATTTCGACTCATGAAATTCATTCACCCATATCATCTCAAAGTAGGTGTTTCTTGTCAAATGATGCCATTTTTTCCCCCACATGGTGTGGCATTTTTCTCATCAAAATTTTGTGCACTTTGCATTGGCCAGAAAATTGCATGTTATAAAGAACTGCGGCAAAAAGACCCCCTCTCCCCCACCACCCAAAAAAAGAAAAAAAAAAGCGGGAAAAACAATTCCGCAATACGGGCGGGCGATTGTTTCACCTTCACATAAGCAGGCGCTTTGCAGTCTTTCTAAGTAAGCAGTCCGTCCGTCACACCCTTGGTGAGATAAGGATTTACAGGCAGCGCGAGGGGAGTGCTGCCGGGTGTATTTTTCATGTTAGTGGAGTAAAGTTAAGATGCAAAGCCAAGGTGAAAACCAGAAAGAACCAAGACAACCGGTCCAAAGAGAATCTATAGGCCTATTACAGAACATGCAAAATAGATGATAGGAATAAGTGGAGTGACGGGGATTCCCATCATGGCGAGGGCTGACGATTCTCCCTTGATTCGGGGTTGTTTGCGACATGCATAATTTATGAGCGCGGCAGTCCAACGGGACTTGTGACACGCCTTTGATATCCGGCGCTCATCTCCCCCCGTCTGTGGGGAGAAAATATTAGAGAGGGACTCTTAAGTGCCTGTATGATGTGTCTACATGTGTGTGCGCCTATGGAAAAAGCGCCGTCTATGATCTCTGGCGTTTCCATCTTCATTAATCAGCGCTCCTGTCGGGCGAGAGGGGAGGGGAGGGGGGAGCGGGCCCGGAGGAGTCTTTCAAATGCAAACGCTTGGGTTCCGATTAAAAAGACAACCTGCATTTGCGTCTCCCAGAGAGACCGGATAGACAACGCTTCACTTCCTTGTCAACAAATTGATTCATTATTGCAGAGACTCTGCGCCAAAACAAACCGGACAAGAATGTGTTCCGGCTTTTTGTTTTGCTTTGTTTGTCGCTTGCTTCCTAAAAGTCCTCTCTCAACTCTTTGCCAATCAGGCGCCTTCGCTTAGGGCACAGAATCACACCACGGCTGGATTTTTCCCATTCGGGGGCAGTGATGCGATGCCAACACGGAACTGCCTTCGTCGAGCTCGAACCTATGCTAGCGCAGTACTGAAGTCATATTTAACATAAATATCTGGATGAAAAGGGAACAAAAGCTTGTTGGCCATGAATGTAAAACAAACAAAAGAAAAACAGTAACTGTGGCAGCAACCCTGCGCGCCTTCTTTCGTTCTTTGCCTCATAAATTGGCCTAAGGGGACCAGCGTAAACCGTAGACATCGGCCCCCGATGAGCTGGATTTGGTTGTCACAGTATTGTGAACATGCACACGGGCAGCGAGTGCAGTCACTTTAAAACGTGGAACACATTTGGTTGCGTTTGTTTGGTCTGAAAGGCTGCGGCCGAGGCTCCGCTCTATCCGACTGACTGACCTCACGGACGCTGCGGCCGAGTTTGCGGCAGAAGCCCCGACATTATCGTCCCGCCTCATTCGGCGAGGCCCGAGTCGCAAAACACTGCGCGAAGCCGGGAACGCTAACCACCGCCGTGCTTTAAATACGGCATACCGACGGGTGAATAATAGGCTTTTGCTTCCCGGCCCAACTGTGAGCTGGTGCCGAACTAATCCGGCGGCATCCAAAACTGAAGGCGAATGTTCGTCAACGCGGCCAGTTTGGCCTTCCTCCAGTGAGGTGCGGAGCTGTTCCGCTGCTGCGATGCTGGCTGGCTGCGACCTGATGGCGACATACCAGAAACATACCCCCCTGGCTCAAAGCCCCCCGCCCCCCTACCTCGGAGGGGCCCCCTTTTACAAGAGCAAGCAAACACAGGCTGGGCTTGTTGTGCCTGGCGCTGCATGCAGACTGGAGGTTCTAAGAAGCTGCTGTGTATTCAGCATAAACGGATAATTGTTCTTTGGAAAATGACATGAAATATGTACGCGGCTATCCTGGGGAGGGGATTGAATTTGGGTTCAGGACAGAACAAACCGGTGTGTGATGGGGGGACCCCCCTACCTCGGAGGGGCCCCCTTTTACAAGAGCAAGCAAACACAGGCTGGGCTTGTTGTGCCTGGCGCTGCATGCAGACTGGAGGTTCTAAGAAGCTGCTGTGTATTCAGCATAAACGGATAATTGTTCTTTGGAAAATGACATGAAATATGTACGCGGCTATCCTGGGGAGGGGATTGAATTTGGGTTCAGGACAGAACAAACCGGTGTGTGATGGGGGG
>NW_017806235.1:162537-164813 GCF_001891065.2 Hippocampus comes
GAGCGGCTCAGCCGGGGTCTCGGGGAGGTTAATTTTCAACCGAGGGAAGACGAGCCGAGGCTTGGCTTCCTCGGCTGTTTTGACCACAAGTTCCAGCCGACACTGCGGGCCGTCTGGGGAGCGGCAATAAGGAGGTAGCGGCGAGGTTAACTGGATTGCGTGGCGAGTCTCAACATGTAGCGCTTACGCAAACGCGACTTGGTTTCACTCGTCCCTTTCCTCTTCGAGCAAGGCGCCGCCATTCATCAAGACCGATCAATAGCCGCGGGGTTTTCCACTCGTCCGCCTCGCAGAAACACACAAGCGCCCCCCCCTCTGATTACGTAACAGTCGACTTTATCCGCTCCTTTTGATGCTTATTTTGTGACTGTCGGGGGACTACGGTGGAAAAGTGTCCGGCACTATTGACTTGTTGATGTAGACATTGATTATCTTCGAAAATTATACTTATCCCTGTAAAAAAAATCTAATAAAAAAAATTTAACAAGTAAATAAGTCCTCCACAATATTATGGGAATTTCTTTCCCATCCTTCCAATTCAATTTTTTGAATAATACGACAATATTTTTTTTTCTGATGATCTATAATTACTGAATTATAAATAGTTTCCAGATCATGCATTGTCCAAACTACTTTTATGTTTGCGTCCTTTCTCAGCATTATTGACCACAGCACACAGCATGCAAACACTGAATAAGTTTAAAATATCGGAAAAAAAAAAAATCTGGAGCATTGTGCTCATTACAGATAAGACACCACTGAAAAGCTTTTTTTTTTTTTTTTTGGTCTTATCGTTTTTTTTTGTTTTTTTTTTTTCACCTTGCCACACGTCATGCATTTTCTTTTTGCAGCTGCTCTCTTCTGAACTAGCTAAGGGAGATCTCTCAACAAACTCCACGAGTAATCTGCCCTCACGTCGCAGTCGCATCGACCTTGGTAACATTCTTCCACTGCTTTGATGTGCTGATGGCAACGCTCGCCCTGCTCCTCACTTACGCCGCCAAGGTTCTCGGGACCGCTCGCTTTGGCGGCTGCACAAGTAATGCATTTTAATGCTCATCCTACTCCCGAGCTCTTGCAAACCGAGAAGAAGCTCGTCCACGATCTCGCGATGACTGCCAGCTTTCTTATTGCTTCGGAAGTTATGAACCACATTAGCAAGTGCATTCCACAAGCCGCAGCCTCAACGGCGGTCATTGTAGTCGCAAAGCGGTTGTCCTGAAGCAACGTTCTGATCTGAGGCCCAACAAATACGCTTGCTTTTTTTTTTTTCCTTTTCATAGCAGGGTCCAAGAAAGGTGAAACTTATGTAGCTGAAAGAGTTTGATGATGACGGATTTGTTGATGATATTCTGTTCTGCGGGTTTCGTTGTGTTTCTTGGTGGCCATTCTAGGTCTCTAAACTGCAGTTTTTGGAAACTTGGTGGCTGCTACTCGTGTCAACTATTGAAACAAAAGCTGCAGTCTCGCGGGCTTCTTCGGCGCCATCAAGCATATGCCGTCCCTTTGTTGACCTTTTGCTAATCTGGTTGAAAAATGCCACGTTTTAAGGTGCTTTTGAGCATGTTTATGTGGCGTCCAATTCGTGGGTGAATGAGCAAGTTTCGTCGTTTTCAATCTCTTTAACCATGTGAAACTTTTTTTGGGGGTGTAATATTTCAACTTTACGCTCAGAAAACAAATCATCTCTGGAAATTACCGTGTTGGTTTTTCGGGATTTTATTTAATTGTTTTTGGACAATAAAATCTTATTAAAATTGTAAAATGAATTCATTCGTTTTATTCAATGACCCTATTGTTGTTGTTTCTTTTGCCAATTTCAACGTTACTCGTTTTTGTTTATGTATGTGCATCGTATCATTCACAAGGTCATCAAGCAGGATTTTGCTTTGTTAGGAAATCACGCTCATGGAGGCAACACAAGTGTTTGGGGGGGGGGGGGTCTTTGTAGGTCGGTTCTTGACCTGTTCTGTTTGCGGGCACACGTGGGCGACAGCTGAAATGTCTGAGCGCGGAAGTCAAAACGGCGTAAATAGAGCTGGACGTGAGCACGGAACCACAGCCGGCGGAGGAGGAAGAAAATGACTGATTAGCACGTCTACAATCCGTTTCGATGACGGGCGGGAGAGCGGGCTGCCTGCCGACAGACAGCAGATCGCCGCCGAGTGCGGCGACGTCAATGCAGTCATGAAGTCACTGGCTTCCAAAGAGCAAATACACACATGCAGCTGTCTACTGTCTGTGCCGCAGACACTCAGTCAGGGGTGGGGGCCGGG
>NW_017806235.1:164860-197625 GCF_001891065.2 Hippocampus comes
CACACACACACACACACACACACACACACACACACACACACAAAATCCCCTCGCCACGGTTACGTCAGCCAGGCCAACTGAAAATATCAGGTCACGGCGTCTGACTCTCTGTTCAACAAAAACAAGGCGAACGTGACAAAACGGTCAAGAGCTTGCCACATGTGTGACAAAATTCAAGACACAGGGAGGTGTACGATTGGCCTTGGCAGGAGGTCTGCGCTAAATTGTGGCACTGTTATGCTACAAAGTGTTACGGCCACAATGATAAGAGGCGATAAAAACATGGAAATCAATCCATCGGAGATATTAGGACAGGAAAAATCGATCTAACCCTTTCATGCACCGTGTAACCTGATAAGATGATAAAAGCTGTCGACTGTCGTCGCCGCTGTCCCTCCCACTCGCGGTGCTGCGGGGCACACAGTGCTGTTTGTAGAGCATTTGGGGTGGGGGGGACTCTAATTTTTTTCAGACCAAACACCCTGAACAGGATATGGGACTGGTCGCTGGCAAAGAAAGTGACAAAGTTCCAGAAAGCCGCCCCTTTGTTCGAACGTCTACTGCTTGTAAAAAGCCGCAGTGTGTGAATGCGGGCCAAAGGGAAAAGGGTTAGAGCAACACGCCAAAGCCCCCAAATAAGCCAGTGTGAAAAAGGACGTGTTACTATAAGCCGCCTCGCTTCCACTAACATCCACTGGGATGTGGAAACTGTGAGTCACCGCCACGGAGGCGGCGGCAGCTGAGGCGGCGGCTGCGGGAGTCTGGAGGATGTTCGGCTTGAGAGACGCGTCTGTCTGCCTCACTTCCTGTTCAGGCAAACACGCACTTTCATCACACGCGCCAAACAACAGCCAGTGACTTACAAATGCCGCATCCGTTCTTTGAAGCACGACATCCTTTTTAAAAAAAAAAAAGTCCTATCCAGGAATCTGGGTCTGATCAAGAGCTGCTCAACATGGTGATTTCCAGTCCACATGTGGACCCTGGTGCCTTACTTTACGGAGCGCCCACTCACCAACGCTCATAATTTAACAAGTTACGAGTCGTCGAAGTTTGAGAATACATCAGAGTGAGGGGAGAAAAATGAATGCTGTATTTTTTCCCCTATTAAGAAAAAAAAAAGGGAAATCTTGCGAGGGTAAAGTTAATAAAGTCCGATTTTTATATGAACATTTTTTGAAAAGCAAGCCAATTTTTTGCAAGCAGGTTTTCAACATATTAAAGTCCTACTTTTACTAGGAAGATGAATAATAATGTTACGATACTAGTCCTATTTTATGAGAATTTGAAATAAGAATAAAGTCAGATTCCCGTGACCAATATTTTATAAGAAAAAAAAAGATTTTTACGACAAGAAAAAAAATGACACTCAAGTTGGATTTTTAGGAGAATATGAGGAGAATCATTCAGTCAAATTTTGTAAGACTTTTACAAGACTAAAGTTGGATTTTTAGGAGAATATTAGGAGAATCATTCAGTCAAATTTTGTAAGACTTTTACAGGAGAAAGTAACGAGGATAGTCAGATTTTTTTTTCCAGTAAATAAAGTCCTAGTTTTACTAGAAAAATAAGGCCTAAATTTTCAAGAATATAGTTTGATTTTCTGAGGACTTCTCATGACAATAATGTCACAATCACGCCCGCAAGTAATATTTAGAAGAACGTCTACAAGTAAAAGCAATTGGAGAATAAAGTTGCATTTTAATGAGAACATAAAGACGATTTTTACAAGAAGAAAATCATAGAGAGAGAGAGGAAAGAGGCATTCCGCCGAGGGCCGACAACACCTGACAACGTAGTGAGACCGGAGGCTCCGGAGAGGCGGCTCGAGTATGAGACGGCGAGCTGCGACGATGCGTCACGTTGCCTGCGGTTAACGGCGCCTCGGTGACGGGGTTGGCGACATTGTCTCACACGTTCATCTGCGAGGGCCGCACTTTGTGCGCTGACCTTTGTTCGGGCTTCGAGAACGTCTACTCGGAGCAGAGGAGGAAGACAAATGGCAAGGCGGGACGGGAGACGAGCGGACCATAAATCACCACCGAAACGAGGGGTTTTCGAATGGATGCATGTACAAAAAGTGTGACAACACCTCTCACCTCACATATACAGTAAACCACGCGATGAACGAAATTGGGCAGCGGCGTATGGTTATGTGGGCGTGCGGGGAAAAATACAATAAAAGGATGCTTATGTTTTACCGAACTTATTATTTCATACAAATATTGCCTGTAATTATGACTTGACTACTGCATTATCTTATGGTAGGCGTGGGCTGGTGTCAGATTTGGACAATATGATAACAAACAGTGAGCAAAAATATTGCGGGTTCAATGTATCGCGGGGTGACAACTAATGATTGAAAATATATGAGTCTGAATGCGCTAGATAGGCACATTAGTTCAAGGGAAAGAAACAACTGCAATCTTATGAATGTAACCAAAATGTCATCTCAGAATATGAGGAGCCACTTCTCCGCTTATCCCCGTTTTGTCAACAGAGTAGCAACAAATTGTTCTGTTAGCCAAGCCAGTTAGCTACCTCGGTAGCTAGTCTATAGTTTTCATTTCACCATTTGTAGACTCTCGTAACTGTTTGGAAATGTTTGTTTCATGACAGCATTACATAATACAAGGTCATATCCTAACAGTACCTTGAATTAGTCGAAGAATGGCGCGCTCAAAAGCAGGACCGTGGTATTGCCTCCAATACGGCACTTGCAGTCATTCTTTGTGAACACTTTTGGTCGATTATTCCTTCACCAAGCCGCGCTACGCGAAAAACGTTCCGAAAAGCTGATTTAAAAAAAACGAGTCGGGCGAGGGGTCAGACCAACAACGTGAGGGGGAGGCGTTGTGTTACTTTACATGTCGTGATGAGTCCACATTTTAGCAATTTTGAATCTGTGACTTTTAAAAGCCCCAGTGGAATGAATTGCTGATCTTTCAATGCAAAGCAACGGGCGCGTTGAAATCCAAGAGCAGTGAGGTTTGCTCTCATTTTGAAACACGTGCGTCCGTCTCAGACAGTACACAGCCAACAGCGTATTCAGTGGTGGTCTTTGGTTCTGGCCTTGCGGTTTATGGGGTTCGTGTATTGACCTTTTGTTCAATGACATTCCCAGTGACCCCCGGGTGACCCGAGGGGGGACAAATGATGCACTTCCCCTTCAGCTGTGGCCAGCTGGCCTAACCTCGTCTGTCTGATGAGGCCACCTGTCCCTGATCTCTCTCACTAATATACACACACACACACACAAACAAACACACAGCAGGTCAACGGTGGTTTAAGAAAACACACCAGGCGTGATGTCGTCTAATCCAGTTGATGGTTAAATGACAAAGTGGACGTGTCTTTGAGTAAACAAGAAATAAATAAAATGTCATCATATTGCCACTTCTTCGAAAATGACACGCGGCCACTTTTTTTCTCGTAAAATGCTGACATTTTCAATGAAAATCTTTCTTTCTAGGAATATGCGAGTGTACTAGCGAAGATGACGAAACATCAGAATTTGTCCCTGAAAAATACAACTTGTCTCAAATGACCATCCTCAGAAGGTGACAACTTTTTGAGGTTACATTTTTATGAACGATTGCTTCCCTCCTGAAAAATGACCTTGCTCGTCCATTTTTCTCCAAGTCATCCAGCCTAGCTGACGACCACACAACACGAGAAGGGCTCTCGCGTCGTCCGGGAAGCACGTTCGCATCGAGTCGAACACGACCAATTTCACCGTTTGCCCTCAGAGCGCAACAATGGCAAGTCACACTCGACGACGGCACACGAGCGAGGGAGGACTCACCCGGTCGAGAGCCCTCTTGAGCTGGTAGTGGAACTTGCCCTTGACCTGGTCCAGCAGCCGCTTGAGCTCGGCCTCCTCGGGCGAGCCCTGGTACTTCCTGCCCAGCTGCAGGTAGCAGGGCCACTTGGCCGAGTCGAATCCCCAGTGGCAGGTCCTCTTGTCGGGCGACTTGTGCGAATGCATGACGAACTTCTGCGGCGAGAAGAGCAGGTGGCACTCCACGCACTGGACGCAGGGCGCCTCGGGCTGCGCGTAGAACTGCGGCAGGAACAGGCCCTGGCACTTGCCCAGGCACCGGTGCTCCACCTGGAAGCCGGCCCGGCTTTCTTTCGGCGGGCCCCGGCCCGACGGCTCGGCGCCCAGCTCGGCGGGCGGCGCGGCGCCGGGGCGCAGCAGCGCGTTGCACAGCCGCTGCGCGTCCGTCAGCGTGATGAGGCCGCAGGACGGCGCGTTGAAGGGCAGGATGCCCAGCACCTTGAGGATGTGCAGCTGCTCCGCGTCGCAGCGCGAGCAGTACACGTAGAGCTCGTCGCACACCGTGTTGATCTGCTGCAGCGAGAAGTCGCGCAGCACCGAGTTGAGCACCTGCGGCAGGCACAGCCGCTTCTCGCCGCCCACCACGAAGCAGGAGATGGACTCGCCCTCCAGCAGCGAGTGGGTGAGCTCCGTGGAGCTGTCGCAGGGGACCAGCAGGGGGCCGCCTCCCAAGACGGGAGGGGAGGGCAGCGGGGGCATGCCGGCGTGGGAAGGCTCGAGGCCGGTGCGCGCCGAGAAGGCGGCCGGGCCCCCGAGGGAGCTCTGGCTGCTCAGCGTGAACTGGGCCAGCGTGTGTTTGAGCCCCGGGCTCAGGTCCAGCGCTTTGGCCGAGGCGGCCGCGTGCAACTCGGCTTCCGCGTCCGCGTTGCGGTGGGGAAGCTGCTGCTGCTGCTGCTGCTCGTGGTGGTGGTGCGTCTCGTCCACGCGCTCCCGCTTCACCTTGGCCGCCTTATGGAAGGACTCCAAGCTGCGGCGCTTCAGCTTGATCTCGGCCATCACTCGCTTCTTGATGGGCGCGTCCTCCAGACGCTCGCGGTACAGGCGCTTCATGCTGCCTTTGAAGGAGCTCAGGCCTTTGAAGGGGCTCTTCAAACTGGTCTGGGTGCTGGCCATGTCTGAGCGCTCTCTTATTGTTCTGGTGTCTTCCGGTTCGGCTTTTTTTTCTTTTTTGAATAACTCCTTTGGTTTATCCCGTCGGCTTTTTTTTTAAATGATGCTGATTCTCGAGTAGATGGAGACAAGCATGATGGAGAATTTTCGATGTTCCATTCGATATGCTTCCTGGTGATACAAAAAGAGTACGAAAAAAAAAAAAGTTAACAGAGGAAAATCAAAAATATGTACACCTCAACAGTTGTACTTTGCAAGAACTTTTTGGGGTAGATCTGATTAACTTTTTTTTTTTTAAGACGCATAGAATTGCCTTTTTCCCCTCAGAAAATCGCAGCATTATTCTTTCTGAAAATAAGATTTCACGCTCAAAATCAGACACACATTTTTCTCTCCCAAGAAAATAAAAAAGTAACAAACAAACATAACTTGATTCCAAAGTAATACATTTCCTGGGGGAAAAAAATATGACTTTTCTTGAAAAAAGAAAATAAATACAACTTCTTAAAAATGGCCACTTTTTCCCCAAAATAATAATATTTTTTCAAAAAAAATCTATAAATGATTAAAATGATCAAAAAGCACGAAATAACCTGCGAAGCCTTTCAATGCTTTACGGCTGCTGTTGCACTCGTGGGGATCGATGAGGTCAATGGCTGTTTGCATGCACCACTGAGCCAAATGGCCATTAACATAGTTCACACAAACATCTCTTGCAGCACTTGTAATTGAACCCAGGGTGGGATGTTTGTGTGTGGTGGTGAGGGGGGTGAAATTTGCATCGGATAGATCACTTTTTTCCCCAGCGAGTGAGCAAGTGAGAATCCCGACAAGCAAATCCAGCGGACCAGATACGACCGCCGCCACTGCCATTATCGAAGTTAATGCCGGCCCGCCGGCCGCAATGCTCCAAACATTTGCACATTGCAAGTGAAAATGCCTCCCCATTAAATTTAAAGAAAAAAAAAAACCATACTGTGCTTTTTACCCCATGCTGGCTCCATCAAGCGCATGAATAACACTCCATGAAAGTCTGAACAGAAGCCCTCCAGCCCACCCCCCACCACTCCCTCACAGCTTGACATACAACAGCCCGTTTTAAAGCAGGATTTACCATGTGGAAGACGGTATACAGCACTTGCAGTATCTATGTGCGTCACATTAGCTTGACAACACAATACGCCATTAGTCAGAATTTTACGAGGCACGGTGGTTCTCAGACTTTTTTTTAGTTAAGCTAAATCAAACTTGTACCTAAATAGAGGCTTCAAAGTACACTTTTCTCGAAGATTCAATTGAAATGAATTGGCCTTCAAAGTTAAATACAAGTGAAGAGTAATTGGGCCGCTTCCTCTACTGTGTCTGGTTTTAAATGCACTTGCGAACTTTTGAAGGCTTCACTTAATTCTTGCCATCAGTTGATATTGTCATTCACTCTAATATATTTGACTCAATGTAATGTTTTACATCCATTTTATTTTCTGTTGATTTATTTGAGTGATTCTTCTGCATACCACTAGAGGGAGCCCTAGTCGGTGATTCTGTGCGGTATACGGTACCATACTTGGACACATCTGGTTCGTTCAAACGGGTGGTACTTTTTCAAGAAATGGTTGCTTTTCAGGGGAATAACGTTTTGTTTTCTTTGAGAAAAAGGGATGTTCCAACGATTCCGAAATGAATAACATGAAATCAACACATTCTTGCATTTTTACGTGCAAAACAACAAATTACAAATGTAGGTAATAATTTGGAAGGCTGAAACAATACACCATTAAGACGCTAAATATGAAATTATCATTGCAATTTATTAGATTATGAATATATGGGGCCAGTGCCGGTTCTGACAGGGCCGCCACATTTTGGTAAAGAGTTGGAATTTGGGAGTCGGAGGGAATAAAATTGGGTTTTTTGGAAAAAAAAATACAGATTGGTCAAAGCTGTGTTTTGGTTGTAAAAAGACAAGTTTAAGGAAAAAGTTGTCTTTTTAGAGAGATTAAAGTGGTATTATTCAGAGTAAAAGAGTGTGAAGATTCTAATTGTGGTTGCATCATCTTGGTAACTTTCAATTCCCCACCAAACCGTTTGTTTCGGGACAAAAGAAACCAAAAAACCCCCACAAGCTATAATCGCTTTTCTCAGCTCTGGTGAGGGTGCCTGAATGCAACACAGGCCGGAGTGTGATTGCCAAACGTTAGCGTCCAGGACCAAGGCAATGAGGCACAGTCAGAGTATGCGAATTGTCTTTGTACAAACCAAGAAATATACTCCTCCCTAAAATATATGCCAAGCTTTTGTCTTTCAAAAAAATTGCATTATGTGGAGACAACGTTAAACACGATTAGCATTCCAGTAGACTTTGACATGCATTTGCTCCACAAGGTTTTGTGTGTGCAACGCCACTCATTGTTTTCCAGTCTAACTCAGATCTTATGTCTAATATCTCCATTGGCGTTCCAGTAGACTCTGACGTAGTTACTCCACAATGTTGTGTCCAACCATGTTTACACTACAGAGAGTTACGCCACTCGTTTTTTGTTTTTGTTTTTTTACCTAGTATGCTTTGGATCTTTTCACACCAATTAGCCTTTCAGGTGCCTCTGACACATGGATGCACAGAAAACTGCGGTGTGACCACATTTCCAGTCAGGTGACTTATTAGCTCGATTCAGTCTCCCTCGGATCTTACGTTGTATGGTGTCTTTCGTTCTACTGATGCTGATACAAGGTCACTCACAGTACTGTGTGCCTCCATGTCATTTCTGACCATTTCACTGCCTTGCTGTCCTTTATTTGCGTGACAAATTGCAACACAATGCTCATATTTGACAATATTTATTATTTTAACATTGTTATTATTTAATTTTAATGCCATAGATCAAGAGAATGTGTCCTTTAAAATCATATGAACTGTGTTAGTGGTTCTCCGTTGATACATTTAGTGTGAAATTGAAATGGAAAAAGCCAGTGCTGTCAGACCAATGGGCATGTGCATGCCTTGGCACATTTTTCACGGAGCATTCCCCTCGACTGGCGCACTGCTTCTGCGCAAAAGCCCGACCTTGATTCCGCAGCCTGGTTGATGTTTGCGGGCGTTTTCATGTCATAAAGCACCGCGAACACATGTCAACATGAGCTTCGCGGCGGGGTAATGACTTTTGCTCCACGGGAGAGGCGGTAGGTGGCGGTGAGAGGCAAGTATCCCGTAAACAGCAGCGTTTTGGGGATCATCCGATAGCGACCAACCCAAGTCCGAGGAACCGCTCTTAGCTGCTGCAAGGACGCCGCATAGAAAAGCTCCTTCTCCAGTCTCCCCCCCCCCCTCCTCCCGCTTCGACTGCGCTGGTATGCAGACAGCGCCGATAATGACATTCACTGTCTGCACTGCCCAGTCTCGACCGGGGAGAGCCGCCGCGGCCACCACCGCCACCGCTACCACTACCACTACTACTACAGCCAACGCATATCGGTCCGGGCTTCACTTTGAGCGGGGTGCCCCCACAAGTGTGTCACTGCGGTCTACTTCGCGATACGTTCAACGACAAAAAAAAAAATATATATATATATATATATATAATAAAAATAATAATCCTCATTTGAATTCATGTCAGGCTTGCGTTTAACACGCGAGGGACGGTTGATAAAAGTAACCAAAAAAGAGAAAAAGGATCAAAACGAAACCAGAGGCTAATTTATGCGGTGAAAATGCTAGTTAGCTAGCCATGTACAACACTCGGCTCAGCCTAAAAAGACACAGCAAAAGTGGCTTATAACAAGACAGCTACGCGGTAGTTAGGGCGGCGGAGAGCAGGCGGAAGGTGGGGGGACTCAAGAAGCCCTGCGCCGTCTCGCCAATTCGGCCGACCACGAGTACGACAATGAACACTGTGGTGTGTTCTCCGAAGGTCCGGCGGAGAACGGCCGATTCGCTCACCTCCCCCAGACGTAGAGCGACACGGCGGGCAACGCCGAGCAAGCTTCAGCCTAGCTCCTATCCCACCGACTCTTGCCCTTTCGTAGTCAAACAAATCACTGCGACACTCACTCCTACAAGTATATTGTTTGACAAACGGGAATACTACAAAAACGTGCAGTAAAAAAAAAAAAATGACTGAAGCACTTGCCTGCGTCTGCTTGGACCTCACTCGCCGGGGGTCTTCTCCGTACTGGAAAAGCCTCGCGGCGGCGGCAGAGCGTCAACAAGATGAGGCTACACCACCACTACAGCCCTGTGACGTCACGCCACATCGAGGACGAGAGGCGGAGACGTCATCACGTCTACAGGAAACGATGCGGGGGTGTCTCTCTCTCTCTCTCTCCCTCTCTTCTCTCTCTCTCTCTCTCGCGCACCCTGTCTGTGTGTGTGTCTGTCTGCCATTTCCTCCTGACTGCACTTAGGAGACAGGTTTAACACCGGCGGGACTATTTAAAGGGGAAACGTTGTTCGCCACTCGGTTTTCGGTAGAGTCATTTTGGTTACAATGTGCATTTGGGAGCAGCCCCTGAAATACTTTTGACAATTCAACCTCTGAAGAAAGTTCCATTGAGCAAGATGAAACTTGGTTGACTTGTCTATAAGGCATCCTCACCAAAAAAAAAAAAAAAAAGTTTCATGAAACCTTGCCTGAAATGACAGGCCGTCTGCAATTTTGGTTGACGCAACCATTTTAGGGGTATTTTAGTGTAAATATACATTTGGTAAAACAGAATTCAGTTTCCCTTAGCACCATAAGATTGAATAGCATCGACATGCCTGAAAAGACATTGATAGACTGCCATTTTGGTTTGAAGTGGTCCTTTCAAGCATCAGTTTGGTTACAATTTGCTTTTATGATAACTGTTGTGTAGCGCACTTTGTGACAGCTGCAGCTGTTGGGAAAGCGCTACCTAAATAAAGATACATTGTATTGTATTTGGTAGCTCCCCCTGGAAAATTTGAGAAACTCGCCTCCGAAAGTCGTTTTTATCTAATAACATGAGATTCGATAGCAATGTCTATCACGAGTACACCCACAAAAAGTTTCAAGTGACCATGTAGGCTACAAGCTATCATTTTAGTTGAGCACACTGTGACTGATGGCACACGGAGAGAACGCGCCCTCTCAAACAACCCCGTGGGCTGTTTTGCAGCAGCTGCTGTGATGTGACAGCAAGGTCAGCAGTTGTATTATGAAAGCAGATATGAGTAAAGCCCCCCCCCCGACAACAAGAGGTGTAGTGGGGGTAGGCATTGATTTTACTGTAATAACACAGCGTTGTACAAGTGCTGCGCGGGGACTCAATTCATCTGTTACGTGCGCTAATGTGACGGTTCATTAGAAAACAAAATGAGTGAGAGATGAAGCCGAGACGCAGAGAAGCCCCTCCTTCGGCTGCTGCTCTGTCTTAACTGTTATCGGACTGGGTACAGTAGCGATAAGTGGAACCCCCCGGGAGGCAGGCAAAACGGCGGCGTCTTCATACGTCGTTATCGATATGGCATATTAAAATGTGCCAGGGCTCGTTCGGGGTCTCTGAATGTAGTTTGCGGTAATGATGCTTGATGACAACATGCCGGATTCGCCGAGGACGGTCTGAGGGAGATTCTGTTTTCTTTGTGAACATACAAACAGGTTCGTGAAACAATGCTCAACCACCATGAGAGGAATGCAATTCATTAAATAGGTTTTGGCAGAGAGTGATTTTACTAGGGAGATAATGCGATCAATGGTCTATAATTCCAAATGACAAGAAACGATAACCATTGCGACTGGATTTTTTGTTTTTCTTCACTCCCCTAAAACCAGTTTTAAACATGAAATTCAGTAGACATGTATGCCTGTATCATGAGAAGAGCCACATGAAGAACTAACGCCTGACAATTTTCCACTTTGATTTGAGGTGACCATTTTATTTTGGTTTCTTTTCACCCTACCTTTTGGGGGGGGAAATGGGGGGGGGGGAGTACCCGGAATTGAATCTATGGAGTCTGAAAAGATAAATATGTCTTTGGGAGTGAATTCATGCTGAAACGTGCTGCCATCCAAGCAATATCTTTTTGATGCACTAGACAAATTTGAGGTTTCACCATTTCATGTGAGCGGAGCATGGCGGCGACGTTTGGTGACTTGCCGTCCAACAGAAAACTCTCATAAGCCCACTCACTCCACAAGATCACAGTTAAGCCCCTGCCAAGTAAAACACCTTCAGTTGTAGTCTACGAGTGTGTGCGCTTGTGCGTGTGTGTTTTACAAAAGGGACGGCGTTTAGCACGGGACTTCCGCTACCTAATTAGTCCCTTCGGGGTTGGGTTAAAGGGATAAAACATCCGACAAGATAAAAGCAATTAAGAGGAGGAGGATGCGTTTTTCTGTCATACATTTATCTGATACAAGGTGAATACCTCAGCTGTATGTCTGCCGTGGGGTGAGGAGCAGTCACATGGCCTGGGGGGATGCAGCTTATGCAAAAGCAGCCACGGGAACAATGTCAAACAAACCATTGTGGGGATTAGCAATTATGCAAAGACATTTGTTCGAGATGGAGTCATTTTTTTCACCCACAAATGTGATTCACCTGGGACTGCGTGTGAAACTTACCGCCCCCCCCCCCCACCATTGTTCCGACTTACTGCAGCCCACAAATCAATCGGCTTCATTATTTGCAGCACATCATCATTTCCGTGACCCTTCGGTTCTTGCGGGGCGTTAGGTCAGAAAAAGGGGTGGGGGGGGGGGGGGTCAGGTGTCAATGACTCTCAAGGGATGTCAAAAGAGGAGGTGGGAAGGTGGGAGGGCTGTTCTGAAAAGATGCAGCTATGGACATGTAACCAATGGAGGGAAGAAAAAAAAATCAATTGTAACAATCGGATTCCCCTTATTTTTGCTTTGAATGCAAGCCCATCCAAACTAACTAGAACACATTTGATCCAAGAGAGGACTTAGGTCAGCGAGAAAACGGGAGCGCTGCAGCTGAGCGGAGACTGGAGTCACATTAGCAGGTGAGCACGACTAACGCCCCCCTTTTCACTGCACGGTACATACTCCTTTAGGGGCAGTTAATTCCGAAGAAAAACATTTTATCTAAGAGGAACCTAAGGGCCACGAAAAGGCGAATGTTGCTCATGTTCAAAAGCCCGAGGTTGTTCAAAAAGTTGATACTGAACCCCCACAAATGTGATGAAAATTTAGCTCCAAAACAGTATCACTTTGCGACATTGCAGCGAAAAAACGGGAGCGCAGCAGCAAAGCGGAGACTGTGGTGTATAAGAATGCAGCTTCCAGGGTAGGCCAACTTCAGCACGTTTGTTTTTGTCACTGGGCTATTGGGAGTGTGTGCCCGAGGTTGTTCCAAAAGTTGATACTGAACTCCCACGAATTTGATGGAAATTTAGCTCCAAAACAGTATCACTTTGCGACATTAAATTTGGTAGGCTTGTCTATTATGAGTAGACTGACAAAATTCATCCTACTTGTCTCTAAAAAGATTCATCCAGTTTATAAAAATAACGGCAACATTTTTTTTTTTTACCACAAGGAGAAATAAAATGTTTATTTGACTGTTTTGTTTTCCTTTTGCACATTAATAATAAAATGTCAGCAGAGTCCTGCAGGTGCCTTCCAAAACACACCCAGTAACATTTCATAATTGAGTGATTACAAATAATAAAAAGTAATGACAATAAAAATAAAAAATAAAGGTAACAGACAGAATGTTTTTCTCAGAGGTTTGCGATCTGTCTCTTAGTGTTTTAAGTTAGTGGAATAATTCAGAAAATAATCTACAGATGTGTGTGTGTGTGTGTGTATATTTATTTTTGAAGAAAACAGAACAGTTCTAAAGCCACAATCAACTGTGCTTCAACCCGTTGAATTTTACGTGGCGTGGTGAAATAAGAGGGGGGGGCGGGAGAGAAAATGCATGATGGGATATTTGCACATTTCCAAAAATAGTGGTCTTATTTCACATCTAAGTAGATATTATAGTAAGTGAAAATGGAGTTTAAAAAGCATCTTGGAGAAAATCTAGAGAACCGAGTCAATGTAAACATTGACTCACGCAACACTTGAATTCGTAAGAGCCTGTTTATGTGCCTCGGTCAGTGCTGCTGTTTTGGTTAGCAACCGCTTTCGAGTCAGTGATATTACAGTGGCTACGTATTTTTTTTTCTTTCCTGACAGATGATCCATAATACTGCGGTGAAGTTCGATACGTCTCTGAGAGACCATTTTTGGTGGTAGGTGCTATTTTGGTTTGGAAAAGTTAGGAGGTGTTTATTTTGTGGCAGGTGTATCTAGACGGCTACTAGTTGAAAAGACATGGCCATTTTTAGATAGATACAAACCAGAATTTCTTTTTTTTTTGGGAGGGGGGGGGTCCTGTGTGAATGTTTAAGTCTGGCTAATGGGCTACGTTTGTTCACAGTATTTTAGCCGACTCAACTCCAGTTCTGATTCTCAAGTTGCACACGGACAACACACATAGCGGCTGTAGTTAAATTAAAAAAATATAGACATATTCATATTTTGAGAAAGAGGCATGATGTCAATGAATGAGCTTCGATTTTAAAAAGTGGCTAACGTTAATCAACAGCAGTTTCATATATACAAATAAAATGAGTCTGTGTACAGTAAGTAACCTTGGAAGAACTTGATAAAGAGGCCCCCAATGACACTAAGGTATCAGTGCAGTTTTATATTTATACATTTGTAGGTTTGTATAGAGAGCATATAAAAATAATTCATAAAGAGAAGACTTAAGGGCGAGTGGTTAGAACTGGCAGAGTGTGAAACTGCTTTTGGCAACAACGAAAACTATGAATGATGACGTCGCTGGGTCGCCTCGTAACCACGCAGCATGAAGACACTGAGATGGCACGTGCGTATGTGGGTGTGTGTGTGTGTGTGTTTGTCAGTGTGTGCATGCGCGTCTCCCTTCACACGCACTCCTCCGCCGACATGAGCAGCGGGTTGATGTACTCGAAGCCCTCGAACTCGGACTGATCGATCTTCTTCACCACGTCGCTGCACACAACAACAACAACAAAAGGACGATCCATGGATTCATTGATTAATTCACAAAGGCATTTAATTCGAGCGATTGGCGAATCGTACTCGTCGTCAGGCGTCAGCTGGATGGGCTCGTTGGTGAACTGGGCGTCGAAGTTGTCCAGGCCGAATTCACCCGAGATGTTGGGCTTGAAGGGAGGGACCACCTGCTTTTGCTCCAGCTGTAATCACAATCACATACAGTATACGGCGGGGGCTTGAAATATGCCTTGAATTCATTCCGTGGCCACACTCTTTGCCAACCGAAATGCCAATCCATCGCACCCCGCTGCCCCCCAAAAAAGAAAAATAGTAAAAATTAAACTGAACCCTAATCTAAATACACAATGTTATGGGGAATGTAACCTTTCCCGCTGTTGATTCATTTTCTATTCAGCGGCTTTATGAACGACTTGAAAGACCACATGAACATGAGTTTCATTTCACCGCTGTGATGACACAACACAGGAATGTCACTCCCTATGAAATATGAGACTTTTAGTCATTATTATGACTCGGGAACAGGAAGCGCAGTAAAACAACACTCTGGACCATTTTTAGTCTGCGTTGGACTCATGCTGAGATTCCTGTCAGTCGTTTCTGAGTATCTAAAAAAAAAGTCGATGTGACTCAAAACACATGGACAAGAAAGAGGGAGTGGCTCCAATTAGCGTAGCATAGACTAACACCGACTCCATTTACATCCAGGCAATGACCCATTTCAAACCGGAATATGAGCAGAATTGAACAGAATTTTGTGAAGGCAAAAACACAAATATGCTCTTATTCAGGTTTTGTAATATGACCCCTGGGTTAGACCTTTTCTAATCCGAACAATTGGTCGTGACTGACAAACACGTGACTGAATACCTCTATTGAAAGGGACATTGGGTTTGTGTTCTGCGCATGCTCTTGCTCTATCGGCGAGGAATCTTGGTCTTTGCAATACAGGAAGTACTTGTATGCGGAAATCATTGCCATAGCGAGCCTAATTTGAAAACATTGACTTGGCCGCGGCATTTTCACGTTATATTCGCTCTCTGTGGTGAAAATAACACCATTTTTACACATATACGTGTGTCTAGAAGTCTGTACGTCTGTCGCGCAACTCGCCGGAAATACTCCAGTAGAGGTAAACGGTCCTGGCGAAACTCAAGCGCAGCTCGGTTTTGGAGCGAGGAGGAAACTGGCTGCTTTAATCCCGTGTTGAGTGACATGACATGAGTGACGTCTATTTGTGTCATGACGTCCGTGCGTTGCCGTTTAAATCGAGTTGTGTAAACGCGGGAGTGACTGTCGACTCACGTGTGTAAACGGGTTATCCCGAAGGTTTCAGAAACCAGAATTTTGACCTTAACCCAACATTGACTGTATGTTAAACGTAGTCACAGTAAAAGCACTTGAGTTCAGTGTGCTCTTCTGACTTATGTGGCGGAAATAATTTCCTTTTACGTTTCAGCTTTCCCGCCTTGTCACACCGCCTCTCTGCTCGTCACTACGTTCCTGCTGACCTTCTTTTTCTTTTTTTTTCTTTCTTAAAAGTCCTCCTGCCACAGTGCTTCTATGCAGGGCGGTCCAAGTATCCACTCTTCCTTACGACGATCAATACGTGGATTGTCATCACTTTGGAAATGTTCACTTTGCATTGTCAGGCTAAACAACAATGTTTTTAACTAATGATGTGTAAAAAGTGTGTCACGTTCATGTGCAAACATCCCCCGAGTAAAGCTCAAAAAAGGTAAAAGACTCACAAGGTCCCAATCGACATTTCTGAAGAAGGGATGGCCCATGATGTCGGCAAAGCCTGTCTGAGGGTGGCAGCCCAGACGCTCTTTGGGATCCTGCAATAGAACGGGGGCGGGAAGGTGAGAGACAGGTAAAAGTGTGAGAGTGCAATAACAAAATGGCGAACAGACAGAGAGGCGAGAAGCCGCAAATATATGTGTTAAGATCAAACATATATTTGGAACCGGATGAGAGACGGCAAAGTGAGTGGGGAAGAAGCGGTGCTATGTGAGACAAAGGCCATAAGATCGTTCAGTGTTCATTCATCCAAGCACTGCCTACCTTGTTGAGGAATCCCTTAAGGACGCTGGCAGCTTTGACAGACAATGAGCGGGGGATTCTTATCTGTTTTTCCAATATAACTGCAACACACACGCAAAAACAGGGATGAGGTGAGATCAATGACGAGAGCATGTCCACAAGATGACATATTGTATTATGTATTGTATTGAAAACACTTTCCAATGCGACATGAAAACTCATCAAAGAATACACCAAAGGTGAAGAATATAACAGTGGTCACAGAAATAACCTGAATCTGACAACCATAAATCAAAAAAATAAATCAATAAAATTCAATCAAAATGAAACCTTACGTTTGAATTGTGGTTCAACAAAATGATTTAACAAAATAATAAGGGGAGTTGTTTGCATGTATCTTGCTGAGTTCTGATCCTGTATGAAAGGCTTGATATTGCAACACACCAACCTCATTCCCGAAATGAAATCAACTGACAGACTAGAGCGCGTGCGCATTCGCAGGTTCCCTAGTAAGCAGATGGCGGACACGAATGTGTGAACTAGATTTCCATTACCTTGGAAGAGGTAGTCTTCTGTGTTCTGGTCAGGATTGTCGGAGCTTCCCACGATGTCGAAGGGCGATCGGCCTGCCATCATCTCGAACATCAGCACGCCCAGCGCCCACCAGTCCACGCTGAAGCCTACACACAAATTAGAAGAAGCGCTTTAGATCAGACTTCTGACACTCCGCTTTACTTTTAATCCTTCCAATACTTGGTCTCACTGTTACTATGGCAACCTGTCCAGTGTGGAAAAGATCAGTAAATGTGTTCTCACTGACTAAACCTACAAGTACTAATGCATGAAAATGTCTTACTTAAGCCTTGCGGAAAGCTTGGATTAAATCAGGGATTCCCAAACTGTGATGCGCGCACCCCTGGGGGGGGCTTCAAGTGTGCATTTTTCTTTTTAAACTCCAACTGATCACGTTTTGCATGCTTGTTTTATGAGGCTGTATGTGGTAGAGAGGGATACAGGCGCACACACGGGAAACACACAGACACATATACACACACACACACACACACACACACACACACACACACACACACACACACACACACACACACACACACACACACACGCACACAAACGCTGCCCACTACACCAAATAAGCAGTTTGTTTTTATTTGATAAATCAGTGTGCATTTAAAAACACACACGCACACTCTATGCCTTATTCAAAAGATATTACATATTTGGTGTGCAAATATGTTTCTTGAACATTTATTGGGTTGGGGGGAAAAAAATGGATTGGCCTAGTGCAAATATTGCCCACATGTACAAAGCAATATGATGGAGCAATATGGACACACACACATACATACATCCCACTATACTGATGATTAGGCTTGACTTTCCAACCTCTATGCTGCGTTTTTGACCTCCAATGATGCAACTAACACAGAAAAGTGTGTGCGTGTTCTCTGCAAGGGCGGATTAAAATTACTCATGTAATTTGTACTCCCTTAAGGATCATCTTAATATCTGCACATAAAAAAAAGGTTTATTAGGAGAGGTCTCCCTGCGTCTGCATCTAATTAAACACCCGAGCATAATGAATTTAAAAAAGTTAATTTTAATAGTCCCTCAAAGCAAGCATCTGGCAGGAATGCCTTTACAGTGGTGCCTTCAGATAAGATGAACCCGACAAAGAAGTTTTTCTAGAAACGAGCCATTTATCGGCTGACTTTTTTCTTTGATTTGCAGGCGCCAACTTGAGATACGAGCTCCTTATGTGTTTTCATGGCCTATTCAGATTGGCTGTGTATTTAAGTTTAGGTGGTGAAACATATTTGTTGGGTTTCCACCATTATCGGTAACAATTTTCCTGCATAACTTGCAAACGATTGTATTTTGCTGTATATCTGACCTCTTGTAGCCAAATCACCTCCACTCGACAGAGGCCGCTCCCATTTTAGGCACTAAATCCTCATTTGAGGACAAAGTCAATCCTGCGGTACTGCTCTCGCTCTCCATTATTATTTATGCAGCAGAGAACAATGCGCGTACATCCAAAGGGAGTCAAGAGACAATATACGCTATCACAGCCCGCTCGTATAAATTTCGTGACTTTTCAAAATGTAATTAAACAAACAAAAAAAAATTAATAAACCAGTAATATCATCCAAGGCATGATATCGAACACACCTAGCGTACGTCCTGACCTTTTCTGATTTAATTTAAAAAAGTTCAAGCCAAAACATCGTGCAGGAATAACGTTATTTTAATCAAAGCAAAAAAAGAATGTGTACTGTATCCAAAATGAAGGCATTCAAGCAAGCAAGGTCCTGTTGCTATGATACCACAACATTTGTAGTGGAGTGACACTGTAGTGATGCAGAAACTGGTATTTTTAGTGTCTTTAATTTGCTTTTTTTCTTTTAGGGGTGGGGTGGGGGGGATATTGTGAAGATGCTTCATCCTGCCCACGTCACAACACATTCAGATTTTTTGGCTTTTGGGTCATTCTGTTTTTTGTTGGTTTTGTTTGCAGTTATATATTTTTTATACACACAAGGTGTTCTATTTTGACAAGAAAGCGTCTAAGCTTTCAGTCAAAAAAAGTAACTTGGGAAACTGAATGTGTGTGAGTGTCAGCGTGTTTGTTGTCCCCACCGTAATCTTCTCCTCGGAGTATTTCGGGAGCGATGTAGTTCGGGGTGCCGCAGAAAGTGCTTGTCGTATCGCCGGGTCTCAAGCCCTCCTGAACAAAACAACACATCAACAAATATGACAGCAGCTCACTTTTGTTTATGACTGTGCATGAGCAGAAACTCACACGGACAAACACATAGAAATTCATGGCCATGCACAACACACACACACACACGAAGACACACGCAGAGACACGTACCTTGCACATGCCGTAATCTGTGAGTTTGATGTGTCCCTCAGAGTCGAGCAGCACATTGTCCAGTTTGAGATCTCTGTAGATGATGCCGCGCTCGTGGAGGTAGTTGAGCGCCAGACTGATCTCTGCAGAATAGAATCTGAGAGAAAAAAAAAAAAAAAAAACCCCATTCAACTCGAAAACCCCCAAATTGGAGGAAGGCCACGTAACATCAGTGAGCAAGCCTACCTGGCGTGCTCTTCTGGAAGCTTCCGTTGTCTCTGCATGTGGAACATGAGGTCGCCACCATTCACATATTCAATAACAAAGAAGAGTCTGGGGAGGGAATATTGACGAAAGTTCATTCTTCTGTTCGCAATCATACATAGTCATTTGACAGCATGTCAAAGCAATTGCTAAATATGACATGAATACATTGCCTACAAGTGGCCGAGAATGGTGGAAGGGGTGACATCAAATCATTTAATCCAACTATCCATCCGGACTAGGTTGGGACAGTGGTGATCAAAAGTCTACACACCCCGGTTCAAATGCCAGGTTTCTGTGCTCGAAACAAACGAGGCCATTTCTCCGTTAACGTGACCTCCAGCGTAACGTTGAATAAATCACCGGAAATGATGACCTTTTGTCATCGTGTCCTCTCCAAACAATTAAGGACATTCCAACCTGATTTTACAAATCATAGGTCACCTTGCCAAAAAGTGCCTCGTACCTGCTTTCTGTCTGGAAGCAGGAATGCAGGCCCACCAGGAAAGGATGATTCGACGCTTGCTCAAAAACGTGTTTTTCTGTCTGGACCCAATCGATGTCCTGAAAGGAGATGCACCAAGATGCCAACGAGAGGTCATTGTGACATTGTGTTCATGTGCTGAAAAGCTGAATAAGCAGCGTTGTCATCGACTCGCGTGGGCGACGGCGGGCGGAAAGGGCCCAGCCAGAAGAGCCCATCTCATACATCTGGACACGCCGCTGGCGAGGCCCAGCGACAATAGAACACTAGGCCATCGACCGGCTGCCGCGTGTCGATTTGTCAATTGCGCTAAGAGCGTCAAATCAAGACTAACTACTCGCCTCTCGCACAGCATATGCTGCCGATTGATTCCCGAAGACGCCGCGATTAATCCACACCTTCTCGGAGGCACTGACGGGGTCGGAGCATTTGACAAGATAGCTGAGATGGATGTTGGAGCGCGCCTGTCTGTTGTGCTATAAATAACAGCGCCCACCGGTCGTGCTAATTGCATTCACTTCACCAACGCGCTCGGACGCACAAATAAGACGACTGCACTGTTAATTTGGCCTCACATCTACTTCGATGAAGGCTTTGTTTTCGTGTCTCTATGCACACTAACTTTAAGTTGGCTTGCTTTTTCCTTCTCTAATGGCACTCTAAAGTTAGATTTATACTACGGGTCCAAGTTCACGTTCCGATTTAAGGTCACTTCAATGTCAAGTGACACACAACGGCTTTCAGTCAAAGAGTACCGAATCAAATCACACACAACTCCACAAGCGTCAACACAGATGAATAGCTTTGGCAAATCAGAAATGATTCCTTTCACCCGACATTACATATTACAACATAGATGCTTGATGATGCGCGCTCACCTCGTCATCATTGACCAGTTCCTTCTTGACCACCTTCATGGCGTAGATGCGCTCCGTCTTCTTCAGCTGCACTAGAAGCACTTTGGCGTAGCTGCCTCGTCCGATCACGCGCAGCAGGTCGAAGTCGGCCAGGCCGAGGCTGGAGGGCGACTTCCCCGTGTCCCGACTGTTCCGTGCCTGACCGGGGGGTGAGAGATGGCAGGGTACTTCATCAAACTGACAATATGATGTGGCGACACGGATATATATTGACTTTCCCCCAGAGAAAGTTCAAAACATAAAATAAAAATCAACTCAACAACAGACAGCTTGAGTCACTTATATCTCAAGACGCCACTGTACATTATTTTGTGGGGGGGGAATCTATCAATAGTGCTAGCAGTTGGTAATTCTAATGTTTGTTTGTTTGTTTTTTAAAGGCTTGAAAGCAGTTTTATGTATTTCATCTTGTTCCCTAACTGGATTGAAATTTGGACCAATGTCTGACCAAGACATGCACCAAACCTTCATTTTTAGCAAGTAGCTATAAACCGACTTGGTACTAAACATGCTGAGGATGAGACTTCATACAGCTCACAAAGACACAACATTACATTGTTGGAAGCTAGCACGACTCCTCGTAGTGGCAATGGAACTACAGACCCCATTATCACATTCCTCTGGAATCTTCCTGCCTCTATCCTTTTCTGCCCTAATCTCGAGTTGCAGCAAGACGTTCCAGTCGCCGATCCAACTAACCGTGCGCTGAGACAATCCCATCCCCGGGCGCAGATAAGATCGTTCAGCCGCCCCTCTCTTATCTCAGACCATCTGTGCGTATCTGACTCCCTGTCCCTCTGCGGCTGTACCAAACGTGCCCAAAACTACACACATCGCAATTAATCAGCCGGCTGTGTTAGGAGCTGTGATAAAAGGCTACTTTATTTGCAACGCTATGGGAAATCAATATAAGAGGCACCGCAACAGTGACTGCAACTGAATGCTCTGATGTGCGTATTTTCACTTCCAGCTGCCTCTTAAACATGTTGAATCAAGAAGTTCCTTGACGAGGTGTTGAACTTGAATGAAATTTAATTGATTTAAAAAAATCTAAGTCTGGAGTCAATCTTCAGAGGCGGTACGTACACATTTGGTGAGTTCACCCTTCCTGCGGGGGCTGACTGTACCATCATCAGTTGACTTTTCAGGCCTCGTTCTGACGTAATTATTGGACTACTGCACGCGTCAATCATTATAGCAGCACTGGGAGTCGCAACTCTGCGCTATCCACGTTGTCACGGCTTTGGAGAGCCGGTAATTGCTTGGATATTTCTCATTTGTGGTTCTGGCATAAAGATAAATTCAAAACGAGGGATTATACGCATTTCAATTTGAAACAAATCTATGAGATCTTTTGCTAGCATGTCAGTGATTTTACACACATATCCAACAAGTCCCGTTGACAGAGTGAGTGTCACAAACGAATGGCTTATTTAAAAAATTAAAAAGATCACCTCTTTCTCCTCTCCGTCATAAGTCAAGCTTTCTCTGGAGTCTTTATTCTGAGGGCCTGAGCGAGAGAGCAAGAGACAGAGAGAGAGAGAGCGAGACCGAGAAAGAGCGAGAGTGTCAGACAGACAGCAGCAGGAGAGGGGGAGGCAAAAAAACAGGAAATAGAGAAACTAGGTGAGAGACAGTCATGCTTTGTCACTTTGTTCACAGCTCTGCTGGACCTGAATAATTTCTACTTCCATTTGAGTCGGGGAGAGAGAGAAAAAAAAAAAAGCAATTTTCCAATATGACCTTGTTGGGAATACAACACAAATGCCCCGCGCGACCTGGGAGATGCCTCCGGCCCAAACTATAATTGAGACAGGCGCACAAACACGAACCCATTGATAAAAATAGGAAATGTTTGTTGAAAAATGAATTCAACAAATGAAAATACATTTTGGAATCAAAACAGATTTAAAAAGATCAATACATTTAAATAAATATGAAAGTATTACACGATGCAACTTTATATCTTAAATTATATTGGAAAAAAAAATAGAAAATAAAATATAGATTGTGGAAATAGTCTTAAATATGCCACTGAATTCAAACAGTGACATGAGAATTATTGACCATAATGGACTGCAATTAAAATGTTAATAAATGCCATGATGTTGGTCGTGGTTTTGAAAGCGCACAAGTACCTGGCTGTTCCGATGGGTCTAACTGATTGGGTGGCTGACCAGGCATAATTGGCTCCTAAAAAAGCGCAAGTCACAGCACTGAGTGGGTGAATGTTATGGGTGACAAACAATGTAAAATAAATAAAAACAAACGGCACATCACCTGGATCATGGGCCGGCCGCATTCTACAGTAACCAGCTTGTGGCACTTTTTGTGCACCAGCAGTTTGCAGTTGATGCACTTGTAGCCTTGTCGGCCGAGACCCCAGATACGGTCCGTACAGATGGCACAATGCGCTCTCTGTTGACATCGGTGAGAGGAGCAAACAGACATGACATTTAAAAATGGATACGACCCCCCCCGCCCCCCCGAAAGACACCATAATTGCACAAATAGTGGCCGGGGGCATTTATTTACTGAACTACCGACAAGGTGAGGAGTCTGTTGACTGGTAGGGTGCAAATGTTTGGCCACTTTTAAGAAGCCGTCACAGTTTCATCACTCTGCGACATTTTCATGATGACTGAGTGTTTCTGATGAGTACACCAAAGAGACCTTATGGTGATATTGACCCTTGAAAAAGATAACAATGCTTCCCACGAGATGCAAACCGTAAAAAACACAAATTCAGAGCATTCGGTGCGATGTCGTACCCTGTTAAAACGTTTGGCCTGAAAGGCATGGCCACTGGCGAAATAGAGCTTCCTCCAGCGCCGCGCTCCTCTCCGATATATGGACTCTGTGGGGCGGGAAGCGAAAGAGAGGCTGTGCTAAATTGCTTGCTTTCCAACTTGTTCTCGTGTCAAAACAATTCCCCCACGTTGGAAGTAACGTTAAGTGAATACATTTGTTCGAGGGTCGGACGACTTGAAGCAACATTTGAACATCACTAACTGCCATACAGGTGAAAAGAGAAGATCACCAGAATGCTGCCTCGAGGTACAAGTTTAATAAGCCCCATGACCATGTTTGGAACTCAAAACACTTGTATTTCAAATCACCTTTTCCAGATGAAATTAATTAATAATTATGATTAATGCCCCCCAACCAACACCCAAAATAAATATTTTTTTAAAGTGTATTTTAAAAAATACACTCCATGATATTGTACTTTAGAAAAATATGACCATGTTTGGAACTCAAAACACTTTAAAAAAATACACTCCATGATATTGTACTTTAGAAAAACATACGCTAATGACATAATTAAATAGAATGAGAAAAAAATACGTTTTTGTCACATTGCATTTACTCTCCTTGCCAACCCTTGCAGTTAGGATGCATATTTAGCTTTTATATCAGTGTAAGAACAGACAGCTCTACTCCGCATTGAGACGTCCGAACTCCTCTCCACTCATCAGTACGGCGCTAATTGTAGTTTTTCTCAGATGATCAAGAATATAGAACTTCTACGGTGTTGCTGCACCATTCGAAAGCCCATATCTGAAAAATAGCTTGAAAATCGAGTCACTCATATCTCAAGACACCGTTGTAGGACAGCACAAAATGAAAGTTGATGTCATGCAGAGTAAAAACAAAAGAGTTGAACTTACTGTCTTCACCAGAACACGGCATGCCAGGCTTCTCTGGTATACACGGGAACACTGAAGGGGTGGGGGAAAAGAACACTATTTCAGGTCTAATGAGTTTCATCAACTTAAATGGGACCGCGTATTGAAAATGGACTTTTTAATTGCTCGTACTGGTGTACAACTAAGCAGGTGGGTCTCTGGAGTGCCTGTCCAGCCATCAAGTGTGAAATTAAACAACCAAGTGTTGCCCATTTGACAAATTGCCTCTGCTCGTGCACAAGTAGCCTTCTCGCCCCGTTCTAACTCCCAGCTCCGACACTGGTCGTCATGGTAACACAAAGTAGTCCAGAGCCACAATCGAGCAAGGGCCAGAATTCAGCCATTGCACTAGCATAATAAAACAAAATGGTAAGTAGACCCACGCACTCCGTTTTTGGGGGTGATGCACCCATTAGCAACCGGCGCTAGCTTTTGACTAGTGGCGGGGCAGTTATCACCTGTTGCACGTGGCTCAGAGGACTGGCTCTTGCCACTGTGCCAGCAAGTGTGTGCCTAACAGCAGGCTGGATCTTACCAGCGAGCGCATGTCGAATGTCTAACAGCGGAATGGATTTTGTTTGGCCATCTCCTCAACCATGTCGCGTGGAAGACTGGCTCTCATGTGTTCACCAGCTAGTGTGTCCTGAACTTGTGGAGGCTGCAGTCATACACCACACCGTGTGTGCGTGCGTATGTGTCAGTCGCAATTTATGCCCCTTAAGATATCTGGGGGAGCTGTTTTGAATTGTGGAAAAGTGCTTACTCCTTTGACTTAATAATGTTGAATAAGAAAGCAGTAGTAAAGACCACCTGCAGCCAAAGTGTCACCTCAAGCGTCTGACGCGTCGTCAGTGCGGTGCATGCAGGTTTTTGGGACGCGCAGGGATGACCTAAGAGAAGCTGACAAATGTGCGTGTGCGTGTGTGTGAGACACAAGGAGCTCGAGACCAGAGGCAGTGCGAGTCAGAGGCGAGGCGTGGGCCACAGCCGAGAAGCTCGTTAGCGAGGGACCCGGCCGCCATCCTCCCCCCCTGCTGCGTCTGCTCTTCTGCCACCACCCTCTCTTGCACTCGTGAACCTACTCCTCACCTCTGATTCAAAGAAAACGTAACATTAAACACCATGTGAACGCCAGCCCCCGCCGGTCACACACTTCCAGACGCCTGCCAATCAAATGTTGGTTACACATACGCCCATTCCGACCTCTGCATCAACGCCGATTGTGCGTAGAAGCGACTAAGAATAGCTGCAAAGTAGCCAGCGGGATCGGAGACGCATGTCAGGGGCAGAAAAGCGGTGATGTTCACACTTCGGTGCATCATCAAACATATGCTTGATTTCTCCTCCACCTTGCTGTGAGCGATGGCGCGCGTGCACAGATTGTAGAAAATAAAAAAGGAAGTACATTGGCTGGACAAATGATAGCACTGTATAAAACAAATCATAGCTTCACCAAAAACAAACAAAAAAAAAAGTGTTTACTTTTGTATTGTGATCAATACTGCACTTGTGGAAGACGAATTAAGCAGAAAAATCCAGCCATTTACATCCATCTCAGGGGTGAGGCATTTTTCCACTTCCTTTTGAGTGAAAAAAAATCACATTTTTCCCCTCATGTGTGTATTTTTGGCTCATATTTTTGGTCTATATATTTGTCAAATACGCTTTTCTAACATTTGATACATTTTTCGTCTAATATTTTTCCCCTGATGGTTTTTTGTAGTTGATCTAATTTTAGAATTTTTCTCTTTTGTAAAAGGCAAAGGTTTGCCGGCTTCACGTTAAGACACGATGCACCCTCAATTCACGAGCATTGATTCTGTGGTTTCGAAGCCTTTCTTTCAAGTAGGGTTTATTTCAACAAAGGGTGAAGCAACACATGTAGTCATACAATATAACAGGGCTCACAGGGATACAAAAGATGACTGCATCTTACACAGCGGTTCAAACAGACTTCTTTGTTTATAGCCGATGCAGAAATTATACCGCCCCCTGGTGACGATAGCGCAATGAATTCATCATGATGCACAAACTTATTTTTTACATTGAATTTAATTATATTATTACAGGATGTTTATCAAGTTGAATACGATAGAGTGCTAAAAAATAACCCAAACAAACACATTGCATATTCTTGCACGTGTTTCACAGCATCGCTTAAGCTTAGACCAGCGTGCACAGTTCCACCATGAGTAAATGAATGGTGTTTTGCCAGGAAATGGTGTTCAAGGAAAAAAAAGCGGGGGCTTACCGTGAATAATGAGCTCAGAGTCCTTGTTGAGCTCGTAGAGGCGCAGCGCTTCTTCAAGCTCCAGCTGAGAAGATACTGTGCACGGGTCACCTGTCAGAGGATAATGTCGTTAAATCACGGAATCTCACGCAGACGAAGGAACGGGATTTCATTATAGATGGCAGCCAATTGATAATAGATAGTCATATGACAAAAGTTGTTGCTCAATTCGTGTTCTTGTCCGTTCTGAGGTCCTGAAGATCTTGTAATCAGTCGTGACCCAAGTCCTGTTCCAACTGTAAGTACGCAGAAACCAAGAACGCGCAGAATATCCAAATGTTCATGGAATCTTAAACCAAGATGCTTCTTAGATGAATCTTAAACCAAGATGCTTCGGTTGTTGACTTGTGAAGACTGGGCTGGGCAAATGTCCGAAGATACTTTGCGTGCTGCTATAAAAATGGCTGAGGAGAGGACTCATGTTTTAAGTCCCCCCCCCTTTAATCATTTCACGTAAATACGTCACAGCCAGGGGCTAAGACTAGAGTTCTTAGGAAGTACGTTCTGGAGTACATTCTCTGGTGTAAACTACCTTGTGTACGTTCTGGAGTACATTCTCTGGTGTAAACTACCAAAATAATAACAATAATAATAATAATAATGCACACACACCCAAGCATAAAACCTTAGGCGCGTATTAATCATGCATACACAAATATGCCCATTTTGTTTCATGTTTTTTTTTTTTTAAATACAAATCTAATAATGGAAGGCAACATTTGACTCGATCTCAAGAAGGGCAACCCCTTGCATGTTCTATCGATGTCAGGGGTGATGCTGAAGCACTTCATTATGAGCATCAAGCAGCTTTCTTGCTCGGGCAGGCTAACGACGGCGCCGATGATGTATGGCGGCTGAGTCTAATTAGTTTTGTCACGCTGACCTTCGTGCTGAGCGGTGAGATGCGACAGCTCCGTCTCGCGTGAGACACTGCCTCTGCCTGGCGAAATTGGGTGACAAGTTTGCTCCAATACTACGACACTCAATACCATGTACTTTGTAAGATTGTATTCTTTGTTTTCAAATCTTGAAATGGCCTCGCGCCACCTCAGGTCTAGGAGCTCCTCCGTCCCTTATGCACCTGCCCGGTACCTCGGGTCTGCGGACCAGACATTGTTCGAGGTACCAAGAACTAAGCGGAGGCTCAGAGGGGACCGAGCCTTTTGCGCTGCTGGTCCCTCTCTTTGGAATGGCATCCCACTGAACGTTAGGCGAAGCCCCTGGCTGCCCATCTTTAAAACTCCTCTTAAAACTCATTTTTATTCTTTGACATGTTACAGCACTTTGTATCCAGCGGTGGTTGTTTTAGTGTGCTTTATACAGTTGAGTAAAAGGACTGCCATATTTTGATCTTATATTATATTGTCATTTATCTCACAATATTTGTGCATAAAAACTAGTATGTAAGAGTGTGTTTCTAATAATTGTGTGTATAAGTTGGACACACACCTTCCTCGTCGATCCACTTCATGGTGAAGAGCTGGTCGTTGTCCATGGAGCACATGTCTCTTACTTCGCCGTAGAGGCCCTCATATGAGATGGACGGCTCAAAGTGGGTTATCATGATGTCCCTGCACAGAATCGTTTTGTTAATCACGCACCCTTTTGCACAGACGACGCCAGCACTTCAGTTGAGCATGATATTTCTCAGGAGTTTCCTCAGGAATTCTTGTACATGACAATATTGGTCATAGTCGATGCCGTATTTTCGAACCAAACAATTTCGAACCACTTGATTTGATATTTTAAAACAATATTTTAAAAATCATCTCAAACTGAAAAAAAATTTGGCCTGATACTCTCCCAAAAATGTCATTGAATTTCCTTGTTAGTTGTGGATGAATGAAAATGCAAAAGGAATTCAATTTAAAATGAAATGGAAATGATTGTGTTTTCAAATTTCCTTGGACATAAACCGTAACACCCTTTATTTTAACCAAGTATCTTTATCCAGTGTTGAGCAGGAAGACAAAAAAAAAACCCCAAAACATGCAAATAAGGAAATCGGTACATCACCCCGATAAGGCGGGTCCCATCACCTGCAACCGAGTAAATAATTGCCCCTGGCCCGGGATGCGGAAACACTTTACTAATGGAGCGTGGCCAACCGCAGAGATTAGGCCATCAGACATGGTCCTCTGTTTCTTCCAGTCACATACCCACAAACACACACACACACACACAGACACACACACACACAAGGGATAACGAGTCTAGTAGAGGGTGACCGGGACTGTTCACCCCTGTGGAGGGGATCATCTGTCAGACGTTTCACAGCCTTGTCTGCTAGCCCCCACCGGCCGGTCATTCTGATGTTTACAACCCGGGAGATGGCAGCCCATAAGCGTTTACGCTTCCATGGCAATTCGAGTCGGCAAACCCCTGAACGCACAAGGAAGGAGTTTATTTAGAATGTGGACATTAAAAAAAAATTTTAAAAAAAAGTGGAAAAGTGGGTGGGTGGGTCAGTAGGCGGATATTGAGGGGACCCTGCAGGCCCAGCATCAATGCACAAGGACATTCCTTTTACTCGCCTGCAACAAAATGGAGCCTGTGATTCTTGAACTTGAAAGCTTTAGGACAAGGCAAAAAAAGAAGAAACAAGGATACACCGGAGCACCGGTTCAACGTCAACTGTGTGACGGGGTTGAAGTCTGCTAGGTTGGGCCAGGCCTGGCGCAAAGGAATACGACTCAATTGTGTTTTGATCTAACAAAAAAAAAAAAAAAAAAAAAAAAAATGGTGCTTACGCAGGACATAATATGATGCCGTATTATACAATCCATCTTTATTTGCATCGCGCTTTTACAACAGCTGCAGCTATAACAAGGCGCTTTACCGAACAGTTCGCATAAAATAATACAAGAGAAGAACATAAATAGGCATCTGTAAAGCTGTCAAGTCTTGTCATGTCGGTAGATAAAAGCACGACTGGAGTCAAGTTGCTCCGCCTCATGGAGAAGTTGTTCAACCATGTGACAGACATTTTGTCCAAATTCCAAAATCGATCTTGGTCATATAGCGCGGTGTGGTCGATGAATGACTAGAAATCCTGGTGGGATAGGAGAGAGCGCCATGGCCAACTCTTAATGCGTCACTCAACTTGAAGTGTTAAAACAAAGAGACGGCGTCACACTCAATGACAGACGGCGGAAGGCAAAAAAAAAAAAAAGAATGGTGGCATTGTTGAAGCTGTGTACATCAGTGGCATGTTGCCGACTCCGCCTCCCAACCTGCCGCTATTTTCTCACCTTCCATCCTCCAGTCTGGTGGTGTTAATCATTGCCTACGAGGGAGGTGGGGGTTGGAGAAGGCTGGCGTCGGCAGTCCTACACTCTGATCTCTCCTGGAGGACCGACATGGCAGCAGCTTCATCCTCCCGAGAGATAACGGCGCCCAACAGACAGCGACGGCTGATGTTGAACGCGTCACGTTTCACGGGATCTAAGACGTGGGTGGCCATTGAATACGAGACCGCAGCTCATCTTTAATGCCGTCTGCATCCCAAATCGTGACTCAAGTAGCAGCCGGAGGAAAGAGGTGAGGTATTCTGTGTTGCATGATGAGATATTAGAAGGCTCTGCCCAAATTCTTGGCTGTGGCCTCAACACCACCACCCACCGTTCCGTTTGGCCTTGATTTATAACATGCTTAATCAATTTGGTTCATGGAAAAATATGATCTTTGCTGCCATGCCGCACCTACCGTGTTTTGATAAGACCTCACGATTGGCAATTTCAAGTCATCTCTTTGTCTATGACAGCGTACCTCAAGCTTTATTGATTTTACGTTCATCTCACAGTACACACACAAAAAAAAAAATGCCACCAAAAAATTCAAAGCAGACTACAATAATGATCACCCTGTCTTAGTGACACACAAATTTATGAAGCGCAAACTCCTTGAAGTTGAACACAAAGCTGTGACCGTATTTTCACAACCATGAGACGCACATAAAAGTCTCCAAAATAGACGGGCCGTGAAAAAACGTGGGTCACCCTGTGTATGCGCCAAGTTCCAAAATCCGCGATTGCCGTTGTGTGACTTAAGATGACGGGCCCGCTTGACAGACGGATGTTGTGCCGACACCTTGCTTATATAGAGGAAAGACTGGCGTAATTGAGGACGGCGTGCGGACGTTAAATTGGGAAGGGTGGGCGTGAAAGAGGACGCGAAAGGCACACCCCCAGTCGGTGCCAGTAGGTGCAGTGTGCAAAACAACATCTCGAAAACAGCACCTACGATGAGACGCGCTCATTAGCAAGCACAGGTGAAACGGCGGCAAGCTATCGGTTACACGGAAGACCAAGGGAATCGAGCAGCCCCGCGAGGGAATTCAAGATGAACTAATCCACGGTGCTTTTGTCCATCCTCCCGAGAGATAACAGCGCCCAACAGACGGCGACGGCTGATGTTGAACGCGTCACGTTTCGCGGGATCTAAGACGTGGGTGGCCATTGAATACAAGACCGCAGCTCATCTTTAATGCCGTCTGCATCCCAAATGGTGACTCAAGTAGCAGCCAGAGGAAAGAGCTATTTTGTGTTGCATGGTGAGACGTTAAAAGGCTCTGCCCAAATTCTTGGCTGTGGCCTCAACAACACCACCCAGCGCTGCGTTTGGCCTTGATTTATAACATGCTTAATCAATTTGGTTCATGGCAAAATATGATCTTTGCTGCCATGCCACACCTACCTACCGTGTTTTGATAAGACCTCACGAGTGGCAATTTCAAGTCATCTCTTTGTCTATGACAGCGTACCTCAAGCTTTATTGATTTTACGTTCATCTCACAGTACACAAAAAAAAAAAAAAAAAAAAATGCCACCAAAAAATTCAAAGCAGACTACAATAATGATCACCCTGTCTTAGTGACACACAAATTTATGAAGCGCAAACTCCTTGAAGTTGAACACAAAGCTGTGACCGTATTTTCACAACCATGAGACGCACATAAAAGTCTCCAAAATAGACGGGCCGTGAAAGAACATGGGTCGCCCCGTGTATGCGCCAAGTTCCAAAATCCGCGATTGCCGTTGTGTGATTTAAGATGACGGGCCCGCTTGACAAGACTGATGTTATGCCGACACGCTGCTTATACAGAGGAAAGACTGGCGTAATTGAGGACGGCGTGCGCACGTTAAATTGGGAAGGGTGGGCGTGAAAGAGGACGCTAAAGGCACACCCCCAGTAGGCGCCAGTGGGTGCATTGTGCAAAACAACATCTCGAAAACGGCACCTACGATGAGACGTGCTCATTAGCAAGCACAGGTGAAACGGCAAGCTATCGGAAGACCAAGGGAATAGAGCAGCCCCGCGAGGGAATTCAAGATGAACTAATCCACGGTGCTTTTGTTTTCTGAAACGGCGAGATCTAGCCATCCGGGCAAGGACGAACGACGGCGGCGCAGCGACATCCGGCAGACTACAAAGGAAAACAAGAAGAGCACGCGGGGTGATAAACGAAGCCCGACTGCTCATCACCGAGTAAAAGCCAGCAGCTGTGGCATTATGATGCATCGACCTGCCTTTCTTTCTGACTGTACGCTCAAATTAAACAAGAGTTGGTGAGCTGAGAAGGAGAGTTCTTGTAACCCGCGCCTCTGGCGTCTTAGTCAGACTCGGCGGTCCCGTCTGCCTGGAGTGAAGCGATTTGTCAGTGGAGACCTCGAGCAGGAGGAAAGGTCAGAGTGCCTCGCTGGGCTTCCATGAGCACCTCGGAACATCCGTCTTCACTGCTCACGGTCAACGCCCACTCCTGTGACGCCGATGCACAGCGAATGCTCAAAATGATCAAGCTTTGCCGCCATGCTTCCGCCAAATTAAACAGCAGAGGCAATTGAAAAGAGAATCAATTCTCGCTTCTGCGGGAAAATTGGGGTTTGTCAAAGGACGAGGGCTGGTATTCGACCAAAACGGCAGATTAAAAAACCAAAATGGCCCGCTTTCTGTTCGATATCAGGTCTGGGTCCTTGACACATTTTCAAGCCGCATGCATTGTTGATATTGGTGTTCAAGACCCCTCAAATCGATCACATTTCACCAGGATTCACCAAGGTTGAGGACACCCAAAAGGCAATACATTTATTGGAGGAACAAACAGAAAAATATGCCGACAGTTAATTTTCTTTGTGTAATTCTTTGGTGAATGGAGTTCTGGCCGGTATGGACTCACTTTTCTTGCTCTCCATCAGGGGACAAATTGACAATCAATCCAATAACA
>NW_017806235.1:197879-221421 GCF_001891065.2 Hippocampus comes
TACATTTTCCACGTAATGGGGCCGTTTCCAGCCCGACGAGATGCCTGACACAGGAACCATTAAAGCTCAAGTCGAAGCCGTGAGCAAGACGGTCCTAACGGGGGAGACAATAAAAGCCTTCGCTTGTAGTGACTCACAAAGCGCAGGATGTGATGCGTGAGGGCAAAGGAAGAAAGCTCCGCGACAGACCGAGACTGCCACCGCCAGACACCGGCCTGCTGATGTAACTGGTCAAGAATGAACACTCGAATGACGAAAGCCCGGCCCGAGGAAGCGACAATAAAACCAAATATAGATTGAAATTGTAGTCCCGCAGCAGCAGGAGGTTCCGCGTCCAAACCCAGAACCAAGAGCGGCAGCTAGCCACTATTCAAAGGCGGCCAACTTCTGTTTGGCGTTGGCAATATCAAAACACTTTTTAGCATTCACTTTCATATGTTGCTGGAAAAACGGGGGGGGCGGCGGTCAAACGTAGCATCTTAGACGCCTTGGGAATTTTGAACCGTCTTTGAAAGATTGATGATGCCGACCCGCTCAGTGACCGCGGTTACGGCTTGGAAGTGTTTTGATCCAAAGGTTTACTGTAAATGTAACTTTGCTACCAATTCAAGATAGGTCGCCTCCATAGGAACGGAACTTCAAAGGCTGTTTAGCTACTTTTACCAGTCAATCCCACTTCAAACGCCAGGAAAGCGGGGATGCAATATGACCGCGCAGGTCGGTCAAAGCTGAGCTTCAACGATCACTGCTCAATTTGCCACGGCCATCCAAGAGCCCATTTATCTTCGTTTCCTCTTTAGGGTTGGCATAGCTGACATTCCTGAGCAGCGTGCTCGGGATGCTTGCGCGAGACGTCACTTCATGAACAAGCGAACGCACACGGGAGCAGCGTTCCTGAGGTGTGTCGCTTGCGGCGGCGAAGAAATACAGCCGGTGCGTGGCCAACGGGACACGTACGACAAGTTTTTCAGGTCCCGCTCCAATCATTGGCTCCATCGCAAGGAGGGAGGTGGAAACGTCAACACAGTGACCAGTCTTTACCGAAGATCCATATAGTACAGGGGGGGCAGAATCCTCACCCGCCAAGGCAAACTTTCGCCTCACTTGTTTAACTTTTATCATGGCAGTTACATACACTACACTGGGGGTTCGATTCGCAGAGTAATTTTTGGAATAATCTATTGGATAATTGATTCTGAAAAGGTTTGTTTGTGACAGCCCTAATTCTTGACATCAAACGGCTCTTGTGATACAATGTCATGACACGTGGTGGCTCGAGTTGAAATTTGCCAACTCAAGTGAATTGGCACAGAAGCGCATTTTCTCGGGTTCATCAGACTCAAATCACATCAAATGTATTTTCACATCATCCAAATTCACACCTATTCACGCACTTGCATTGACTTAATATTTAATAGTGTCATGTAAATAGTTTAATTTGCACCATGACGAAAAATATGACTGAAAATGGAAGGATGGTTGTTTGTTTATATGTGCATTACGATTGACTGCCAACCAGTGCAGGGTGTACTTTTCCTCTCACTCAAACTCAACTGTGATAGACTGCATCACTTGTGACGCTAATGAGGAGAAGCAGGAGAGAGAAATTGATGCATTGCTGTTCCCATGTGCCTGACTACCTGGGAACTCGTCCGGGGTGTATACCACCTCTTGCCACAAAGTCAGTTGTGATAGAAGAGGCTAAACTGTAAAGAGAAGAGATGAATGGACCGACTGAAATGCTCTTACAGACCACAACATGACCCATGAGCCATATGTTGCCCACCAGGACTGGAGAAACATTATCAACAAAAGCATTGGACTCACCTTAATGTAATTTTAACCACCTCTGAGTTATTTAACAACCATGAGAGAATAATCCGGTGTCATAAATCATCAATAGCTGTGATTTCAGTGATCCTGGGCCTCCCAGACATCCTATTGACAATTAGCTCCGACGGCTAACAGTTCTGAGCACGACCGCAGTAAAAGAGTGACACGGCCGCAGTCCGAGGAAAGAAGTGCAAGTACTTGGCGGTTCTCTCTTTTTTCGACATTGCTGTACAATGGTTGTCTCCCAAGTGACGCCCCTCCCCTTATCCGATGTACGCAAATGAAGCAACCACGTCTCGCACAAACTCTCACAATCAAATTCCAGCAAGCAAAGTGAGGCAGAATCCTCACCCGCCAAGGCAAACTTTCGCCTCACTTGTTTAACTTTTACCAATGGGAGTTACATACACTACACTGGGGGTTCGATTCGCAGAGTCATTTTTGGAATAATCTATTGGATAATTGATTCTGAAAAGGTTAGTTTGTGATAGCCCTAATTCTTGACATCAAACGGCTCCTGTCATACAATGTCATGACACGTGGTGGCTCGAGTTGAAATTTGCCAACTCAAGCGAATTGGCACAGAAGTGCATTTTCTCGGGTTCATCAGACTCAAATCGCATCAAATGTATTTTCACATCGTCCAAATTCACACCTATTCATGCACTTGCATTGACTTAATATTTAATAGTGTCAGGTGAATAGTTCAAATTGCACCATGACGAAAACTATGGCTGAAAATGGAAGGACGGTTGTTTGTTTATATGTGCATTGCGATTGACTGCCAACCGGTGCAGGGTGTACTTTTCCTCTCACTTAAACTCAACTGTGATAGACTGCATCACTTGTGACGCTAATGAGGAGAAGCAGGAGAGAGAAATTGATGCATTGCTGTTCCCATGTGCCTGACTACCTGGAAACTCGTCCGGGGTGTATACCACCTCTTGCCACAAAGTCACTTGTGATAGAAGAGGCTAAACCGTAAAGAGAAGAGATCAATGGACCGACTGAAATGATCTTACAGACCACAACATGACCCATGAGCCATAGGTTGCCCATGGGGCTGAAGAAAACATTATCAACAAAAGCATTGGACTCACCTTAATGTAATTTTAACCACCACTAAGTTATTTAACAACCATGAGAGAATAATCCGGTGTCATAAATCATCAATAGCTGTGATTTCAGTGATACTGGGCCTCCCAGTGACATCCTATTGACAATTAGCTCCGACGGCTAACAGTTCTGAGCACGATTTATTAGCCAACTCTGGCAACTTGACCGTAAAGTAAAAAAGAAAAAGAAGCGTCAACCCCTCGCACCCACCAAACTGTCTTTAAAACAAGTACGGCATGTTTTTGATGAAATCGAGATAGCGTTAAGACGGGATAAACCACAAGTCGCCCACTGGGTGTCTGGACAGTTTCACCTGTCTGTCAAGTTTGCCCCACACTGGGCGATACTAGCCATTAGCTTCGTTAGCTTAGCCGTCTGCTTAGCTGTCTTCTACGATAATAAGTAGTGGAGAGAGGGCGCAAAAAGGACGACGACGGCGGTGTCTTCTTACCCTTTGTAATAGGCCTTCACCCGGACTTGTTGGGAATTCTCGCCGGGGTGAGACATGGTGCTGTCCCGCAACGTCGGCATCATTAGCTCAGCCGCGGTCAGCCAGAATTTACTGAAGCTCCCCTTCCGTCTCCGGCTCTTTTTTTCCCTTCCTTTTTTTGTGTGCGTGTGTTGTTAGTTGTCTACCACGCCCCGAAAACTGTATCTTGAAAGCTGAGTGGGGTTTAACGAGTGAAAAGCGAGGTGAACTGAGCCGTAAAAATGAAAAATAATCGCTCGCGTGGTTAAACACAAACTGACGCGGAAAGTAAAGAAAAACTTAAGGGGCCGCCAAACAACTCCCTACTGCATAGGCCTAGTCACGGACGACACCATTGTTGGAATGTTTGCGGGGGTGGCGCATAACTTAAAACCGAAAGACGGAACATTCCGTTTTTGTTATCCAAATATTTACTCATATCTGACAGCAAAATAAAAGTCATTAACACAAACTAATCCGGTATCTGCTTCAGAAATATGTCATATCGGTATAAAATATCGCCCACAGTTACCTCAGTTGAGTCCCAGTCAGAGCAGACCAACTATAGCTTTCATGTGGACGGTGTAGTTCACGCACAAGTCTCTGAGGTTGGACCTGAGAACAGATACCCGGAGGATATGTGCCGCATTCAACTGCGCTGGTGCAGAAGAAATGGCGACATTAAGCTAAAGCCAGAGCGTGTCATTTAGCGAGGGGGCTACTTTGAAGGAAAAAAAGTGCAAAACACAACACACGTGGGTTATGAAATGGGTTTGAAACCATCCCAATGGCATGTAAGCCTCCCAAGATAAGAGGGATTCGCGGTTATCGCATACAAACTTTGATTACTTTACCGTTTCGTGTGATTTACATTTTTAAAGGTTGGGACCAGGTGTGCATTAAAAAAAAAGTGTAAAATAAAGTTTGATAGCACTTAATTGGATAACTTCAGTTCTGCACATCTGCTGCAGTCGCCATGGCAACAGTTTGGCTGCAAGGCAGTTCACCTCAGACCTCTTATTGTTGACGGGAAGTCAATCCTCCACTACTACACAGCAACAGCAATATATGACTAAATGCCCATAGTTGATTGAGGTCATAGCACGAGAAACCTTTGACTGAATGGGGTGATTGACCGGAATCCAATCCCGATGTTAGATAACACCAAGAACATACAAAACAAGGGACAAATCCAGGTATTAGTTTTCCCCAAGGTCATCAGAATGAATGGCAGTAGTTGAGTGGAAGCCAACGCGTGTAATAGAACACACTCCAGGTATTAGATGACCCCGGAACTTCCTATGTTTTTTTGAGAATGCTGATTCCGGTTCGAGGCAGCACTGAGGGCATCTGAGGGAATTGGTGTACTTACATGGAAAGGGCCTGTGCATTTTAAAAGAAAGCAACTGATACTACCTGCCAGACTGTTTTTGAGAGGATGACAATCCATGTGACTAGGCAGTATCTGGAACATGTGAATGGGTGGGCATAGTTGAGTGGAGTTTAATCCGGGTATGAAATACCACCTGAGGCCTCAAAGACTTCCGATTGAATGGGCATGTCTAAGTGGAATCGAATCCAGATGTTAGCCAGCACCTAAGACCTTATTTTTTTTTAGACATTAAGCCGTGTAATAGACAGCACGGAAAACAACTAAATGGCCATTTTAATGCAAGACTGGCTCTTGCATTAAAATGGCCATTTAGTTGCAGTAGCAGTAGACATCACCTGGGATCTCTTCCATACAGTACTCAGAAGATGGCAATTCATATAGTCGAGACAACACCAAAGACCATGGAATAAACAGGTGTTGATTAAATCGAATTGACTCCAAATATTGGACAGAACCTGAAACCTCTGCACATTTTATTCAATTTCATTGGAAAGAATGCTAGGCAAGGTAATAGGCGAGGTCAAGTTGATAAGCTGAAACCAGCGCTCGACAGCTCGCATAGCCCGGCATGCCCACAATGCTCCTGGCAAAATTTTCAAATGTTACTTTTTTTTTTTTTCTCTCTCACAAGCCACATTTTGCACCTCATTAATCATTTTTTTTTCTTGTTATGTCTTGAAGCAGCTTGCCTCTATTTGCCGCCGTCAGCAGTCTATTTTCATAGCGCCTGCAGCCACGGCGGCAGTCACCTTCCCGTTCACCCACGTCCTCCCGGGTACAAGTGTGATCAATAATATTAATAGTAAAAATGATTAAAAGTGTTTGATGGCATACTACGTTATACTGCCGCTCGTGCCCACAAACAAATAATTAATCATCTGACCGAATTGTTTCATTCAACAATAAAACAGGTTTTAGGTGGTCAATCCAGGTGTTGACTGCACCAAGGACATTGCGGAAGAATGAATGTGCAAACACACGTGGGAGTCGGATGAGTTGTTTTCAAGACCAGTCCAGGCATTAGACAGGACAAAGGACATCGGAATGAATGGGCATAGTTGAGTGGAATCCAATCCAGGTATTAGACAGCACCACGGGACCATCCCATGTGCCTGACTACCTGGAAACTCGTCCGGGGTGTATACCACCTCTTGCCACAAAGTCACTTGTGATAGAAGAGGCTAAACCGTAAAGAGAAGAGATCAATGGACCGACTGAAATGATCTTACAGACCACAACATGACCCATGAGCCATAGGTTGCCCATGGGGCTGAAGAAAACATTATCAACAAAAGCATTGGACTCACCTTAATGTAATTTTAACCACCTCTGAGTTATTTAACAACCATGAGAGAATAATCCGGTGTCATAAATCATCAATAGCTGTGATTTCAGTGATCCTGGGCCTCCCAGACATCCTATTGACAATTAGCTCCGACGGCTAACAGTTCTGAGCACGATTTATTAGCCAACTCTGGCAACTTGACCGTAAAGTAAAAAAGAAAAAGAAGCGTCAAACCCCTCGCACCCACCAAATTGTCTTTAAAACAAGTACGTCATGTTTTTGATGAAATCGAGATAGCGTTAAGACGGGATAAACCACAAGTCGCCCACTGGGTGTCTGGACAGTTTCACCTGTCTGTCAAGTTTGCCCCACACTGGGCGATACTAGCCATTAGCTTCGTTAGCTTAGCCGTCTGCTTAGCTGTCTTCTACGATAATAAGTAGTGGAGAGAGGGCGCAAAAAGGACGACGACGGCGGTGTCTTCTTACCCTTTGTAATAGGCCTTCACCCGGACTTGTTGGGAATTCTCGCCGGGGTGAGACATGGTGCTGTCCCGCAACGTCGGCATCATTAGCTCAGCCGCGGTCAGCCAGAATTTACTGAAGCTCCCCTTCCGTCTCCGGCTCTTTTTTTCCCTTCCTTTTTTTGTGTGCGTGTGTTGTTAGTTGTCTACCACGCCCCGAAAACTGTATCTTGAAAGCTGAGTGGGGTTTCACGAGTGAAAAGCGAGGTGAACTGAGCCGTAAAAATGAAAAATAATCGCTCGCGTGGTTAAACACAAACTGACGCGGAAAGTAAAGAAAAACTTAAGGGGCCGCCAAACAACTCCCTACTGCATAGGCCTAGTCACGGACGACACCATTGTTGGAATGTTTGCGGGGGTGGCGCATAACTTAAAACCGAAAGACGGAACATTCCGTTTTTGTTATCCAAATATTTACTCATATCTGACAGCAAAATAAAAGTCATTAACACAAACTAATCCGGTATCTGCTTCAGAAATATGTCATATCGGTATAAAATATCGCCCACAGTTACCTCAGTTGAGTCCCAGTCAGAGCAGACCAACTATAGCTTTCATGTGGACGGTGTAGTTCACGCACAAGTCTCTGAGGTTGGACCTGAGAACAGATACCCGGAGGATATGTGCCGCATTCAACTGCGCTGGTGCAGAAGAAATGGCGACATTAAGCTAAAGCCAGAGCGTGTCATTTAGCGAGGGGGCTACTTTGAAGGAAAAAAAGTGCAAAACACAACACACGTGGGTTATGAAATGGGTTTGAAACCATCCCAATGGCATGTAAGCCTCCCAAGATAAGAGGGATTCGCGGTTATCGCATACAAACTTTGATTACTTTACCGTTTCGTGTGATTTACATTTTTAAAGGTTGGGACCAGGTGTGCATTAAAAAAAAAAGTGTAAAATAAAGTTTGATAGCACTTAATTGGATAACTTCAGTTCTGCACATCTGCTGCAGTCGCCATGGCAACAGTTTGGCTGCAAGGCAGTTCACCTCAGACCTCTTATTGTTGACGGGAAGTCAATCCTCCACTACTACACAGCAACAGCAATATATGACTAAATGCCCATAGTTGATTGAGGTCATAGCACGAGAAACCTTTGACTGAATGGGGTGATTGACCGGAATCCAATCCCGATGTTAGATAACACCAAGAACATACAAAACAAGGGACAAATCCAGGTATTAGTTTTCCCCAAGGTCATCAGAATGAATGGCAGTAGTTGAGTGGAAGCCAACGCGTGTAATAGAACACACTCCAGGTATTAGATGACCCCGGAACTTCCTATGTTTTTTTGAGAATGCTGATTCCGGTTCGAGGCAGCACTGAGGGCATCTGAGGGAATTGGTGTACTTACATGGAAAGGGCCTGTGCATTTTAAAAGAAAGCAACTGATACTACCTGCCAGACTGTTTTTGAGAGGATGACAATCCATGTGACTAGGCAGTATCTGGAACATGTGAATGGGTGGGCATAGTTGAGTGGAGTTTAATCCGGGTATGAAATACCACCTGAGGCCTCAAAGACTTCCGATTGAATGGGCATGTCTAAGTGGAATCGAATCCAGATGTTAGCCAGCACCTAAGACCTTATTTTTTTTTAGACATTAAGCCGTGTAATAGACAGCACGGAAAACAACTAAATGGCCATTTTAATGCAAGACTGGCTCTTGCATTAAAATGGCCATTTAGTTGAAGTAGCAGTAGACATCACCTGGGATCTCTTCCATACAGTACTCAGAAGATGGCAATTCATATAGTCGAGACAACACCAAAGACCATGGAATAAACAGGTGTTGATTAAATCGAATTGACTCCAAATATTGGACAGAACCTGAAACCTCTGCACATTTTATTCAATTTCATTGGAAAGAATGCTAGGCAAGGTAATAGGCGAGGTCAAGTTGATAAGCTGAAACCAGCGCTCGACAGCTCGCATAGCCCGGCATGCCCACAATGCTCCTGGCAAAATTTTCAAATGTTACTTTTTTTTTTTTTCTCTCTCACAAGCCACATTTTGCACCTCATTAATCATTTTTTTTTCTTGTTATGTCTTGAAGCAGCTTGCCTCTATTTGCCGCCGTCAGCAGTCTATTTTCATAGCGCCTGCAGCCACGGCGGCAGTCACCTTCCCGTTCACCCACGTCCTCCCGGGTACAAGTGTGATCAATAATATTAATAGTAAAAATGATTAAAAGTGTTTGATGGCATACTACGTTATACTGCCGCTCGTGCCCACAAACAAATAATTAATCATCTGACCGAATTGTTTCATTCAACAATAAAACAGGTTTTAGGTGGTCAATCCAGGTGTTGACTGCACCAAGGACATTGCGGAAGAATGAATGTGCAAACACACGTGGGAGTCGGATGAGTTGTTTTCAAGACCAGTCCAGGCATTAGACAGGACAAAGGACATCGGAATGAATGGGCATAGTTGAGTGGAATCCAATCCAGGTATTAGACAGCACCACGGGACCACTGTTGTTTCTGAGATCTGTTCAGTAATTAGACAGCAGCAACAACGGGAATGAATGGGCATAGTTGAGTTGAAGCCAATCCTGGTATTAGATCATCTCCCAGGACCTTTGGGGTTTTTTTTTTTTGAGAGCTTTTTGACGTCACCAAGGATGTGGTTGACGAATCAACGTGTGTAGATAGATGGAAGCTATTCCACGTCGTTGACCGTATGTGGGACCACTGAATGAATCCAGGTACACAGATGTTTGACTGAACAAGTAATATGGGATAGTTACATACCAACGAGTACAGGTGTTGGACTGGACAAAAACAGTTTACAGGAAAAATGTTTTATTTGGAAAAAGCTGTCAAATGATGGCAGCTTGTTTACACATATACAAAAAAAGTATATATATATATATATATATATTTTGAAACGTTGCTATAGTCTTAAGTGCCAACGAGTACATGGCGGGAAAAAAAAAAAAAGACTTCACTGAAAGTGTTCAATATAATGTGGGGAATGTGTTAAAAAACAACAAACAACAAAAAATGGAATGTTTGAGGTGCGCTAAGATGACAAAAAAAAAAAAAAAAAAAATAGTTCCAGTTCTTGTTGGTGAGGCCATGTAAGCAGAGAGGCACTGCATAGCTGACAGTGAAGGCTGATGCTAATAAAAAGTGGAAAGTGAGAATAAAAAGGACCGTACGTAAAAAGAAGTGTAAAATAATAAATTAAAGGTGAGGAGTGCATTGACGCGCAACCTCAAGGTGCGCTCTCTTGCCGGTCCTTGTCTACGGCTATCGAGCGCACCAGCTCTTCCACCCAGCGCACCTCGTGCGCCACCTGCTCGGCCAGAGCCTCGTAGCGGTTCTCCAGGCGTCCGAACTTGCGCTTGAGCGCGCCAGCGGCCTGCGCAGCTCCGCGCGCATCCTCCTGGCTCTTCTTGCGCTGCGCCTGCGTGCGCTGCAGCTCCTGGCGGACGGTGCCCAGCTGGCCCGAGATGCCGCGGCTCTCCTCCTTGTACCAGCCCTCTTTTTCCTCGTAGATGGACAGAAGCGCGGCCACGTCGTCGCGGCAAGAGCGCCGGTTGCGCTCCAGCTGGCGCAGGCCCTGCTCGGCCGCCGCGATCTCCTCCAGGACCTGCGAGAAGCGCTCGAAGTTGACGTAGGTGTTGTTGGGCGGCATGCTGGAGTGCGACTTGATGGTGTACTCCTTCAGACGCGTGGTCTTCAGACGCCGGCGCTCCGGCTTGTGCTCGTGGTCCTCCTGGCGCACGTTGCGCCGCTTGATCACCTGGACAACGCCAAAGCAGCAATGTCAGTCGGTTGTAAACTCCTATCACAATCTCATCTTGTATCAGGAGGGATAAAACGGTAAACCTGGGATGATGCAATGAGGTGCAGTGAAACACTTTATTTTTTCTCCCTTCCCCACCACCAATTTTGCTGCTGTAGACTGCAAATTTCCCCAGTGTGTGGGACAAATAAAGGTTATGTTATGTTTGCGATAACATTTACAATAACGATGGGGAGGGTTACCGTCGCTACCGTATTTAGAGTCTCCCTCTCGCTCTCTAATATTAGTCATATATATTTCCAACAGTGGTCCACAGCAGTGAAGGAAGATGGTACATCACCTTAATCCATGGATGTTGAAGACTGTCATCAATGGTCATTCTCTTCCTGCAACGGAAAGTCAAGTCAGAAAAAGACAGCAATGAAACGTGAAGAAACAAAGAGATTGATTTGGTCTGCTACTTGGGATCTTTGACCAGCAGGCGTCGTATGAAATCTTTGGCCAATTCGCTGGTGTTGCTGAAGTATTCCTCGTCAAAGTCGTAGTTGACCGCTGAGATGTTGGTCAGTGTCTCCTGCTTTGTCTCACCCAGAAACGGAGAAGCGCCGCTCAACCTGCCGGGAAACGTTGGACGCTTTAGAGGATGACAGAGTGAAGCGGTTGAATGCTTGTTCGCATGTTCGCCTTGTGGGATACGACGACACTTACAAAATGTACGTGATGACGCCGATACTCCTGCACAGAAAAAAGAAAAGATGGCTTGAGAATGTCACATGGGAATCCTCACAATGCGCGTGTGGGTTTAAAAGTCTACCTTAAATCCCAAAGATGCACAGAATCACATAAGACGAGTTAAAATACATCAATAAAATATACAGAACCAATCCCAATGTTCAAAGACAGACAACCCTAAATCCTAAACATGTGTACATATTTAAAGCACGGGATTTAATAGGCGTACCATCAACGCCATAAAAGTTGCACATGTTGAAGTAAAACGACCAAAAGTCCTATAAAACAGGGTCCGACAATGCCGGTGGCCCAATGGCCCAGGGCCAAAACATGACTGTGTCGGGCCACCTGAAGTTCGCTGATGCTGGCTCGACCTGGGTGGCCCCCGTCTTATCTACGTGCATATCCAAGTCACACAGGATAAAATACGACCACCATAAATGTCGTTGAAATTGTGCTGCCTTGAAATAAAACTGCTGTGAACCCCATAAAACGTATGCGGGTGAAAACCAGCCTACTGTAAATCCCGTCAACGTGTCCTCTTACAAGAAGAGCAACGCAAATGTCTTCATGGATGGGAATGTGTACGGTGAGGCGCGGAGTCACAGAGCAAAGCAGGTTGTTGTCTTACCACATGTCGGCCTCCAGTCCCAGCGGTTCATAGTTGACTATTTCTGGAGCTGCAAAGCACGGAGGAACCAAGATGTCAATGTGAAGCAGATGTGGAGACCGCACAAAGTCGCTCACTCGGCAAGAAACTCAACACGTTGGGAGGAGGGGGGGGGGGGGGTTATTGAGCCGCTAAACCCACCTACGAACTCGGGCGTTCCGAAAATGTTCTTGAACTCATTGCCGGCTTTGATCTGATGGGCGATGCCAAAGTCGATGAGCTTTATCCTGGGATTGGGAACATTCTTGTCCAGCAGCATTATGTTCTCAGGCTGCAACGCAACACAGCAACAACGCTCAGCGTTCGTCCACAGCACGGCCAATGTTTTACATGACAGTCATACAAGTGCAGAGAGACCGCACAGATGCAACTGCATCTATGCAGTAAACCCCTGCTTATTCAAGAATTATGAGGCTGGATATCCTTTAAAGTTAGTTTGGAAAAGTTAACGAGGCAGTTTTGAGTTGTTTCGAAATGTTCCTTTTGTTAATTCTCCATCGACGTGATTGTGAATGCTTGCTATTGGTGCCTTGCGATTGGCTGGCGAGCAGTTGGATGACGCAAGTGTCGCCCAATAAAGTGCCGAGTGTCCGTACCTTGAGGTCGAAGTGTGCGATGCGCTTGGAGTGCAGGTAGTGCACACCGTCCAAGATCTGCTTGAGGAACTGCGTGGCTTCCTCCTCGCTCAGAGACTCCTTCTCGGCGAGAAAGTCAAAGAGCTCACCGCCGGACACCAGCTCCAGGATGAGGATGACATCAGTCTTGTTCTCGAAGATGTCGTGCAGCGTGATGATGTTACTGTGCTGGATCTCGCGCAGGATGTTGACCTCGCGCTCGATCTCCTCGCGGCTCACGCCCCGCCGGCTGGACGACAGGCGGCGCTTCTTGATGAACTTGGCGGCGTACTCGCTGCCCGAGCTCTTCTCCTTGCACTTGCGCACAATGGCAAACTGACCGCTGAGGGGAGAAGGCAACAGCAGTGTGTGTATGTTTTTTTTTTCATGTATAATGCCACCACAAACCCAGCCACTGGGGGGCAGTGCCCTCCCCTGGGGGTGCACTGTTCCCCAGTGTCGGTCCCAGGCCCGGAGAAATGGGGAGGGTTGCGTCAGGAATGGCATCCGGCGTAAAACTTTTGCCAAGACGACCATGCGAGTTGGTAGGACGGTTTACAGGGGCGGATGGAAATTACTGACTCGCTGTGGCGACCCCTGAATAGGGACGTGCCGAAAGGAGAAGAAGAAGAAGAAGAATGCCACAACAGAAGAGTATAAGAGGATAAGAAGTGCGCACGCACGCACGCACACACACACACACACACACACACACACACACACACACAAGATCCGAACAGCATACCTGCCCAGCTCCTCTCCCATCTCATAGTGCAGCTCCACATCCTCTTGCCTGAAGCCAGCCATGACGTGTCGGCTACACCAATGCTGCTGGCCCGGCTGCCTTTCTTTGCGTGTGTCAGTTGTGTGTTACACTGCAAAGACGTGATTACATACTTAAAAGAAAAGAGCTGGCTCGAGGCAACAACATCCAAATTGACATCACGTGTTCTTTCGTTTCTTTCCTCCTTATTTGGCCAGCAGTATTGAAGATGATGTCAGCGAGCCCCCTGCATTCCAGTCCTACTTACATCATCTCCTTGCCAATCAGTCTCAGTTAAATGGACTACTATACGGACATTTGAACTATTTTCTACAAACGGAAAACTGAGACTGAAAAGGAGCTTTGATTGAACACAAGAATGACAGTGACTCGCAAATTTGGATTGGACATAGTATTGTGACTTTAGGATAGGAACGGATAAACATAAAAATAGCACGTACGCGTGAAGCAAAAGCATCATGGAAATTAGAGGAAAACAAGTAATATTCGAATTACAAACCTCTTTTTGTGGTGGCGGTGCTGGTTATGGAGTGGGGGTTGAGAAAAAACAAAAAGAAACAGTCGGGACTCAAGACGGTAGTTAGCTTAGCTGACCAGCTAGCTTGAAGGAGCCGCTGAAAAGCACCGATTGGCGGTCATTGAAAAACGCTCAATAAAGTAAAGTTTGGGATGGAATTTAACCCACCCAAAGTTATTTTCGAGGAGATACTTACGTTTGTATTGGGTTAGTAGTGCTGCATTCCGATCAAATTAACTGACTGTGTGAGTTGAAGTATAACCGGGCGAGTGATACAGTCACTGAACTTCCGTTACGACTTGTCAGAATAAAAGTCCTCGTTAAGGTAGTCGGAGCGAGAACAGCGGAGGAATGCCTTCAATAATACTCATACAAATGGGAAGTTAATTAAATTATTAAATACATCGGAGTTTTATCTTAACATTTATTTTTTCTTAATTTTCCTCATAAAGTATCTTGTTCCGAAGGATGATTTCTGCCAAGTTCCGGCGTTGCTGTAAGAAACCAATGCAGGTATGACTGCCAGAAGGGAAAACATATGGAATGATGTCATCCGCAGTTTTAACGCCGCAGTGAGTCAAGCGGTGCCCGCGACGCTAAACTTCGAAAGCAATACTGTACGTATGACGCACAGATTAGATTTTTCTACAACATAACCAATAGAAAGACAGACCATACTCTGAAAGACATTGTCGAATTTAATAACAAATGTACCATTAAGTTCCACATTGTCATGTTAAAAACATGCGCAAAAAGCTAGTTCCCTGACCGGGAATCGAACCCGGGCCGCGGCGGTGAGAGCGCCGAATCCTAACCACTAGACCACCAGGGACTGATACCGAGTGTAAGGCATGAGCGATATGAATGCATAAATATATGGGACAAGTGCTTACTGCACATTTTAATAAATTGATGTACAAAAAAGGCGATCCTTTATTTTTTTTAATCACTTAGAAAACTATAAACTGTAATAAGTTGTTAACTAAAAGGCGGTGTATTTTCTTAAATTAATTGATTCATTGTATTTAATCCTTGAGAACTGTAGCATGTACAGTAATTAATTGTATTTAATCCTTGTGAACTGTACCAGGAAACATTTCCGGGTGGGGCGTCATTCAATGGGCGTGTCTTCGGGACAGCTGGTGGTGGGGTGTTCACTTCCCTGCTTTCCGTTGGATGGGGGTCAGAACAACAACATAGCTGCCCGGCCTCACGATGACGGTCCCCGGCCTCGGAACAATGATCTGGGCCGCTCTTTTAGTCATCCACCAGGTGGGTGGGCGACACTTACGCCGACTTTTTTTTTTCCTACCAAACATCACTCCTCCCCACCGGTGGGCTTTGTGTTTTTTTCCTTGTGCCCGGCGACGAACATTTATCTAACCACATCATCGTTGATCAAAAAATAAAATAACGCAAGATTCGCATTTTTGCTACTCGCTTAGTCAAGTCTGACACCAGTTGACAACTTCGTAGCATCCTGTCAGCGCCATTGTAACCGTGTTAAGCGATGTTTTAAATGCATGTTAGCAATTAAGTCATTTTGGGTGGTAGTGGCTAGCTAACGCCGCTAGCATCCGAGCTAAGAGTCGCCTCTGCGGCGAAATGAAATTTGACATTTACCGACATTCGAGTCAATTTCTGTGAGCTGATTCATGCCACACGGCCTTCTGGTTGTCCAGTCATGTTGAATTTTTTCCCCTCACCTACGCGAGGGGGCTATTGAGGGGTGTCCATGTGTTCCATCACTACCTTTTGTTACTAGCACAAATGCTAATATGAATCACTCATTTCATAACATCAGCCTGCAATTCTAAAAGATAAAATATCTCTTAAGTCTTGGTTGGGCTGTTGAGACACATTTAGTGTACCTAACAATGTGGCCCGTGAGGGTACAAGGTTGTTTTCCAGGAGTCACTTCGACGTAAACGGACATTTTGGGTGAATAATAGCCAAACGTGGTCAAATAGTGGCTCCTTGAGATACGCGTTGAATTCATTTCGCGACCATTTTTAACTCAAAACACTCGTATCTCAAATCCTGTTTTCTCCTTGAAATATATTCCTTTTATCTATTTAAATCCCCCCCCCCCTCGCCCTCCCAATAGAGGTACAGCACTGCCTAGAGCTTGAGTGGGGAAATGTACGATCGTCTGACCTCCTTTTCCAGCTCCTTAGTACAGCACTAATATTAGTTGTCTAATATATACACCCACACACACATATGACAAAGGATATGAGTTTTTACCAAAGTGCGGCCGTTGTGACACAAGTCGAGTTCACTGCCATCATAAAGTGTTCGTATCTCAAGTTTGAATTCGGATCTGGCAAAACTTGAAACGTTGGACGACTCAGATCTCAAGGCACCACGTTTTTTGTTCTTGTCCTCCCACGTACACAGGTGGCAGCGGAACATGGCATGGCTCATTTCAGCGATGACAACAAAGGGAAGGACTACTGCATCTTCTTTAACTCGCAATGGGCACGTCTGCCTCAGGACCTCAACAAGGCGGTGAGTAATTGAGGATCGCTTTGATACGCTGCGATCGAACATCAGCGTTTCCCCATGTATTCGCAGTCGCGTCTCCAGATCTACGACCTGACCACATCGGTCTTGTGCTCGCCCGCCGACGTCCCGGAGGGCGGCTTCCCCAACCGCATCGCCATGGTGATGAGGGGTAACTGCACCTTCTACGAGAAGGTCCGCCTGGCACAGATGAACGGCGCCAAGGGCCTGCTCATCGTCAGCAAGGACAGACTGGTAACATCAATCAGATTGGAGGATTCCAATTGAATGCGGCGCCTGGCAATTTGCTTTGGCTTCATTTCAGACGCCACCAGCGGGAAACAAGACTCAGTACGAGGAGATTGACATCCCCGTCGCGCTGCTCAGCTACTCTGACATGCTGGAGATAAGCAAGGTGAGAGCCAGTCTTCCATCATGCATCATTGCAACATACCTAGTCAAAAAAATAAAACATCAAGTCTCATTTACAAATGAGACTTGACGTCACGCCCGAGTTGACTCATTCTGTTTTGCGTGGTAGATGTTTGCCAAGGGTAGACTGGTGGCCATGTACGCTCCCAAAGAGCCGGTGCTGGACTATAACATGGTCATCATCTTCCTCATGGCTGTGGGAACCGTCGCCGTCGGTGGCCACTGGGCCGGCAGCAAAGACCGCAAGAAGTAAGTGTGGATGTTGCGGCGGGGAGGATTGGTCGCAAAAGCAGTCGAAGAATTCAGCGACTAAAGTGGCGGTCAGCATCACCTGAAAATCAACTGCTCTCCCCCCCCATAATATGTACCTTGGATCCCTCCTTCCACACGCAGGCGCTACATGAAGCACAAGCGTGACGATGGGGCGGACAAGCAGGACGAGGAGACGCTGGATGTGACTCCCATCATGATCTGTGTGTTTGTGGTCATGTGCTGCAGCATGCTGGTGCTGCTCTACTTCTTCTACGACAGCCTGGGTAAAAAAAAAAAAAAAAAAAAAGCAGACACGAAACAAGCCATGAAGTACATCCCAATAGATGTCCTTCCACAATTTGATCTTTTTTGCCCTGGTTGCAGCAATTTGGGTGATAGCCATTTTCTGCCTGGCGTCATCCGTGGGGCTCTACAGCTGCTTGTGGCCTTTTGTGCGCCGCTTTCCTTTCTGCAAGTGCAGGTGAGACAAAGGACGCCGCCCTCAAAATGCAATGAAACATGTTATGTGTGGGTTCGCGACCAAGACAACAAAATAATAAAGAAATAAAATTGCTTATGTCAATAGTTTAAAATTGAAACATACTCATAACTATGACCCCAAAATAGAGGACCAAGTCGCCGCTTCGCAACATGCAGAAAATGCCCATCACTGTTTACAAAGATACTTACAAAATGTCCCAAGCGACTGCATCTTTAGCAGGTATGCACCGATACAACTTTTAGTCCTGTACTGTGTACTCACCAAAAGAATCGCAACTCACCGCCACCGCACGAAACTCGTTGCTTGCCGGTCGGTGGCCAAGACGGCAACTCGCAGGGTGGCTGTCTCCGCTGCCGCCGCAGAAGGAAGTTGCAGGCACCTACACTGATTGTTAGCCGTTTCTAAAGCCACACAAACACCGCTGACATGACTCCAAGCCAGAAGGTAGACAGTATTTCATGCTGGTGATTGATGTGGTCTTAGTGCACATGATATTAGGGAGTGCAGATCATGTACAAAGGTACAGCATCAGCACTGATGCCCGATACAAGCGTGGTTGTGAGATGGGCTTTTTTTTTTTTTCTTTCTTTTTCCCTCCACGCAGAATTCCGGAGAACAACCTTCCCTACTTGCACAAGCGTCCTCAGGTGCGCGCCCTGCTGCTGTCGGCACTCTGCGTGGGCGTCAGCATCACCTGGATGGTCTTTCGCAATGAGGACCAGTGAGTATAGAGACACTTTCATACACAGACCAGTGGGGAGGGGTGAGGTGGGCGGGGGGTAATGCCCCGATGGGGACGTAACAGGAATTACCGCCTTTATGCAGAACCAAGCGAAGTTGGAATATGACTTCACCAACCGGCTATCACATGATTTGCAGAAAGCAGACATAGGCTTTGTTTCTGTGTGTGTGTGTGTGTGTGTGTGGTCCAGGTGGGCTAATTTGCTGCAGGACACTCTGGGTATCGCCTTCTGCCTCTACATGCTCAAGACTGTCAGACTGCCCACATTTAAGGTACTCAAACGTCAACATATCATCAAGCTATTCACTGAAGATTTTTTTCCTTCCTTCTACGGCAGGCTTGCACTTTACTACTGACGGTGCTCTTCGTCTACGACGTCTTTTTCGTGTTCATCACGCCCTTCTTTACAAAGGTAGCTTTACGGATGCCACCTCGTTCTCAGCTGTTGGTCATGTCACGCGTTCCTTTTCTCTGCGCAGAGCGGCGAGAGCATCATGGTGGAGGTGGCGGCAGGCCCTTCCGACTCAGCCACACACGAAAAGGTCAATGGTTTTTTTAACGCTTATATATATCTATATATATAAAAATTCCGAGCTTGATTTTGCTGGTTTGGTCCGCAGCTTCCGATGGTGCTCAAGGTGCCGCGCTTGAACTCCTCACCCCTCGCCCTATGCGATCGGCCCTTCTCCCTGCTGGGCTTTGGCGACATCCTGGTGCCAGGTGATTTAATGACACCCCTAAATCTAATTGTAGACCTCCACCAAGGCCTAACTCTTCACCAAAGTGACCCACACTACTTACCGTATCACGGATAGTGACGCACGACAGACTGACAGCACTATATATTTTTTTTTCTTACTTTTAATTTTTGGTGTGAACTGTCTCGTTGGTTACGATCCGAATCAATACGAAATACAAAGTCAATCTGAAACAGTAATAATTGGGTTTCAGATCTTAAATTATTCATACAGCTGTAGATTAAAAAATACGTTGCCTATTTTTTTTTAATTTGAATTAAAAAAATATATTTTAGTTGCTTTTCAAGTCATAAAACTATCTATTTTTTAAAATTCAAAACAGAATTTGTCAATTCTAAATCAACTTCGGATTCATGGACACCCTGCTATTGGTATCGTTTGATTTTTTTTTTTTTCTCTCCCCTTCTCCCCCAGGCTTGCTGGTGGTGTACTGCCACCGCTTTGACATTTTGACACAGTCCTCCAGGATCTATTTTGTGGCCTGTACGATTGGTACGTAATTACCAGTCGATACATCATATGACAGGGCCATTTTTATTATTATTTTTAACGACAGTCCCATCTCCGCTATATTTAGCGTACGGCGTGGGCCTGATGATCACTTTCGTGGCGCTGGCCCTGATGCAGATGGGCCAGCCAGCCTTGCTCTACCTGGTGCCTTGCACTCTGCTCACCAGCCTGGCGGTGGCGCTGTGGCGAAGGGAGCTCTCTCAGTTCTGGACCGGCAGCGGATTTGTGGTGACTACCAGTTTGATATAAGCGCGCAACAACAGACAATACTTTTGACTCGAGGAAAGAAAAATCACTCTAAATAGAATAAAGTTAACTTTTTTTATTTTATTTTTTTATACATTCCAACTGCTTGTTTCTTTTTTGGGGGGGGTTCTATCTAGTCTGCTGCTGAGGGCTCAGCTGTCTGTCAGTGTCACTGCAGGTATTCTGTCTGCTTTGTTACCTTACACTCAATTTTTTTTCCCGCGATATTCAGAGCCTCCATTTTGTCAATTCTTAATGAAGCATAAAGACAACTTTTATCGGCGCTGCTGTTTGTTTTCATAATTTTTTTGCGTGAAACAAAAATACAGAGCAGACTGCAAATTTCACTCAAATTGACAGTTGGGAAAAACATGAATAGATATCCTAGTGATTGACAAATAAGTGGGGTCCACAGTGACAGCAGATGCCACCATTTTGAGGAATGACATAAACTTGGAGGTACATGCTTTTCATGGGACAGCAATCATTTATTCTTGATTGGAAATGAGCGCGTTGACTTCGTAATGTGTGACGGCTTCATTCATGAACGTCACGGTCATTTCATTTGTATCCCTCGCAGCCTGCCATAGCTCTCGCTCCCATCAAGTGTACACAAACAGCGGGGACCCAACCCGAGGGGTCAGCGGGCGCTGACGCAGCCAATCACGGCCAAGACCCCGGTCCGCCTCAGGACATGCCCCTGGCTGAACACGAGGAAAAGCTCAACTAAAAGCGCATGTGTCCGTCTCAAGTTTATTTTCCGTATCGTGTTGCAACACACGTGGACGTTAAAAGGGACAAAGGAGAAAGAGGCGCCGCAATGTGTGTTGCTACCTCACTTTTTAAAGGGAATGAGAGCTAGGAGGGAATATGTTCCTAGCCCAGGCCCGACACGCCCCAGCGCTTGGCTCACGACAGCATTAGCTCACATGTATCATTGCTGTCCAACAAAAAGCGTGGATCTCCACATCTGAATTACGTTCAGTATCCAGAAAAGATTTGAGTTGTTTTTAGATTAAAAAAAAAAAAGACATTTTCAGTATTTCAGGGAAAAAGAAAGTCCAACAAAAAACACAGCTCTTTAAATTTTAAATTAAAAACAATTACTGCCCCCCCCCCAAGAAAGTTAAGATATTTTGAAAAAAAAAATCCAACCTGAAAAAATCATCAGATTTTTTATTTTTATTTTTTGGGATGTTTTTCAAGGAAATAATTTTCTTAAATGCTAAAGTCAATTTTTTCTTTTAATTTTTAATCCAAAATACAGAGAAAAATTTCAGGGGGATAGTTAGAATAAGAAACCAAAAGCCCAAATTGTGGATAGAAATTGCTACTATAGCATAACAGCTGTGGTGCCATTCATGCGTCTCGTGACACGAGTGTGAGTTGGTGCAATCACGGTTGTCGACTGAGCCAAGCTTTTTTTTTTTTTAATTTAAATTCCTTTTTTGCTATGTATTATTTTTTGTTTTGTTTTGCATGCGGTGGTGTGAATTCTCTACCTAGTATTACAAATGAATTATAACCTATAGTGCAGACTTGATATATTGGGTGGAGCAAACATTTTTTAAAAGTAAATAAATAAAAATGTAGCACTTTGGATCCCCACAGGAGTCATTCAAGTTACAAGAGATCAAGTTAGATTGTATGAAACATTTGCACAACTCATTCTATACAAGATCATTTCTGTGTTTTTAATGTACATATTCCGGATGTATATATGATGTGCTATATATGCTGGAGCAGGGGTCACCAATTCTGGTCCTCCTGGTCCCCCCCCCCATCCACAATGTTTTCGATACCTCCTAAAATCCAGCACACCCGATTCAAATGATTAGCTCATCAGAAGCATGATAATCAATCGGGTGTCTTTGAGGAGGGAGACCTGTAAAACTCGCTGGATCCGGGCCCTCGAGGACCAAAGTTGGTGACCCCGCCCCCGACTGTATAGGTCTTAAGACCGATGTACTCCTTTCAGTTGTGTTCAGTGCCTCCATTGAGGACAACATAGAATGAAACGTTGACTTTTGCAGTTGAATAAATAAACACTAAAGGCTTTTTGCCGAAATATCTTTGATCTTTTTCTTGTTTTCTTTACATCCCACATTTTAGTTACCGGGTAAGAAAAAAAATACTCTGGGCTTAAAACAAATCTTTTAAATGTATCCAAAAGACTAATTAAAAAAAATTTATTAATTAGACATCGTTTTGTTTGGTTGAAAAACAAAATTTATCAACAAAGTTTTCAGTTGTTTGTCAGATAAAAAAGGAACAAAACAAGCCCCTAATTTAATAGAGAGAGAAAAAAATATCTCCATATTTTGTGATTTTAAAATGTTCTCATATTTTAGGTGTTTTTCAAAAATAAATCAGCAACATCAATTTTCCTTTGTTTTGGCTAATAATCCAACCAAATCAAGTACTTAGAAAAAAATGTAAAGGTTTCATTGAATTTCAGACAGAAAAACAAAAGCATCTCCAAATATTGTACTTTCTTTATTTCATGTTTTTCAAATAGAATAAAATATCTATTTTCTTTTTGTTTTGGATTTTTAAAAATGCATTTAACAAAAATATTTAATAAAATTAACTACCATAAAAAACAAATACCAATAAAACAGTAAAATCTTTTTCCTTATTTTTTTATAAATAATTCCATAGCCTATTAGCTAGGGCACAACTATTTCAATATGCAGCAGTTTTTTTTGTTTGTTTTAATTCAAAAGCAGTGCTTGTTCTAAACTCTCCTCTGCAGTAGCTTCCATGCACCATTAAATTAAAAAGCTCCTAAAATGCAGTGTTCATTTGCAATCAAAAATACATTTGTCCAAAAAAAAATATTTGGCAATGTAAGAACATGAATAACATGGAGCATAATATTTTCTCCACTGTGCAAAATGGCTCCTGCGCTTTCCTTTTTTTTTTTGTTTTGTTTTTAAACTCTTCATCTCACGCAAAAATGTTTTAAGAAAAACACATTTGTGTTCAGTACCTCAAAGAGGACTTCCAGTCTTTCCACTCCTCAGTCCAAAATGGCGTGAATTAAAGGAAGATCACCTTCTCCGTCGGCTTCTCCAGCACTTCCTTGGGGAAAGGGGGTGGGACTGGGGGCGGGGCCTCCGCACCACTTCGGGGGTGCATGAACGACTGTGATATTTTCACGCTGCTGGCATGCCCAGATGATTCATCTACATAAAACACATCGCAAAAGGAAATGAGAGTTCAGCTGGGGTCCAGATCCGCAGCCACTTGAATGAATGAATAAATGTGTACACGTACACACCTGTACCCGAATGGGAGACGGCCCTCAGACTCCCTCCTTCCTTCCCCGTCACTCTGATGGGCACGACCTGGCTCACGTCGATGGAGGCTGCAAGCACAGAGATGTCAAATGTGTCCAGTAGGTAGACGGACAGATGACTAGATGGGCAGTCGATACAGTGATTGACAGTTATGATAGATAATACATAGAAATGATGATGATGATGATGAAGATGACCTGCGCTGTGGGCCCTCTGATGCGCCGCCCTTAGACGGAAGCCTCGGTCCTTGCCCTTGGAGATGGTGGCCAGCTTGGTGGGGATCTGCTGCACCACGCCGGCCACCTTGTGCACCTGGTTGGTGGTGCTGACCAGGTGCACGGGCAGTTCGGGTTTGGCCGCCGGAGGGACGCTCATGCTCTCCTTGCGCGGCGGGACTTTGGGCGGCGTCTCCTTGTTGCCGTCGCGGGCGATGGCCAGTAGGACGTGCGGACGCGGGCTTACGCTGGTCGGGCTGTTGGCGAGGCTGCCCCTGAATGACTTGTAGCTGGAGAGGTTGATGTACTGTGGAGGAAACATGTCACACAGCTCATGAACATTTACACGTGTATATATATATATATATATATATATATATATAT
>NW_017806235.1:221443-230021 GCF_001891065.2 Hippocampus comes
ATATATTTTTTTAAATATGAGACCATTTCTGTCTGGAAAATCTCATTTCTTTATTTTCTTCCACTGATGTACCTTTGTTCATCGCCAGGTACGTATGTCAGCAACCTACGTGCCAATTGATGGCTCTTCCACTAGATGGCAGTAGGTCGAAATGAACCTGTGTATCCAGCTGTGGCCAGAGTAAATCGACACCCGGATCGTCACTATTTCAACACAAAGACTTTGTGTTCGCTGGTGTGCCGTGAGAATTTTCAAACATAAAATTCGACAGCGCCTTGTTCATCTTGCTTTTTTGTACATTACGATTGAAAAAGTCACTCGGACAATCTCATCTCGGCAGATGTCAACACAAGCGTTTCAAAGCGTGAAGCCACTTTGACATGCGGTTATTTTTGGAAAGGATGACTACAAGACGAGACGCTCCGCCGCCGCCCGCGTTCAACTCACCGAGTCATCATAGTTTGCGTTGCCCGCACTCACGGCCTCCATGTACTTCTTCAGCTTGTCCTCCAGACGTTCTTTCTCCTGATTCAGGCTTTCTTTTTCCCTCTCCACGGCTTTGGTGGTCTCCCGGAGGCGCTCCAGACCCTGCTGGTAGTTCTCCCACTGCCGATCATACTCGCCCTTCTCCTCGCTGAGCTTCACTTCGCGCCGGGCGCACTCGTCCTCCCGCAGCCTCAGCTCGGACTCCAGGGCCTCCATGTAGAGGCTGTGGCGCTCTCGCTCCTTCTCCCAGCGTTGCTGCGCCTCGCGGTGCTGCGCCTGCAGCTTGTGCAGGTTGGCCAGGTCCTCCTTGTGCTTCTCCAGATTGCGCTGCTTCTCCTGTTCCAGCAAGGCGCTGCCGGAGGGCCGTGAATGCCTTTGACCGGGAGAACGCAGCGTGTGCTGGAGCTCGATCCGACTGTCCTGCTGGGCCACGACGGCCTGCGAGGAACGCGAGTTGAAAGATAACCGGCGTTCGCGCACGTGATTTGCGTCGCGGCGGTGGGAAAGCGGCTCACGACTTACTTGTAATGCATACAGCTTCTGGGCGAGCAGTATGACGCGTTCACACACCTGCAGAGGGAATGATCGTAATGCGACCTACAATGGGACCTCAAATGACAAGTGACCCAACTTTCGAGTTTTTCGAGAGTTGAGCTTGTTTTTGCTTCCCCCCCGAGCCACCGTTACGAGAGCCAGATAGCGGTAGCGACAACAAGAAAATGATGTCATCGACGAGTGGGCAGTCCCCGTTCGAATAACTTATCAAAGTTCCACTAGCTTAATGCTAACACAAAGTGCAAAAACCAACAGGCAGACTAACGAAACTAGCGCACAGGCAGTACGTTTCGGTAGTTAGAACCCTGGAAGCAATGCATATCTGAACACCAATAATGCAGCAACAGCGCAAGGGTGCTTCACATTCCACAGCCAAGAAATTCCGCCAGGATCCGATAGAAAGCTTCTTTGGGGTGGTGGCGCTGACAGAACAAGCACTGGCCCCAGATTTTCAGAACACGCAACAAATGTTTCATTGACTATTTGAAATTTTGACTGTATTCTTGAAAACTTGAGGAAAATCTTTTTTTTTTTTTTTTGCATGTTGTCTTTCTTGTAGTATAAAGTCTGACTGAGCACAACAGTATAAAATCTAATTTAGCATTTGACATTTTCTGGGCTTTTGAAATCATGTTCAAGCCATTCTTTAGAGAAAGATTTAAGCTGACGTGCAACATAAAAAAGATGTATCATGATTGATGGATTTAAGTGGATAAAAGTCCAAATATTGAGTATTAAAAAAGCAAGACCGCGTTCCTTTCGTGGTATATATTTTTGAAATTTGTACTGGCCCGGTTGGGGCAGCGTCAGTGAACTCTGGGTGGCCCCCGGGGGAATGTTCATGGAAAACACCGTTCAGCTCTCCGCTTCTCACCTCGGCTCGGAAGTCGCCGGTGGCCGAAGCCCAAATATGCGTCCACGCGGTGCTGGTGGCCTTTACGAGACGGCAAAAAAGGTTTCGGATGACGCGTCAGTTCGCGGGCCTAAGGTTTGCGTTTGTGTCACTCACAGGCTGCTCGTGGCTCTCGGGGAAGCGCGTCGTCTCTCGGGACGGAGCGTCGTCGGCCTTAACGCTGAGCCCGTTAAGCACGTCTCCGTCGGGAGACGTGTGATCTAATCAAAAACAACGAAGAACACCTTACCCGAAGGGATTTCTGCATGAATTCATTGCGGTGGTTACGTTCAGGAGTTCCATGCTGGTTTTATCATTCCGTTTGGTCCTACGCAGCTTACTCATGAGAGTGTTTGCAGACGGGTCAGCGTCGACCGGCCCCGAGGCCTCGGCCCTCCCGTGCGACCTCCACTTTAACACATAATCGCCCTCCTGGATGTTAGCTGTGCGGAAGAGCAGATTTTGAAGGCTTTCCACTGCAGAAACAAGTACAACAAACACCAAAAGGAACCTCATCAGCATCAGCATCGGCCTCAGAACCAAAGACGGATACATTTGGAATTTGCTCCGACCTTCATGGATGGCTCCTTTGAGCAGCGTCTCCCCCTGCTGGAGGTCGGCGGGGTCTCCTCGCAGCAGAAGCCCTTTCGTGGGGCTCTCTTGGCCGGTCATGTCCTGATACATGGTGCTGAAAATCTGCAGCTTCTCGGACAGGCACAGCTTGATGCGCTCGTCCTTCGCCTTCAAACGCTCTACCCATTTAAAAAAAAACATTCTTAAATAGTACGGATTGGAAACACACAAAGTGTCTGGATGCTGACCTTGATAGTCTTGCAATCTGCTCATCAGCTCCTGGAAGTGTTTGTCCTCCGCCGAGTAACTGGAACCGCAACGATTTGTTTCATCTCTTAGTCGAGACTTGAAATATCATGACGCGTGCAATGTGCATTTTATTATGCAATTGTGGATTTGCTCTACTAAGCAGATGACTGATAATAACGGCCACCGCGAAAAAGAGAAATAAGAACAAGAAGAAGCGTTCTGACCGGTTTATGGCGTCCCGTATGCGGCCCATCCAGGCGACACGCTCCTCCCTGGAGCCGGCGTGCAGCTCGTACATCTCGTACACCTCCTGCGGCGCGGCGGTGCACGCGCAGATGAGGAACATGGCCTTGTCCTCGTGGGCCACCTCCCTCAGGATCAGATTTTGAAGGCTGAGCACTGGCGGTTTATTATCCTGCGTGATAACATAGCGGCTCTGTGTGTGTGTGTGTGTGCGTGTCTATTTTAAAACGAAGCTTTCCCCTCCCGCACATCACTCACAACAGCAGCGAAAACCAACTTCTGATCTTTCTCTTGCAACAGCAGGAGCACGTCTGACAGCAGCACAGCATGGACGTCTGAGGAAAATCCAATCGGAGATGATTCCACTTAGACCGGGGTCTGATATAGGAAGCTTTTGCGACCGTCAGTAAACCTTTGACGTGAGGGCAGCGACATTCGACTATGTGGCAAGACCGGTTGGATCAAAGCGCCCTGATGCATGAGCCTCGTCAAACTGCAGAGGCCACGTCACAGTGGTTGCAATCAGCCAGGTTTAGGCGGTACATGAAACCTCCAGTAACTTACTGCTATTATTACAGTACTGCACGCTAAAAGTATCTCGACATTGGGACGGTAATCCTCGTCTTAAGGATATTCGAATAGCATTCATTCAAGAAAAGACTTGCGTTATCTCGTGTAAGAAATCTCAGAGTGAGACATCTGGCAGGCATTTTCTCAAAAGTTCATACGACCCTGGTGCAATTTCCCTCGCCAAACCATGGACAAGCGTCATCAATGAAACGACGCCCTTGTGCACATCTTCTCCTCCTCGTAGCTCTTCTCACAAGCACAACAAATACAAAAAGGGGAACATATCATGGAGGATGGACTTTTCAAAGGAACTTTCACCAATAGTGCCTGCCCAGGGATTGAATCAATCTTCTGTTATTTGATGTCTGAAACTTTTCAGACATCACCTCACTTCTCAAGCAGTTAAAAAGAGCCTTACCCCCCCATATTTTTCTATCGAGCAATCCGATCAAGTGGCTCTCGGGGCTTAACGCTTTCACATATCACAACACCGGAGGCATAACGTTGGATAGTACTGAGCCGTCTGCCCGCAACCTTTGGAAATGTGAAGAATCAGAATAAGCCGGAGATGGGTGACGGAACCTTTGTGTCTGCCGGAAGACTTCCAGGCGAGCGGGCCTTCGTGCAGCAGCGCGCGGTCGCCCTGGATCAGTTCCTCCCGACGGATCAGCTGGCCGTCTTTCATCCGGCCGCCCGACTTGGGCTCCAGGCGCGCGCAGATCTCACGGAGGCGGGAGGTCTTCTCGTACTCCCTGATGTTGTCGTTCACCCGGGAGATGGTGTCCCTGATGGCCGCCAAGCCCTGGAGCAGAGACTCGTGCTCGTCTGTGTCGACTGAAAGGCGCACAATAGCTTGAGGGTTGTTTTTTTTTTTTTGGGGGGGGGGGTGTTTACATGTAATTGTAAATGAGAGAATAATTCCAATCCAATGTGTACCTTCAGTGTTCTGTACCAGTCGCTCCACCAAGACGGGGTACTTTGAGATGCGCTGGGTCACCAGGAGGAAACACTCGGGGATGCCCAACCTTCTCACCAGTCCCAGCTGACCAATTTTCTGGTGGCAGACACCCACACATTAAATTGGCGTGGGAAAACTCAACAGACGATATCCAGAGTGTCTGGAAAGTCACTTTGCATTGACGAACGGACATGTTTCAACAATATGCTTTCCCCCAAATAGCTTGTCACATGCAATTGAACCATAGCGCAGCTTTTCCCGTGGCACAAATGCCAAGTACGCTACGGCACACCGACAATGTGGAGTCGGCTCACGTCAAGGGTGGGCCATACTCTGTGCCAACACTGCAGCTCTTCTTAGCTTTTAGTTTTGACGTGACAGTGGTTCTGCGTAGTCCCGTCATCGTTTGAAAAGGGGCTCAGTACCTTCGCCCAGCCAAGGTGCCAAAGCGTGGGCGGAGGAACTCATTGATGTAAATGAGCTGCATGAGCCATCAAAGTTCAGCATCGCTCGCATCGGAGACGTATTTTCTAAAATAGTCCGATCACAACTGACTGACTTGGTCGCCTCATTTCAGACTAGGTTCTGAAGAGATGATTGTCCATGATATACCCGCTTTAAAATTATTTTCCATGAACTTCAGCAGTCAACCGATCCGTCTGTTGGCTCCCGGTCCGGAGACGTCAGAAAACGAACGCCGCTGCCTCTCAGGTTTCGGCGCCGGGCGAGAGTTTGCGTCTCACCTACCTTCATGAGGCTTTGAATCTTCTTGTTGCTCTGCAGCTGCTCTTTGTAGAAGCTGACAGCTTCCGTCTGATGGCTGCAGAAAATGCTGTACCACTCCTTCATTTTTTCACCCACCAGGCCAGAAAACTAGCACGAACCAAAAAAAAAAAAACGTCGCTATATCCCTGGCTCAAAGTTTCTCTAGAAGTAAAGACGTCCGGGTGTGTTGTGGAAGAAACATGCAGGGGTTCACAAATGCAAAAGGTCAGTCATCCATACATTTGCTATGTATTGTATATTTATTCTGTGTATCTGCTATCTAAAGAAGTACTTCGATATTCCGAGGGAACTGTTGCTGTTCTACCTGTGCGATGAGTATGTCTCCCAGCTCGGTGATCTGGTAGCCGTTGGGACTGCCCTCCTGTTGACTCTGGCTTTGGCGCACCTTGAGGCAGTCGAGGAAGTGCTGGTGCAGGGCGAGCAGGGCGTCCACGCCGGGGAACAGCGTGCCCACTTTGTCGTCGTCCAGCAGCAGCGATTGCCGCAATTCGTGCATGTAGACGTGGCGGAGGATCTTCAACGTGCGCACGTGGTGCATCTCTGTCTGGATCAGCTCTAGAGAAGAAAAATAAAATCGTAAGAGTGAAGTAGGAGGAGTCATTTGACATGTTTACATTAATATTTAATAGATTTTTTTTTTTAATTGAAAAATGCCTCCCAAAAACTGCCACTGAAAAACTATGCATTCGAAATTGCTTTTATCATAATTGTCTAAGGATTAAAATATTTTGGAAATTCATGTTAAAATATTATTGTTAAATTTCAATTTTTACCTCAATTGGTAGCGTTATTCCCTTCCTATTAAAAAAATAAATAAAACTTCCAGAAAATTTCCCTTGAAAAATATGCTTGAAAGTGGGAGGTAGACAAACAAACAAACAAACAAAAACAAAAAACAGTTCAGGTGGAATGCCAAGTAAATATTCACTCCATTCATTTTCACGATGTTACGGAGCTTTTTTTTTTTTTTTTTTTTTTAAAATTACAATTTATCTTCTTGGGAAAAAAAAAAAAATAATTTCAGAACACACGAATACACGAAGGAAAGAAAATGACTTACTTTTTTAAATCAATTTTATTTCAACTCTGAATTTTGTTGTGTCGCTATATCCCTGGCTCAAAGTTTCTCTAGAAGTAAAGACGTCCGGGTGTGTTGTGGAAGAAACATGCAGGGGTTCACAAATGCAAACAAAGATGGTAAGAAAGGTGGAAAACAGAAAAGCCCATCGCAGTGTTGCCAATTTATGGAAATCAAATTCCGTTTTTCAAACTGTCAAGAATATTCTCGGATTACTGGCAGCTCACGGATCTGACCGGGCTCCGGTAATTCGCAAAATTATAATCAAGTTGGATCAAGTAACGAATGAACTATGCTCGAATAAAATGAATGAATTAAAAAGAAATCATATAAAATAGTTACGCCATCTTCAAAGGCACATTGTTGAATTAAGAAATAATTGAAATGAGTGAAAGACATCTGAACAAATAAAAACAATAAGGAAATGGCGACTCATCTTCAAATGAATGATCTTAATTTACAAATAAAGTGATCCAAAAAGAGTGAAGCCACTTTTGAATGAAATGAACAAAATGAATGGATTTGAAAAGATTCAATCAATCAAAAAAATCCACCTCCAAATAAATTAAAAGATAATAAGCTCAGCATTCGAAATTGCTTTTATCATAATTGTCTAAGGATTAAAATATTTTGGAAATTCATGTTAAAATATTATTGTTAAATTTCAATTTTTACCTCAATTGGTAGCGTTATTCCCTTCCTATTAAAAAAATAAATAAAACTTCCAGAAAATTTCCCTTGAAAAATATGCTTGAAAGTGGGAGGTAGACAAACAAACAAACAAACAAAAACAAAAAACAGTTCAGGTGGAATGCCAAGTAAATATTCACTCCATTCATTTTCACGATGTTACGGAGCTTTTTTTTTTTTTTTTTTTTTTTAAAAATTACAATTTTTCTTTTACGGTACAGCGACATCGGGATCTTCGTAATCATAGGCCATGCGAGTTTACGAAAACATGTTACATAGCGTAATTATTATAATTACAAGCACCGTCGCCCTCATGTCATTTACAATCATCGTAAGTGAAAAGATAAAGAGCACCGTGGTCACTGCTTCTGAAATAGCACATCCATTACAATGCGTAACCCCGGCGAGAATGAACGCGGTCGGGTGTTGGGACGTTGGGCGCACCGTAGATGACATCCTGTCTTTTGATGGCCCCTCGGTCCAGATCTCTCAGGTAGTCCGGGTCGGCTGCCGCGCTCCAGGACTCGGCTTCCAGGCTTTGACCGTCGCACTCTAACTCGCCTCGCAGCAAAGAATAATGAGCATCTGGAGGACACATTACATTCATTGGGTGGGGACCATAGATAGAAAATGACTTACTTTTTTAAATCAATTTTATTTCAACTCTGAATTTTGTTGTGTCGCTATATCCCTGGCTCAAAGTTTCTCTAGAAGTAAAGACGTCCGGGTGTGTTGTGGAAGAAACATGCAGGGGTTCACAAATGCAAACAAAGATGGTAAGAAAGGTGGAAAACAGAAAAGCCCATCGCAGTGTTGCCAATTTATGGAAATCAAATTCCGTTTTTCAAACTGTCAAGAATATTCTCGGATTACTGGCAGCTCACGGATCTGACCGGGCTCCGGTAATTCACAAAATTATAATCAAGTTGGATCAAGTAACGAATGAACTATCCTCGAATAAAATGAATGAATTAAAAAGAAATAATATAAAATAGTTACGCCATCTTCAAAGGCAAATTGCTGAATTAAGAAATAATTGACATGAGTGAAAGACATCTGAACAAATAAAAACAATAAGGAAATGGCGACTCATCTTCAAATGAATGATCTTAATTTACAAATAAAGTGATCCAAAAAGAGTGAAGCCACTTTTGAATGAAATGAACAAAATGAATGGATTTGAAAAGATTCAATCAATCAAAAAAATCCACCTCCAAATAAATTAAAAGATAATAAGCTCAGCTTCCAAATTTAAAAAAATGAAATAAATGAAATCAAATGGATAGTGAATCAATGAAATCATTAAATGAGACCAAAATGAAAGGAACTAAAAAGAGTGAAGCCATGCACAAAAAAGTAGTCCTCCTTTGCACATGACAAGTCTTTTTTTTTTTTTGTTATCAAAAGACACCACTTGATCTTCCCAGTGGAGGAGCTGACCTTCCAGATTGATGGACTCAGCCAGGGAAATGGCATCCTCGCCCATGAGCCTCCCCCG